>NC_090653.1:237792687-238164301 GCF_040937935.1 Hyperolius riggenbachi | reverse complement strand
TCCTTTGCGCTGCCTCCCTCTTCCAGCTCATCGAGCCATTCAGCTCTGTCAGTATTACTCAGCAGATTGTCCTGAGGTAACCTCTGCGTGTGGGAATGCCAGGCTTAATCCCTCCTTTCTCTCTCTGATGCCCACACGCTGCCACTCCCTGCAATGGTTATCCCTCTAGCTGACATTGGCTTCTCACATGTTCCCTAATCACAGCCCGTCACTGACTGCTGGTAAACCTGCTTATCATTTCCTTTATATGTTCTGTTTCTGAACTCTAGAAGGACTTTGCAAGTCAGTGTGAATAATTCAGCATGAACATGAGGGATGAGGCCTATAATCCAGCTGGCTGCTTTTGGCGTGGATCCCGGTCTCCTGTTTTGATTCCTGTTTTATAGCATGAAAATATCATTCTGAACTAATGAGCCGTGATCCATTTGCTTTCTCTGCTATTACGTAGGCTGAACAATGGCGCGTGCTCAAGTTCATCTAATAATCTGCACCTGATTTCTGGTTTGGTGCCCAAAACTGAGTTGTGTATTCAAGGTGTGGTTGTACAAATGATGTCCTTACAAATATGTAAAAGAGGATCACTAGCTGGCAGGCCATTTTGGGCTAGTCCATCTCTCCATGGGGGATTCTCAGCATTCTTTATAAAGACATTCCCTGAAAAAGATTTATACAAAGATGTTGGCCAGCCTCCCTGCTCGCTACACACTGTTTTGGCAGTTGGATGGAGCAACTGCCATTCACTAAGTGCTTTTAAAAATAAAGAAAACCATGAAAACCCCATGAGAAGATGGGCTAGTCCAAAATCTGTCAGTAATGACAGATTTCTACTACTTGCTGTAAGTGACAGCAACATAGGAGAAAAGTAATTTATGGCTCATTTTACTCTGGGAAAGGTGTACTTCTTATTTGTGTGTGTTTTTTAAATTTTAAGACTTTCGCAACAGTTCCTCTTTGAGGCCGCATGAAAAAAGTATTTATACATTGGAGTATGTAGTGATGGTCCTTTTCTGTTCTACAGGGTGATTTAGCCAAGAAGAAGATCTATCCGACATTATGGTAAGTACAAGTGCTTTGGTTTGGGGATTGGGTGTATGTGGAGAGGGGTATTCTCACATGTAATTATGTTCTACCCAAACATACCTGTTTTATGCCCATGCACTGTTGGTGACTTCTGAAAACAGTGCTATTCTCTAGATTGAGGGAATATACTGCTCTCCACTGGATCAATAGGCTCACACTATCAGGGGATCGCAGCAATGGATTAGGTCACTTCACCTTTTACCAGATATTTGTCACAAGATTACTGCACCCTGCAAAAATAATCAGAGAATGCACATAGTGCCCAGTACTGCCTCCAACAGGCTAAACAATGCACCCCATGCCGCACTCCAGGGGGTAGTGCCGCCACCTTATTAGGGACAGGATCACAGCTCCCCCTTGTGATCGCACTCACCAGAAGTGCGTCTTGAATTGCTGCGTATCACAACCTCATCTCCAGCCAAGGAGTAGACTCCGTGTGTGACAGCAAAACATTTATTAAGACTCTTAAACAAGCAGACTTACAGATCGGTGTAGCAGCTCCAACCGCGGATACCATAGAGCAGTACGATCCTACCATTTCTCCGGCTTCCTATTCTGACGTCAGCGCACCTCCGACTCCGCCCTACACGTTTCGTCACACCACGTGACTCATTCAGGGGCTCCTGAATGCGATCACAAAGGGTAGCTGTGATCTTGTACCTATTAAGGTGGTGGCACTACCTCCTGGAGTGCGGCATGGGGTGCATTGTGTAGCCTGTTGGCGGCAGTACTGGGCACGAAGTGCTATTATCTACAAAATGAAAGTGGCACAAATCTTAATTTTTGCAGCACAAATGGGCACAGACATGGCACTAACCAAACTATATATTTGTGCTGATTGCAGGGGGTTCCCTAAGATCCAAAAATTAGTTAAATGGTTTCTCTATGGTAACAGGGTTGAGCAGGTTGACACCTGAAGCGAGAGGGATATGGAGACTGCCATATTTCCTGTCCCCGTTCACATTGCACAGTGAATGGGTATCAGCCATGCAACGCATACAAACGCAGATGGCGTGCATTTGTACGCGTTGTTCTGGTCACACAGCCATCTGCGTTTGGTAATATGAATGGGGCCTTACTCTCTGCCTGGTTATCCTGCTGATCCTCTGCCTCTGTTTAGCCATAGACCCGGAACAAGCATGCAGCAGATCAGGTGTTTCTGACGTTGTCATATCTGACTGGATTAGCTGTATGCTTGCTTCTGTTATTATTCAGACACTACTGCTGCCAAATAGATCAACATGGCTGCCAGGCAACTAGTATTGCTTAATAGGAAATAGATATGGCAGCCTCCTTAGTCCTCTCACTCCAGTTGTTCTTTAAGCGTAATCCAGAACTGTAATCCATGTTCCAGCGTGGGGCACTGAAGAGTGATGCATTGCAACACAATTTGTAGTTCTCCTGAAGCCTGATGGCATCTTATGTAAAGTGGTATAAAGTACAGAGGTGATTGACTGGCTTTGCTTTGCTGCAGGTGGCTGTATAATGATGGGCTGCTCCCTGAAGATACCTATATTGTGGGTTATGCCCGCTCCAAATTCGGTGTGCAGGACATCCGGAAGCAGAGCGAACCTTACTTTAAGGTAATGTTACTTATGGATACCCAGGAACCACCAGAGGGGCTAAACTGGAGATAAGGCCTTTATACAGAAAAACATCTTCATCCATCTGCCAATACAGAACAGTGGCATGCAGCATAGGAGGGTTTTCCAACAGATTTGCTTAGTGATTGATACTGTAAAATATGGTGGAATGAAAGCTTTACAACACCTTCCTGTATTCATTCAGGTTCCCAAAGAAGAGAATTTGCTCCATTTATGGCTGGATAGTGTACAGGTTAAAGAGACACTGAAGCGAAAAAAAAATTATGATATGATTTGTATGTGTAGTACAGCTAAGAAATAAAACATTAAGATCAGATACATCAGTGTAATTGTTTCCAGCACAGGAAGAGTTGAGAAACTCCAGTTGTTATCTCTATGCAAGCAAGCCATTAAGCTCTCCGACTAAGTTAGTCGTGGAGAGGGCTGTTATCTGACTTTTATTATCTCAACTGTAAGTGAACTGTTTACTGCTCTGAAAGAATCATTTTGAATGCTGAGTGTTGTGTAATCTGCACATATTAGAGAATGATGCAATGTTAGAAAAAACACTATATACCTGAAAATAAAAGTATGAGAATATTTTCTTTGCTGCTAATCTTCTAGTAATTATTCATAGTACACAACCAATTCACTATATCATATTTTTTTTTCCGCTTCAGTGTCTCTTTAAGGGCCCATTTCCATTACATAGCTGCATTGCACTGCGGGTGTCCTGTAACCAACACATGGCAATGGAACAGTTTCCATGCTGGAGATTCTTGCACATCCGCCCGCCGTCCCCTCCATGCACTTCCGCATCTCCTGATGCGGAAGTGACATGAAGGGCAGCGGAAGTGATGCGATGCGGCTAGGTAGCTGCACTCACATCACTTCATAGTGGAAACAGGCCCTGAGGGCTCTGCCTTTAACATGGGAGACCAGGGTTCGAATCCAGTCTCTTCCTGTTCAGTAATCCAGCACCTATTCAGTAAGGAGTCCTTGGGCAAGACTTCCTAACACTGCAGGGGGGCCTCTTGAGTGCTCCCTTAGTGGCTGCAGCTCTTGAGCGCTTTGAGTCCAACAGGAATAAAGCGCTATACATATGCTAGGATTATTATTTGAGAATCCCAAAACCCAAGGACATCTGCAAAATGATGGAAATTGTTGAAACCGTTTTATACCAGTGCGATCTGAACCCTTTTACACCAGTGTGATCTGATTTTGCGTAAATGTCGATTCTGCTGCATTCTTGGAGCATTTGTTCTGTTCTAGGAATACAAAAATGCTATATAAGAATACCCAAGCAGCTCGGGGTGACCCAAAACCACTAGGGAGGTATAGGCCTAAAGGAGACCAAAAAGCCCTCCTACTAAAATGCAATGCTTAGTGTGGTTTGCCGCCTTAAAACCGAAGGTCTTTGCGATAATCCAGCCTTAAGTGAATGACTCTGGTTTCCGATAATGAAACACTACTGAATATGCAAATTATTTCTTTATGACCCTAAAGACAGGCTTACATCCAGAACCACTGGTGTATAGCATGCCTACAGCGTTAAAGGGCAACTGAAGTGAGAGAAATGTGGAGGCTGCCATATTTGTTTACTTTCTTTTTTTTTCTTTTTTTTTTTTTTTTTTTTTTTTTTTTTTTTCAAACTCAGCACACAGACCCAAATTCATGAGTAATCAGTTATATGTGACATTGGCAATACCCCTTCCTTGCCATGCCCCTAAACTGAATTGTGCGATCATCATAGTTTGGTAGTAGTTATATACAAGCCTCATAGATCTTTCTTTTCACACCCTACCTCACCAATAAACGACTGCTGCTGAGTCTGGTATTTTAACTATCCTTCTCAAAGACACATCCTACACACATACAACCATACCCACTTACACTTGCCCCTCTCCTCTCCCCAGTCACTCTCTTTCAGGTAATCTAACTAAAGTTAGTTGTGAGGCTTCTCCACACTTCTTCAAGGTTGGCCGCATGTCCCAACCCCTCATTCCTACACAATTCATCCATCCCAACAAACCATTCCCCTATATCCAAAGTGGTCGGATTTTTCCAATTATTAACAATAATACTTTTGGCCACTATTGTGCCATATTCTTTGATCAATAAGCATCCGGGACTTTTTTTTTGTGTCTATATAACTGAAGATTGCTTCTTCTGGTGTAAGCTCAAATTTTTCTTTTAGTAATCTCTCAGCCAGGAGGCAAATATCATCCCAGAATTTTTTGACTATCGGGCACCCCCACCACATATGTAGGGTATCTCCATCCCCCTGTCCACATCTCCAGCACATCACCTTGCATCTTGCAAATTTACTAATACGAAGTGGTGTGATATACCATCTACCAATTGTTTTAAATTGTATCAATTGTAGCCTTGGATCTTGAATTTTAAAATTATTTGCCCATATTTGTGGCCAAGACCCTTCCAGACTAAACCCCAACTCTCTTTCCCATTTTTTACAATACGCCGGGAGATCCTGGCTATGATCCGCAGCACAGATATTTGAGTATAGCCTAGAGATTGATCTATTCATTTTTTCCCCCAAATAAAAATGTTTTTCAAAATTATTCAGTTCCACCCTTTGGGCACACAATGAAATCCATTTTCGAGTAAAGCTGTGAATCTGGGCAGAACCCCATAAACTAACCTCATTACTATCCTCAAAGATCGATTTAATTCCCAGAACACGGCTACCCCTGATATCAATAAGGCGTGTTTCCCGACTTATATTATGTTTGCCAAACCAGGCTGGGTCAAGACCTGGGGGGAAGTCTGGATTATCTCGCAGAGTTGTCATGGGAGATAACCCCATATTCTCCTGCCATTTTTCAATTATCCAGAGCAATGACTTTAAAGTTGGTTTAATCAGTGGATGGGACGATAAGTTATATACCTTTTTAATGTTTTTAGGAATCCAGGTAAAAACAAGATCCAAGTCAGATTCCTCCTCCTCCAGCCGTGGCCAAATCCTCCTATTTGTATCGGAGGTAATCTCTATTTTCCATTCTAGGATTCTTGTCAGATGTACGCTTTTATAATAGTTATATAGATTTGGGGCAGCCAGTCCGCCCTGATCTTTTCTTTTCATGGTCAGTTTGTAGTTTATTCTACGCTTAGTGTTACTCCAAATAAAATTCTGAAATGTCTTGTGCCAGTTCTGGAACCATGCAGTGGGGATGGCTATCGGTAAACTCTGCAACAGAAAAATAAGTTTGGGGAGGATCAGCATTTTGATGATGCTGATCCTACCAATTACATTGAAACATGGGCGATCCCAAGATCTCAGTTTTTTTTTACTTTCATCCATTATTTTTAAAAAATTACTCTTAAAAAGTAAATCCAGGTTACTGGTAAGATTAATACCTAAGTATTTAATCGAGTAATTATTACATCTAAATTCACTACTTTGTTTTATCTCTTCTATAAGTTTCATCGGGCAGCCTATATTTAATATCTCCGTTTTCTCTTTATTCAGTTTAAAATTTGAGTATTTTGCAAAGAGAATAAACTTATCACGGCATTTTATAGTCGAGCTGAGTGGATCCGTCAAGGTCAAAAGTAGATCATCGGCATAAGCCAATATCTTCATTTCGCCTTGTTTCGTTTTTATACCTCTAATATCATTATCTTGTTGAATGGTTTGAATAATTGTTTCAATGCCAAGATTAAATAATGTGGGGGACAGGGGACATCCCTGTCTAACCCCATTGGAGATAGAAAATATGTCACTGGTCTGGTTATTTACCTTAACACCTGCACTTTGATTACTATACAACTTCCTTATGTTCCCAATAAATATTGGTCCCAGTCCGAATTCCTCCAGGGCTGCAAAGATAAAGCCTCTTGAAATGCGATCGAATGCCTTTTCGGCATCAACTGCGATCACCACTGCCTCTTTCCCTCTTGTTCTACATTTTTGGATCAAATTAATTGCGGTATATATATTATCCTTAGTTTGTTTATTTTTAATAAAACCTGATTGTTGATTCCCCAAGAGATTACCAATTATTTTATTTAATCTATTTGATAATATTTTAGCGTAGATTTTTACATCGCAATTTATGAGAGAAATTGGTCTAAATTGCGCACAACTTGGGTTCTGTTTATCCCCTTTCGGAATCAGCGTAATAGTTGCTCGGTTTGATTCATTCGAAAAAACTGTACAGTTTTCGTTATTATTCACAAGTTTACAGAATAGCGGTGCTAAAATGTCTGTAAATGATTGATAAAACTCGGCATTGAATCCGTCAGGGCCCGGACATTTTTTTTGGGCAGTTCCCTTACAGTCCTGCAGAACTCGGCCAGGGAGATCGGGGATTCCAGTTCTAATTTATCTTTCAGACTTATCTTTGGGAGTTTTATTTTATCCAAGAAATCTTTGGGGTTTAGCAATTTTGACTCATCCATATTATATAGTTCGTTATAGAACTTAGAAAATTCTCTTGAAATCTGTTTAGTGTCATGTATTATTGTGCCTTTTTTATCAATTATGTGGTGGATAAAACTAGATTTCCCTTTATCTTTCAGGAGGTCCGCCAGGACTTTCCCTGATTTATTTTTCCCCAACATATATTGCTTCTTTAATTTTTTATGTTCTAATGAACATTTACTATCCAAAAGGCCATTAAGTTCTGTTCTAAGTTCAGTCACTATTGACAGAGTTTTAATAGTTGCACATTTTTTATGTTCACATTCTGCATGTTGAAGCGATGTTAATAGATTATTAATCTTGTTATTTTTTTCTTTGTTCATTTTACTTTTAATACTGATCAAAGTTCCTCTAATAACGCATTTTAGAGTGTCCCACAGGATACCATATGAGGAGACAGATTTTTCATTCAATTCTATAAAGTCTTTAATAGCGTTCGCAACCTGTTGCATATGATCTGTACTGTCTAATAGGGAGGCATCTAATCTCCATTGTTTACTTACCATAAGTCTTTTCCCTAATAATATAGTTACTATCACCGGTGCGTGGTCCGAAAACGTGATTTGTCCTATTTTTACGTCTGTCACTGACATTATAGTATCCTGCTGGACTAAAAAATAATCAATTCTTGAATAGTTTTGATGGACATGCGAAAAATAAGTGTAATCTCTTTCATTAGGATTTTTAATCCTCCAAATGTCCACCATTCTATTATCATTAATAGTTTTTTGAACTTCATCTATTTCATTTTTGGACAAATATGACTTACCCTTTGAAGTATCATGTTCCGGGTTTAGCGGTAGATTAAAATCACCCCCTAAAATTATAGTCCCTTTTGCTTTATTTATAACTTTATTAATAAAATTAATTACAGCAGCCGCTTGGCCTCTATTTGGTGCATATATATTAGCAAGTGTTACAGGTTCCCCCTTTACCTTCCCCAGTACAATAAGTTCCCTGGCATATGTGTCCTTATATATTTTATCAACAGAAAAATCAAGACCTGTTCTTATAATAATTGCTACACCACAGGTTTTTTTGAGGTGATTAGGGTTATTGATCCACTCCTTATATCTTTTATCGAAAATTTTTGGGGCCTTCCCTACCTGAAAATGCGTCTCCTGTATAAATGCGATATCGATTTTATTCTTTAACAATACATTAATAATCCTTCCTCTTTTGCAGCCTGAGTTGGCTCCTTTTACATTCATAGAAAGAATTTTTAATTCACACATCTTTATTTATTTTTAAAAGCAGTAAACCTCGGCTGGAGGAGAATGCAAAATGATGGGTAAGAGGAGATGCAGGCTGGGGGAGGGGCTCCAGGGCATAAACTATACATCCATCCTGCCACATACATGCTCCAGTCATCCTTAAAACATACATCTTACACAACCAACAATCACTTTTTTGATCTAGTCCTCTCAATCAACCCTGTTGATTTCTTGTGTCGGACTCTTCTAAACCTGTCAAACAAAAAAGTGATAACAGGGATAGAGCCCCCGCTACCTAGTATGACACTTATTCCTACCACCCCCCCCCCCCATTAATCCCTTCCCTATCCCTAAGACATATATTGTGTCTAAGTGTCTTCCCAACCCGGGATATGTATTGTGGGTAATTTTAATGCCTTTTGGATATTTGCTAAGGGTTCTCCATCTGTCAAATTATATGTATTCCCGTCTACCGTTGCTCTCAGAGAGAAGGGGTATCCCCAACTGTATTGCCCCTCCTTTTTTGTGATTGCCTCCAGTAATGGTTTCAATTGTCTTCTACGATCAATAGTTCGTTTTGAAAGGTCAGGGAAAAGCTCAATTTTCCACCCCTTGAATTCCAAGTTGCTCAGTGAGCGGGCCTTATTTAGGATTTCTTCCTTTTCATGGAAAAAATGAATCCTACATAGGATATCTGTACTTTTCCCCTTTTTTTGTGATCTTTCTCTGCCGATCCTGTGAATCCTGTCAATCACGATTTTATTGTCAGCATCTTTATTCAAGAGATCTCTGAAAAGTTCTTGTGCTAGTGAGGGTAGTTCCTTAGCCGGTATATTTGAAGGAAAGCCTCTAATTTTATTATTTCTGCGGCTCCTGTTTTCAAGATCATCTATTTTTAACGTAATTTCTTTTAGAATTTTTTTTTGTGTTGCTAATTCGTTCGATTGTTTGCTGGTAGTTTTAACCATGTCCTCCAGGTTTTTCTCCAGCCTGTCCATTCTATCCATGAGCTGATGTAGCTCCTCCTTAATGATTTTAAATTCACTACTCACGGCTTCTTTAATTGTGGATTGCACTGTCTCAACCATAGTCACCTTTAACTTTGTTGAAAATTCCTCCATTAACTCCCTTATATTTATGTCTGGCATAGGGCCTTTTTGATAGCTATTTTCACCTGCTATCTGGCTAGCACCATTTTCGGTTGATTGTGATGTTATGTGTTGTACTTCTTTTAAGTTTACTTGTTGGGTTTCCTTCGTGTTTTTTTCTCCCCGCCCTTGATTTTCTTTGGCTGATTTTTGAACCACCTCACAAATTTCTGAAATTTTTTTTGATGTGTTTATTAATGTCCTGTGGCGTTACAGACCCTCGGGGTGAGAACATGCCTTCAGTTTTTCTATTCGGGGTTTCTGGTTTACTTGAGGGGTCTTCCCCATTACCCATCCCCCCTGCACCAAAACCAAAATTGTGTAAGCCCTTTTCGGGTTGGATTCCCTTATTTTTCCTTGTACCTGTGGCCATACCGGAATTTCAATCCTACAGTCCTACCCAACCATTAGCCAGCCCACAGAAAATTCAAACGAGGGAACTATACCTAGCTCCCTTTAATTAGCTCTTAGTTAAAGATACCAGAGTATCCACAGCAGCAAGGTATAACAGCTACAGCAATTTAAGTCTCGATTATGCAGCGGCAGTCAATTGGATAGCATTAGCATTGTATTGTATAGCATTATATAGCGTTGTATTGTACCCTGCAACCCTGCAACCCTGCAACGCCTCCTCAGTGACAGCACCAGGACACCCCAACCAGTAACAAGACAGCAGTCTTAGTTATGCAGCAGCAGCAGTCAATTGGATAAACATCAGCATTGTGTAGCACTATGTAACATGTAACATGTAACATCGTATAGCAGCATCAGTACATATCACGCAGCATGTAGCATCAATATAGCAATATAGCAACATAGCAATATATCATCCACGTCTTCCCCCTCGTAACCCCCCTCAATACGATACCAGTCCAGTAGCTTCCAGTAGTTTCTAGTAGCCTCTGCGACATGCAGAACACGCAGGCAATGAAACTAATGTGGCTAATAGCTAGAGATCACCAAAGATCCGGAGACCAGGAGCCGGAGGAGCCGGAGAGCCGGAGATCCACAGCCGATAACAGCCGATGACACAGCCGATGACAGCCTGGCAGAGACGAGGGCAGAGGGCAGAGACGAAGGCACTGAAGACACTGGAGGTGAAAGCGGAGGCAAGGGCGAAGACAGGGGCCGGAAAAGGAGACGCAGCGGGGACACTGCGACACAGAAGGTCAGGTTGAGACAGGCTTGAAACAGGCTTGAAACAGGGGGAAAATAGCAAAGCTGGCGGAGCAGGTACGAGACAAGCCGGAGACAAGCAGGAGACAGACGGGCAACATGCGGCATCAAGTGAGTTTACTTGAGTGAGTTTACTTCCAATTGTGCATCCACTCCGCGGGCGGGCGGGCTCTTCAGGCGGGCATCAGCCGGCAGTATAGCACGTGCATAACACGCGCATATGTGGGCATACGTGGGCATCAGACAGCATCAGACAGCGTCAGACAGCGCACCTCCCTCCAGAGTGCACCTTCCTCCAAACGCCGGAGCGATGTGCGGAGGGTGGAAACGGAAACATGTCACAACCAGGAAGCCGGGCAGCAGATCCTCACATCCTCTCCACAGCAGCTCACATTTGTTTACTTTCAAGCAATACCAGTTGCCTGGCTATCCTGCTGATCCTCTGCCTCTACTTTTAGCCATAGCCCCTGAACAAGCATGCAGCAGATCAGGTGTCTCTGACATTGTCAGATCTGAAAATATTAGCTGCATGCTTGTTTCTGGTGTGATTTTATTCAGACACTATTGTAGCCAAATAGATCTGCAGGACAGCCGGGCAACTGGTATTGTTTAAAAGGAGATAAATATGGCAGCCACCATATCAGGCTCACTTCAGTTCCCCTTTAAATTTTACTGAGCTACATCAACCCAACATGCAGACAACCGGTTTCTGACTTCTGGTACTAGAACCCAGTGAAAATCTCATGACTCAGAAGTGCATTGTAAAAATCTTAAAATCTGATATTGTACTGCGTTTTTTAAATTTCTGTTAGCAACTAGATGGCTGAAATGGTATTTAAGCCTCATCTACACGGTACAATTTTCCCGTCAGATTGGATCTATTAGACGGATCTATTAAGCCTCATCTGCACGATACAATTTTCCATCAGACTGATCTATTAGACGTCCAAATGGTTTCAGATCAATTTTGCAATAGATTTTGCTTTAAGTACCCCAAATCTATTGCAAAATCTAATGCAATCCAATTGAACAAGTTGGAAATTATCGAATAGATCCGTATAATCCGATCTGATGGAAAATTGTACCGTATAGATGGGGCTTTAGATAATTTCCAACATGTCCAATAGGATTGCATTCGATTTTCTAATAGATTTAGGGTACTTATCAAAGCAAAATCTATCGCAAAATTGATCTGAAACAATTTCTTATTAGATCTATCGAATAGATCATCTATCTTATGGGAAATTGTACTGTGTAGATAAGGCTCGATGCTAGGAATACTGGATTGAGCCATTTAGATGGCTCAAGTGATAATTTCCGATAAGTCAGATCACCCGCCCGGTCGATTCAGCGCTAGATTCCGCATGGGGGACAATAGAAACAGATAAGGAAAACAAGCAGAAGTGAAGAGAATCGCCCGCGGGGATGAGCGGGGAATCGATCAGGCGGCAGAATCGAGCAGTGGAAACGCACTGGGTATTCCCAGCATAAGGGATGTTGCCTGAGCAGAGACTAGGCTAGACTGCTTGTTTGTGCATAGCAATGTCTGTTTGACGTGGACTATGGAGTGCTGCAGCGCCACCATGTGGCACACATAGTTTTTTCCTTTTTGAATTTCAGATTCAGTTGTTTTTTTTTCTTTGTCTTACAGGCTGCACAAAATGATGCAGAGAAATTGGACACATTCTTTAAGAGGAACTCTTATGTATCTGGACAATACTCAGATGAAAACTCTTTCAAAGCACTGAACAAGCATTTGCAGTCGCTGCCCAACGGGACGAAGGCAAACCGCTTGTTCTATTTGGCAGTGCCGCCCAGCGTGTATCATGATGTGACTCGGAACATACGATCTACTTGCATGAGCGCAGTGTAAGCAGGGAATTTACATCCAATTATATACAGTATATGAGTTGGGTATGTGATGTCTTCTGGCTTAATTGACTGATGTCGGATAGCCCAGAACCTGGCAACTTCATGCAGCAAAAACCTGTCATTGCCATAGGCTGCAGCCTTGCCAAAGAGATTCAGTCTGTGCTGACCCCACACACACACAACTTTTTCAGTTTGTCTACTTCATGATAATTGAGTTGTTACTTGCACTTCATTCTATTGAGTTAATCTGTAGTTTCTTGTCTTTCGTTATTATACAGGGGTTGGAATAGGGTGATCGTAGAGAAACCATTTGGGAAGGACCTAGAAAGCTCAAACAAGTTATCTGAGCACATCTCTGCACTATACCAGGAGAACCAGATCTACCGTATTGACCACTATCTGGGCAAGGAGATGGTACAGAACCTCATGGTGCTCAGGTAAGATCCAGAGGCCAAACTCCCACCTGCCTAGTTGCAACTTTTGGCTTCCCCTGAACCTCTGACTTTCTTCAGGTTTGGGAACCGGATATTTGGCCCACTCTGGAACCGGGATCACATTGCCTCCGTAGTTTTGACATTTAAGGAACCATTTGGCACACAGGGTCGTGGAGGATACTTTGATGAGTTTGGAATTATCAGGTAATGATGTAACCAGTGTAACGGCTCTAGCATTCCATCACTTGGTCCATGTGATGGTTCACCTCTTTTGTGTGCCTTTGTTCTCTAGAGATGTGATGCAGAACCACTTGCTGCAGATGTTGTGCTTAGTGGCCATGGAGAAACCTGTGTCAACCAACTCTGATGACGTGCGTGATGAGAAGGTAAATGTGTCTTTTTACTGAAGGATGTATTGCGTCTTGTGCATGAACCAAAGTTGGGTAAAGCAGAATATCATCAGTATTGCTGTACCTCACAGACCAGTCAGCAGAGTGGGGGAGGGCCTTATCCCGGGACCAGACAGTGTTCTATGGCTTAATGATCCGAGCACCATTTTTAGCATTGCCATAGCACATTAAAAATGCATGCCAACAATTTTTATATTTAAAGTTTAGCACAGGTTTTATTGGCCTACTTCAGACAGACTGCCTGACCAGAAGTTTCAGGCACCTAAGGACTTAAGTAATTGTTTTATTGCACACATTACCAATAAGTAAACCATACCTTTTTCATCAACAGAGGGGGTGGGTATTTAGGACAACTTCTTCAAAGAGCTTATCCAGAGGGAATGTGTGAAGATTGCATTTGTGACTTCTGTAAATAAGGAATGGGAGGGGGGGGGGGGGGACATGGTAGCAATTACAAAGCAGGATAATTTCCAGGGAAAGAAAGGGTGCTTAGGCCCCGTTCACACTTACAAACGCAAAAAACGATAGCTAGCAATTTTTACGCAATAAACGCATATTTTTCACTGGACATTTTTGCGTTGTTGAGCGATTACAATTCTCAGGTATTCGCATTGTCTCCTGCAGGTATTGGTACTTGAACCCTCAGGCAACAATAAGAAGCCCAATGATGTACAGACATGTCAATAGACTGAAGATATGGGGGGGAATTTGTTTATGATCACATGACAGTGGGTTCCACAATATATATAAAAAAAAAAGATGGTACTTAGACTTTAATAATATTGGTGATGGTTGAGGGGCTGGGTGGGTTTTAAAATGTAAGAAAAATGGCCAAGTTATAAAATCTAAAACAAAAAACTCCTAATACAGCCATGCCCAGGTATAACCTAAAGCTCATTTTAAATGATACTGAAGCTAATTTACAGTGAATTATTTATATTTGTATTTCCTCTTTGGCCTCTTCCCAGGTGAAAGTACTGAAGTGTGTTCCTGAGCTGACTCTGGAAAACATTGTTCTTGGCCAGTATGTGGGGGACCCAGAAGGGCAAGGAGAGGCTCAGAAGGGCTACCTGGATGATCCCACTGTACCTAAAGGATCCTTCACCCCAACATTTGCCACAGCTGTGCTGCATGTACAGAATGAGAGGTGGGATGGTAAGTGCTTGTTCTGTGCTGTCTCCTTCTGTAATGGTTCTATTCCCACAGCTTACTGATGTGGTGTTTCATAAAGTGTCTAAAGTGAATATGCATCCTTATAGAAGTAGGCAGGTTAAAGTTAGCCTGAGATGGTGGAAAAAAAATATACATACCTGGCACTTCCTCCAGGCTGATTGCTCCCTCGCCGTCCTTCTGCGCCTCCTGTATCCTCCAATTTGCCCCGGAAAGTCCACCATTCCAGGGTGTACTGCGCATGCGTGGCCCCATCATGCAGTACTACTGCACAGGTGCAGAACACTCCCGGCCATGGGAGAGCGACGGGGAATACCCAACTGGAAGATTTCCCAGGGTGAATTGCAGAGAATCCGGGCAGCGCAGGACGGCGAAGGAGTGATCAGGCTGGAGGTACCCTTTAAGGGCTTATTTTTCCATTAACCTCCAGGACAGGTCCACCACGAGAACGACAGGCTCCTCCCAGGAACAGGAAACGTCCAGATAGAGTACTCTATAAATCTTTGTCCAACCCCTTGATCCTCAGTTGACGTTTCCTGTTCCAGGGAACAAGGAGTGCTCTGGTCGCTCGCCGGTCCGTCAGACCAGGTGTGTTTGGGACCCGGTTGGCGGCGGATGGTGGACCTGCCTAGAGAGGTGTTGGGGTCTGGTGGGGAGAAAGCGAGAGTTACCTTCTCCCATGGCTGTCCTGGCTGCCCGAGTTGCGGTGGATCCGGAGGACACGCGCGGCGTCCATGATTCCCCTGGAGCGGAGGCTAATGGCGCGCCGGAGGTGACGTGGATAGTCATGCGGGCCTCCAGAGGGTAGGCAGCTGATTGCCCTCAATGGCGGTGTACGCGTGACGTACTTCCGCCCTTACGCGGCGTCACTTCCGGTCGCGTGGGGGAAGAGACGCCGGAAGCCTGCATGGTTCGGCAGTTCGTGTGCTGAACGGAGCGGGATGGACGCTAAGCAGGAGCCAGGAAAGGTAAGCGTGGCGGAGGCTTGGTGACCTATATGGTATGAGCTGTACGCCCTATGCCGCGTCTGTACTGAGGTCTGTTATTAAATTGAGACTATGCAGTATAACATAACAGCCTGCTTAGCGTCTGATCTGAGGTCTGTATAACTATGCATAGAATAGAATGCTGGTACAGATTATTCGGGGAGATATACGGAGATGTGTATATATATGTTTGGATATTAAGACCTCATAGATATATGTGTAAACCATTAGGGTATGGGCAACATAACAGTTATATGATTGGCTTTTATGATATATTCCCTTGACTACTATATGCAAAGAGTATATATATTATAGATTTCAGATGGATTATATGTATATGATATCTTTATACATGTTCCTTCTTTTCCTGGTCTCAGGGTTGCTATCACTCTTGATATTTGTGCACCAGGGTGTTTTTTCCCTTTTGGTTTGAGAAAGAGGGATGACATTATTTTTGTTGTTTGATTGTTATTATAGGGCCCGGAGTCTACTGAGCCGACAAGGCCAAGAAGGCGGTGCCCGCTCTGTGATGCAAAAATGGCCCATAATTATAATAAGCAGTTTTGCCAACCTTGTTTAGTAAAACTAATACAGGAACAATCAGGGGGTTTAAAGGAAGAATTAATGTCAGCTGTTAAAAGAGAAATGGCTGACACAATTAAATCATTAAGAGAAGTATTTGCCTCTGCTATTCCCCCAGCAACAGAGGCAGTAATTACAGGTACGAGTACGTCCATGCCGACCGTGGAGATACCAAATGCTGAGTCTCAGCCTATTAAACATAAAAGTAAAAAGATGTTAAGACTTGGGATAGATGTCCCAACCTTGATGCAGCATTCTCACAGGTTAATAAAGACAACAAATTAGCCTTTGAGGATCTGGGGTGTCTGAAAGATCCACAAGATAAGGAAGTAGAATTGCCCTTAAAAAGGCCTGGACAGCAGCAGGTGCAAATTTTAGACCAGCAGCAGCTACAACATGTGTAGCAAGAGTTATATCTCTAGGGGTTAAAAAGGTAGTGTGGAACTTCATGGTCTAGAGGTTGACAGTTACCTACTAGCTACTACACACTGCATACTGGGTTCAGATCCCAGCTATGGTATATAAGGCCTGCGGCCACACTAAGCCGAAAGCGCCGCTCTCGTCAGATCGTGGAGGCTAAGCGGCTTCAGGCCTGGTTAGTAGCTGCATGGGAGACCGGCTGTGAACCCCAGGTGCTGCAGGTGAGGAGCTTCTAAGGAGGAGATTCTAGAATCATTAGAAGTAGTTTCCAAGGCCACAGACTATATAATTGACGCAGCAGCCGAGAACATCAAGGTAAACGCAAAAACCTCGGCATTGATTAACACAGCAAGGTGCAGGAGGCTTTACTCCTTGAATCCAAATGAGGGAATATTCGACAAGGGTTATGCGTTTCCACCAATCCAACTGATTCCACGGATTTTACAAATCTAAACCTGTCAGCCTGGCTTCTGAGAAGTCCCCTCTAAGGATAAAGGGAGTTTAAGAGAGGGTCATCAGTACCTTGTTAGACTGTAGGAAGAAGGGACAAGGAAAATATACTTAGGATATTGGAAAACCTTCAATATGTGGCAGGAAGAGTTAGGGTTCAAGGGTGAATAAGTACCGACTGTTTTAGGGTTTCTACAGGATGGTGTAGCAAAGAATATGTCATTAAGTACCTTAAAGGTACAGGTAGTGGGAATATCTACCTTTCGGGATGTAGGGTTAGCAAAGGACCCCCTTATCATCCAATATTTTAAATCCAGTAGGAAGGAAACCTATGGTAAATAGGAAAGTTGGGATGTATCCTTAGTTTTGAAGGTATTGAAAATAGAGACCTTTGAACCCATATCATAAATTCCCTTCAGACTCCTAACAATGAAGATTGTATTTCTCATAGCTATTACCTCGGCTAGACGGGTGAATAAGTTAGAGGCCCTATGTTGCGACGAACCTTTTTGTACAATATTTAAGGATGTATTACCGTTTATTTGAAGAAGAGCCGGGGTTAGACGTCAAAGGATGTCTTATATGCTACTTAGAGAGGGTAGCGGAGTTTAGGAGTTCTAGAGCCTTGCTAGTCAACACTTCAGGTGCTACAAGAGGCGGAAAGATGTCAAAAGGATCTATAGCTAAATGGGTAAAACTATGCATAGAGGAAGCCTATAGGATTACAGGAAATACTGTGTTAAATACAGTTAGAGCCCATTCAGCCAGAGCAGCAGCCACTTCATGGGCTTACAGAGCGGGTGCTATGCCAGAAGAAATCTGCAGAGCGGCTACATGTTTAAGTCTAAGCACCTTCTCTAGACACTACAGAATGAACCTGATGTCTGCAAGGCAGCAATCATTTAGAAGGAAAATCCTGCAGGCAGTCAGCCCACCCAAAATTGGTAAGATTCTTGCTCATCTTCTCGTGGTGGACCTGTCCTGGAGGTTAATGGAAAAACCAATGTTAGTTACCTGGTAACATCCTTTTTAGTAACCTCCAGGACAGGTCCGTAACCCACCCGAGTAAAGGATTTATATGTGTATATAAGTACAAGAAAAGTATATGTATATGCAGTATGAATATTAAAACCCCTTTGTTTTTAGGAACAGTACTTGGAATTGACTGAGGATCAAGGGGTTGGACAAAGATTTATAGAGTACTCTATCTGGACGTTTCCTGTTCCTGGGAGGAGCCTGTCGTTCTCGTGGTGGACCTGTCCTGGAGGTTACTAAAAAGGATGTTACCAGGTAACTAACATTGGTATCATACACTATCACACTCATCTTGCATTGCTAGAGTTCTAGGTTTGAAACTCTTGCACAGCCGTGCAGAGGTTTTATGAGCTCTAATTAGCTATCAGAACTTCCCTCTGAAGACTGACTTTCCTGACAGCAAAAATTAAAGTACTGGTTTATTAACTCTTGTAATGAAAATAGGTTGAACACCAGTTTTTAAGTAGGATTAGTACTGCATGTTCACATGTATGCCACATAAAAGGTCCTGAAAGGATTTTTTTGTACATACTGTATGAAAAGTCATTCTACCATCGCCGTATCATAGCATGACTGTTCCCTGTACTGAACTCTGGGTCATTATGATGTGATTGTCATACTGCAGGTGTCCCGTTCATCATGCGTTGTGGGAAGGCTCTGAATGAGAGGAAGGCCGAGGTGAGGCTGCAGTTCCGTGAAGTTCCTGGAGACATTTTCGTAGGACAGTGTAAAAGGAACGAGCTGGTGATCAGAGTGCAGCCCGATGAAGCAGTTTACACCAAGATGATGACCAAAAAGCCAGGGATGTTCTTCAATCCTGAGGAGTCTGAGCTGGACCTGACCTATGGCAACAGATACAAGGTATCTCCAGAGCATGACATTGGAAATGCAGCCAGTATTTAATGACTTGCATTCCCTGTGCCACAACCCAGTATACCACAATGCACCTTCCCGCTGTGGCTGTAGGCTTACATGTGTTCCCTCCACAGGATGTGAAACTGCCAGATGCTTATGAGAGGCTGATCCTGGATGTCTTCTGTGGGAGTCAGATGCACTTTGTACGCAGGTAGGCTTCTGTAATCTGGGGATGCGTATGTGGTTGTGTCATCAACTGTGGTAATTACTGAGATATCTCTCCTATCTATCTATATATACTCCCATTCACACACACTCACACACTGCTTGGATGGTCATATTAGCAGCATGCTTGTTTCAGTTGGGTGATTCAGACACTACTGCAGCCAAAGAGATCACCAGGACTGACGGGCAACTGGTATTGGCATTCTTTAAAAGGAAAAAGATATGGAGGCTGCCATATTTCTCACTGCAGTGCCTCTTTAAAGTTGAAACGTTCAGCTGCTGCAGCCCCAGTCAGGACTATGCTAGCGGCAGATTGGCCTGGCTGATGATTACAGCAGCGGAATGTACCAGCAATGCAAGGGTTTTCTTAAAGGAACGCTAGCGATTAACTTTTTTTTTTTTTTTTTTTTTTTTTAATTGAGATAAGAATAGTTTGGGAAGTGCTGATAAGTACTGGTGTATACATTTGAATGCTTATCGCTTTGTTTACGGTTATCAAGTTCCTTTCACACTTCGCTGACGCCAAATCTGACAGACCAGTGAACCATGAGGAGAGGGGGAGGGGGTGTTTCCACTCACACTACATCTGTTAACCCTGTGTGTGAGAAAGCTCTCACTAGCTTGTCTCTCTGAATGAACTGTCTGTACAGAAAGCAGAGGAGAAATGTATCTTGTTTGCAATTGTGTGTGAAACCTGACACCCGAGGATTTTCATATAACTTTGTAGTCTCACATGCAAACTTACCAAGAAAAGCGCTGGCCCTATAATACAGAAGCAAAGGTACACACGTTTGCAAATGAATCATCCCAATACAGCTAAAATCTACACACTGCGAATTACAGCTTTTGCCTCTGATATTTAACATGAAAAGTAGGAAAATGTTTACGCAGCTACTTAGGCATTATTTGTACATTGTCAATTTAGAACACTGTTATCGATAGTGTACCTTTTAAGCAAATGTACAATAAAGCTTCTTGATTTCAAGCATCCAATCCATTTTCAGAGAAAACCGGACACTTGCTTCACATTACGGCATGGGTAACATCACAGGGAGACTTCGCTGGTCTTCACTGCCCATTTGCTTCAGTGATGCCCTCCACTGTTATGCTGGGTACACACTATGAGTTTTTCTAGTGATTTACTGTCAGATCGATTATTTCCAACATGTTCGATTTGCTTTCCAATCGTTTTCCGATCGATTTCCTATTTAAGTGCACAGAAATCGATCGGGAAATGCTCAGAAATCTATCAAAAAGCAAATCGGACATGTTGGAAATCGATCTGACAGTAAATCGACCAGAAAATCTCAGTGTGTACCCAGCATTAAGCTGCCCATACACTTCCAGATAGCCACCAGACCAATCCCTCTCTGATCCAAATCTGATCTATTACTACCACACGCTGCAAATAGACTTTGTCCTTTCCATCCCTACTGGTTGCCTGGACCCCCGTGACCTTGCAGCATATCATGTACCCACATACATGCCACAAGGTCTCTGGGTACAGGTGCCCCAGCGTGTGTAGAGGGGATACAGTAGGAACCCGACAGATGACAGGCGATTGTGCACTCTGCTACCAACACTTTTCTCAGTCCCAGGGGAGCACTATTTTAGATGGGGGGGGGGGAGAGGGGTAGAAAGAACGATCGCCGATACATTGTGAGTCTACCGCCATGCACCTGACCGCCCTCTTTTCAGCAAGATCTTTCCGGAGCGATGATCGTTTTGATTGATTTCAGTTCAAAACTATATAACAACCATGTTGGGGCTTTGATGGACTCCGCCGCATACACCTTTTAGTAGATTTTGTAGATACCTGTCAGTGTGTGGCCAGGATAAGGCTAATGGGAGGGAACAACATTACAGATTAATGTTACTGCTGTCATGTGATCAAGAGTCAATAGTTGTAATTTGTCACCATGTCATGCAGCGTCATAGGGGGTGTGCTATCAGCTGGGAGTGACGTTCCATAGACTCCACCCCTCATCTATATTAGGCCTGGCAGTTGGGACTAGGAGTAGTACAAATATTACATAATGGAGTGAATACATGCATGATTATTATGCTGCCTGATCTGAACATCCTGTATGAGGGTTCTGGGAAAGAGAACAGGGGGGGGGCGTGTCAGATCCCCTGAGCCTCATTGCTATGGAGGCTGTGGACCTAGGTTCTGTGATAGAATGCTCCATAGACCAGTACAAGGCTGGGCGTAGTCAGTTTTCAGGCAGACTGTTCAATGAAATATTGTGCTGTAATTTTGTTTCGCGTGTAACTGGTTTGTCTTTTTCTTACAGCGATGAGCTGAGAGAAGCCTGGCGGATCTTTACCCCCATCCTGCATAAACTGGAGAAGGAGAAGATCAAACCCCTGCCCTACAAATACGGAAGGTAAGCAAGCGCTGATCTCATGTGACATAGCTGGAATGGTGGTTCTATGATGTACCATCATAACACTTCTGTTATGTCATACACTTTACTATTCATCGATAAACTGCTGCCAAGTCACTCGGCTCCAGTTCCAATATCTGTAAGACAAGGGAGTGGAGTTTAGTGCAACTTTATCTTACGTAGGGATGAGCAGAAGATTCTCCAAACTTGCAAAACTTCACTGATCCAGGAAGTGGAAGCCATGCTAGCAAATGAAAGCCACTAGTTGATTATTATAGCACTATTTACAGTTGAAGTAGTAGCTTTTACTTGCTTGCACATCTTGTCATGTGGTAAAGCAGGTTAAACAAGGTAAGGTATCCATACATATAGCGATTTTTGTCAGCCGGATCAAACAAGAGGCAGATCTTTCTCTGATCTGATCGGAAGGAGATTTGTTGGCCGCCATAAGACGCAGGCCGATTCCCAATTTATTTCAGCATGAAATCTTTCAGTAATTGGCCTTGTGATGCTGCCCCTGGCCACTGTCCTCTTAATGTTGAAGTGCCCATGCAGTTATACTTTACCTGTTGCTGTCAGCACTGCCGCCATCCTCGTAATTGCGCATTTCACCCCCACATGGTTGCCAGTGTTATAGCATGTGGGGCGCGTTTGTCGCATACGTGCTCCAGGTGCAATATGCTGGTAGTCACGTGGGGCCAGAATGCAGAAGTATGGGGGACACTATGGGGTGGTGTGACAGGTAATGTATAACTACATGGGGCACCGGGGGATGGGACATAAGCATTAAGGGGGGGGGGGGCAGTGGCTGGGGGTTCCATTGTGTTCGTCCAAGTATCGTACGCCGTCACAGCTGCGCACCAGATATCTGCCTGAGATTTTCTGGCATGTCCGCTTGATACATGCAACCAATTTGATGGGCGACATTATGCTGGGTACACATGATTCAATTTCCCGTCGGATTGATGGGTAATATGACAGGAAGTGATATCATGTGTACATGTCTAAACTACTCCTGATCGATTAACAGGATCAATGTTCCAATGAGAACATCGCAAAATCAATCCCCTTATCGAACAGGAGCAGATCGGACATGTCGGAAATGATCATCTAATTCCCGTCAGTCGGATGGGAAATCGCATCGTGTGCATTTAGCATAGTCGTGTGTCAGTGCCTCCATTTATAACCACAAACTGAGAGCGTTCAGCACTGCTCTTTTATTGCAGTAGGCAAAATTTTATACAGCTACAAACAGGTCTGTGGAGTCTGGTGGGAGCCATTTTGGGTACCTGGGGTCGTTTGGCTTCATAGTTGGAGTTGGATAATTTGTGTACCGACCACACAGCCCTGGCTACAATGTTTACCTTATAAAGTTGCAACTGCTGCTACTTTTCTGTATGCTAGTCTGCTGTATCTGACCTCTGCTTGGATTTCCGTTTCATAAGCTCTCGGTAGCGCTATGAGAATTCCCATAGCCTCCTTACTGATGTGGGCTGTGTTTTTCCTTTCAGCCGGGGCCCCGCGGAGAGTGACATATTGATGCAGAATGCTGGATTTAGATATGAAGGGACCTACAAATGGGTGAATCCCCACAAACTGTGATCGGATCCCTGCAGAGCTCTGAGCCTGATAGAACTTGACCCCAGTCTGCTAGAAGATTGCATCGGGATTCCCAGGGGACCAAAGCACAACTTCCTACTAACCACACCCATTTCTCCGCTGCTCCTACAAATTCCGCAGGCAGTATGCAGACCTACAATATTGTTTCATCATGTGTTCTGCTATGTCCGCCCTGAGACTCCACACTAGCCTTCACGGGAAAGCTTCTCCTTTTTGTCATAGCTTTCAGTCTGGATTCATGGCAAACATTTCGGCTTGCTTACTTTGTTACATAGTTACATAGTTATTTTGGTTGAAAAAAGACATACGTCCATCGAGTTCAACCAGTATAAAGTACAACACCAGCCTGCTCCCTCACATATCCCTGTTGATCCAGAGGAAGGCGAAAAAACCCTTACAAGGCATGGTCCAATTAGCCCCTAAAGGGAAAAATTCCTTCCCGACTCCAGATGGCAATCAGATAAAATCCCTGGATCAACATCATTAGGCATTACCTAGTAATTGTAGCCATGGATGTCTTTCAACGCAAGGAAAGCATCTAAGCCCCCTTTAAATGCAGGTATAGAGTTTGCCATAACGACTTCCTGTGGCAATGCATTCCACATCTTAATCACTCTTACTGTAAAGAACCCTTTCCTAAATAAATGGTTAAAACGTTTTTCCTCCATGCGCAGATCATGTCCTCTAGTCCTTTGAGAAAAATAAAACGCAGCCATTCCATGATGCTTCTAACAATCTGTGAGATAGCGGGATCAGGCAGCAAGCCATTTAGGGATGGTCAATGAGAAGCTTATTAGTTCTGGATTGTTGCAAATGTTATGCTAATTTATGCAGCTGGTCCATTTCCAAGCCGTGTGAAATTGGCACATAATTTGCATTAACTCTGAATTCCTAGCACCTCACTGGCCATACCTGTTGTCAGCGGATTAGTTCTGGTGCATATATACGGCCGCTGCCCTGTGCAAGCTAATTACAAACGAAAACGTGGTATGCTGTTGCCATGGTTGCAGATGAGACCAGTTTCAGCTTTTTGTTGCTTTTCTTCTCTGCCTGTAGATTACATTTCAATGCTGTTAAAAATTAGCTTATCATTGTAAAGAGGTTGAGCAGCACTTGCCTATCATTTATGGCAATTTTGTAAGGACCGTGGGATTTCTCTTAAATCTGGTGCCAGATTTCTATGGTAAGTGCAGGCTTTAAAGTAAACCTGTGAGTTTAAAGATGTTAGTTCACTGGAGGGAAGCCTCTGACTGCAGCCCACTGATCCTCACCAGGACCCTCCTGCTTCTTCACAGCCGCACTCCCACCTGTGTACAAGCGATGCCGCACTGTGTAGATGCACAGACCGCTAATATCTGCACAGAAGCATGGAGCTGTTTATGCACAGAAGAAAAAACTGTGCTTGAGTGGCACCGTGTTGCTGCGCAGGCGCAAGTAGTCTTGCACTTGCATTGCGCGCTCAAATACTAACTTGTGTGGCTGTGTGACCCTATTCAGCACACCCTTATCAGATAGGTTTGGAGGGTCCCAGCACTGGAAGGGTGAGCTCAAGGGAGCAGGGGAAGTTTTTGGATTATCTAGAAAAGGTATATCCTAAGGCCGGCGTGGGGGTCAAATGCGGCCCACCGACCCATTTCTGGTGGCCTCCAAAGCTCCTGTACAGTTGTTAATTCCATGCGGCCTGCAGGCTGTAGCTGCGGTGCCACATGAAGTGGCCTGCAGCAGTAATGGGCACGGATTAGGCATAATGTACCCAAAGACAATCGGCAAAAACTATGTTTAATTTCACTCATTTTGGCCCCCTAGCACTCTCAAGAACGGCAATATGGCCCTTGGCCTAAAAAGTTTGGACACCCTTTTTTTTTTTTTTTTTTTTTTTAACTCGGAAGTACCCTTTTTTAAAGGAATACTGTAGGGGGGTCAGGGGAAAATGAGTTGAAGTTACCTGGGGCTTCTAATGGTCCCCCACAGACATCCTGTGCTTGTGCAGCCACACACCGATGCTCTGCCTCTGGTTCTCTCCTAGAATTTCAGACTTTAAAGTCTGAAAGCCATGGCAACGCAGACGCAGTGGTTCTCAGACTGAAATTCTAGGAGTGAATCAGAGGTGGGGCCGGAGCATCGGTGAGTGGCTGCACGGGCACAGGATGCCTGCGGGGGGCAATACCCGATACCCCCCCCCCCCCTACAGTATTCCTCTAAATCCATAGCTTTGTATCAGTATATTTCATCAGTACATTTCACTGAACCTAAACTCTGCACTGCTCCACTACTGAGCAGACTTGTACACTGTACTTTATAGCCTACATTTGCCATAGAGCACTTTGTGTGGCCAATGAGACTAGTCAGTTTTTTTCAACCGTGCTATTGCTTTACCAGGCAATATCTCCCCCTGTTGCTTTTCCCTGGAATTGCAGGAACCCTGCTTTGAATAGTGCGCACATATTAGTGGCCTCTTTTTTTTTTTTTATAAGTTCAGATGATTTACAGGGTTGCTGCAGTGTTTGTATGCTTATTTTTGCCTTTATTTTGATATTCTTGGACTAGTAAATGCTTTATTGCATAAAGTTTCTATTGTGTTTTTTTTTTCTTTATATTAATCTTAATGTGAACCACTTTCAAATCTACATGTGTAATGACCTAGATCTTCAGTCTGCTGTCAGGCTGGAAGGATCCCATAAGACAGTCTAATGTAGTGCCCGAGCTCATTGAAGATTCAGTGGAGAATGTGAATTCAGAATTGGATGTAGCAGGGAAGTTGTATTTGGGTGTAGTTATATCTACACTCTGCTCCTGGCAGGATGAAAAGAGCCTAATGCCTGGTACACGCCATGCAATTTTCTGTCAGAGGGTTGAATAAATAATTTCTGACAGGTCTGATCTGATCTGATATGATCTTTTTTTCTGATAGATTTTGTATAGAAATAATCAGAAAATCGTTTGGAAAAACGATTGGAAATCAGGTGGGACCTGTCAGACCTTATCTATGCAACAGTCTATCTGATTTTGACAATTAATAAACACTGCGCCACAGTTCAAAATGGATATCTTATGAATAGTTCACCAGTGCCTGGGATCGCTACATAAAGTCCAGTTCAGGAAAATTGTTATGCAAAATTACTGCTGCACTCTCCAGACATGTGCCGTCTCCTACTGAAGGTGATCTACAAGCACTTGCTTTGTGCTCCAACCTGCAATATAAAAGCTTCACATAGGGTAGTAACGTTCTGCATATATATTAGTTCTCTTCACTATCACGCTCAGGACACACCAGGTGGAACTTCCCCCTCCGTGTTTAGTGATATCACTCGGTGCTCAATCAGTGCCAATCCCACATCAATGTATGCCAAACCGCTCACCAGATGTTGCCCACCTAAGAATTCTGTGGCAAGTGTTGAGGCATTGACTGGCAGTGAGCCTAAGTGAAGTTTCCACCTGCAGTCAATGCCTCAACACTTGTCACAGAATTCTTAGGTGGGCAACATCTGGTGAGCGGTTTGGCATACATTGATGTGGGATTGGCACTGATTGAGCACCGAGTGATATCACTAAACACGGAGGGGGAAGTTCCACCTGGTATGTCCTGAGTGTGATAGTGAAGAGAACTAAGGGTGGCCACTAATGATCCAATCTTTTTCATCCAATCTTACCATTTATATGTAATATAAGGTAACTGCCTGAAGTATCCATTCAGTATATTCCCTCAATTTACCCCTATACTACATAGATTTGGTAAGATTGGATGAAAAAGATTGGATCATTAGTGGCTACCATAATATATACAGAACGTTACTACCCTATGTGAAGATTTTATATTGCAGGTTGGAGTACAAAGCAAGTGCTTGTACAGTGGTGTGAAAAACTATTTGCCCCCTTCCTGATTTCTTATTCTTTTGCATGTTTGTCACACTTAAATGTTTCTGCTCATCAAAAACCGTTAACTATTAGTCAAAGATAACCTAATTGAACACAAAATGCAGTTGTAAATGATGGTTTTTATTATTTAGTGAGAAAAAAACCTCAAAACCTACATGGACCTGTGTGAAAAAGAAATTGCCCCCTGAACCTAATAACTGGTTGGGCTACCCTTAGCAACAATAACTGCAATCAAGCATTTGCGATAACTTGCAACAAGTCTTTTACAGCGCTCTGGAGGCCACCATAAGCCTATTGTACTGCCTGAGCTGATCTCAGTAATGCTAGGTACACATGATGCAATTTTCTGACAGATTTAAGGGGCCCATACACTTAAACGATTTTCCCGCCGATATATAGCCGATTCAATCACTGTGAAATCATTGCGCAAATGCTGAACGAACGATTTCTGTCCGAGATCGATCCATCCGTGTGGAAGATTTTGCTCGATCGCTGGCGGGTCGGGAGTGCGCTAATAGCGGCGTTCGAATTTCTGACGACCGACGCTAGCGGCAATAAATTACCTGATCGGCCAGCGCGTATTCCCTCTGTCCCCGATGCTCCTTCTCCGCTGGGCTCCGGCAGGCTTCACTTCTCCCTGTCCCGACATGAAGTTCAAACAGTAGAGCGCCCTCTACTGTTTAAACTTCCCCCAGCAGGAAGTAAAGTGAAGCTGGAGCCCAGAGCGGAGAAGAGGCAGCGGAGACTGGGAAACTCGCGCCGGCTAGATCAGGTAATGTATGATGGGGGGGGAGGGTCGGGGAGCGTGTCGTGAGCACCACAGATTGTGAATCTCTTTCATAGTGAAATCGATTCACAATCTGTTTGCAGTAAAGGCAGCCATACGATCCCTCTCTGATCAGATTCGATTGGAGAGGGATCTATCTGTTGGTCGATCTGATTTCTGATCAATTTTTCGAATTATTTTTCTTTTTTTATACAAGTGAATAGAAAATCGATCGAAAATCAGATCCGACATATTGGAAATCTGTCATTAAATCTGTCAGAGAATTGCATCGTGTGTACCTAGCATAACTGAACTCACCTGCTGGTGCTAAAGAAAAAAAAAAACTTGACAGGATCCTTCTGATAGTACCTCTTAATTATACAAGTAAACAAGTGAAAGGTCCTTTATTGGTGACATACCCAGTCAGCTGGTAAGACCCCTTTCATTACACAATGTCAAGTGTAGGTGTCCACAGTATAGGTTAGATAGATAGGTGCCTCCAGTATAGGTTAGATAGGTGCCACCAGCATAGGTTAGATGGGTAGATGCCTGCAGTATAGGTTAGATGGGTAGGTGCCCTGGAGCGAGTATAGTAGTTTATATCTCCCCTTCCACCACCATCCCACACAGTTTCAATCTCCTTCCTGTCCTGGCATCTGTGGCATTGGTAACAGCGCCCCCTGTGATGACATGCGGTCATGTCATCACAAGGGGAGCTGTTACTAACACGATAGCTGCTGGGAGAGGAGAGAGATTGTGGCGGAAGGTGAGTTATACTAACTACTGTACCTGGTGGGGGATGGCTGAGGGAGGGAGGTGGGGGAACATTACATATACCCTAATGTGCCCAATGTGCGGATGCCTGTGGCTGCTGTGTCCCCGAGCGTCAGCCTATGGAGAAAAAGTGTTGCAACTTGGCTCCATTATTAAGTAGCAGTGAGTGCAGTGACTGGCCCAATGACAGAGCCATAGTCCCACCAGCGACACTATTCGCTCCAGTGATAACACAAGTTGCTGTACTTTCCCCTAACTGCTGCTAAGACTTTCTGGGGATGGCTTAATTTTGGGAAAGCTGGGTAGGAAAGCATAGAGCAGATGAATGCTTGGTTATTCCAGGCGTGAGCCTTTAACATGCAGATTTTCAGTATTCATCGGGGACTGATGTGCAGACTGAGTTCCTTTGCTGCCTGCCTCATGGGAATACTGGAAAGTGCTGCAGGGTTGTACCTGGCTTCAAAAGCAAAATCCATAATGCCATGTGACTGAATACCGTGTATGAAGCAAAACTGACAGAGCTGCCAAACATGACATACACTCATTACAGGACTGCAAGAATGCACCAACTGATCATTTCTATTATCCCTTTAAATGGCACGATGTTTAAAGGACGACTGAAGAGGTATATGGAGGCTGCCATATGTATTTCCTTTTTAAATACCAGTTGCCAGGCAGACCTGCTGATGCATTTGACTGCAGTCGTGTCTGAATGACACCAGAAACAAGCATGCAGCTAATCTTGTCAGATCTGACAATGGCAAACACCTGATCTGCTGCATGCTTGTTCAGGGTCTCTGGCTAAATGTATTAGAGGCAGAGAGTCAGCAGGATAGCCAGGGAACTGGTATTGCCTAAAAGGAAATCAATATGTCAGCCTCCATATCCCTCTTGCTTCAGTTGTCCTTTAAATAAAAAAGGTAGCTACACACCATACCATTAAATTGCTATTCTTCAATTGAACAGATATCAATTTTTCTGACAGTTAAAATTTAAAAATCTGACAATGTACCACACAACCTATGTTACATTTTCCCCAATTATAAATCAAATTGAAAGCTCAGAAAAAAATTGGAAGTAATTGACAATTCATTACACACCATACAATTCTTGATAAACTGTCTGAAATTTCCAACATGTCCAAATCCAATCCCCCCCCCCCCCCCCCAAAAGGGGGATTTGATTTATCTATAGAAAAAAAAAAGGCTCTCAATCTTTTTGGAGCAACCAACTGGAAAAAAAATTGGATCTTTTAGGCTGGTTTCACAGTGGGACGTTATAGGCGCACGCTAGAGCAGCCTGTAACGCACCCCAACGAAAAATCGATGGGCTGTTCACAGTGCCCACGTTGCGTTACATTGTAACGCAGCACGTCTACATAACGTACTGCATGCAGTACTTTACCTGTTTGCACATGCTCAGTGGGGGGCGAGAGGAGGTGGGGAGATGCCGCTACAGTAGCCGCGCACATGGCTACTTAATATGCACTGCACTGGCGGTTGCTGATTGGCCAGCGGGATCACGTGATGCGGAGTGTCTCACTCCGCATCACGAGGTCCCGCCGGCCAATCAGCGCCACTCTGGTAGACCTTATGCGGATAGAGCCGCCATACGTGGCTCACTCTAACGTCCTCTCCCACACCACCATACGTTGTGTTAGGGGCACGTTATGCGACCTTAACGCCCCCTCTAACGCAACGTCCTGGTGTGAAAGAGGCCTAAATTGTATGGTGTGTGGCAGTCTAATGTCACCCCGCACAATCTTTAGGCCTAACAATGAAATGGAATCTGTAAATGCGTAGCATTCTGGTTTCTTGGCAATTGGAAACATCTGTTATTTTCCACAATGCAACGAAGTTCACAGACAGCAAATTGTCAGGACCTAGGTCCTGACATCACACTGTGGGAGGGGTTTCGCCACAATACAGACCACCTTGATCTATTAGAGAAAAGGTAAAGATTTTGTATGGAAAAGGGGGTATCCGCTACTGACTGAGATGAAGTTCAGTCCTGGGTTACAGGTCCTGTAAAGCGTCCCGAGCATATGGTTTTACAGAAGGTTGTTTCTCCAGAAGCTCATTCTCCCCATGAGATGAATGTTTCTTTTCATTCTATAAACGTTCCTCAACTGAACCTCAACATGCACATTTCAGCGTTTTATTCTTCCATTAACATGAATTTGGCAAGGCAGACAGCTGCTCTGAGCTCGGTGTGCAATCCCAGCTGGCTCATAGAGCTTAGAGCATACTTCATAGTGACAGGCAGCAAAGTGTGACTAAATACTGCCACCTCTGTCATATTCCCGTCCTGTGCCTTTATTCCCCAGCAAGTGATGGAAGGCTTCGCGTTTTAATAATAAAGTTATGAGGCATTTTTGGTAACTCTTTCATTTCTTTTTTGTGCATTAGCTGTTTGAGGTTTATTTAAAGGGAACCTGAAATGAGAGGAAAATGGAGGCTGCCATATTTATTTCCTTTCAAACAGGAGCTGTCAGCCATACTATCTCAGAAAAAAACCCCACATATATATAAGTAGATAAATACTTGCTCTACTTATTATTATTTATTGTATTTATAAAGCGCCAACATATTACGCAGCGCTGAACATTAATTTAGGTTACAGACAATATTTAGGGGTGACATACAGCAATATGACAATACAGGAATACAAGAAAACCAGATCACACACCATAGTATGAGTACAAGGTAATGCTTAGTCAGTCACTGGATGGAGCATGGAGATTAGGCAGGTTAGGTTCACTCAGATGCATAGCATGGGTGCACAGTAATGCAGGTGCAAGATCAGGTAGGACACAAAAGGAGGAGGACCCTGCCCAAAGGCTTACAATCTAGAGGGAGAGGTAAGGACACGAATGGTAGGGGACCAGAGTTCAGCTGTAGGTTTAGAGCACTTGTGAGGGGTGGTAGGCCAGAGTGAAAAGGTGAGTTTGAGGGCTTTCTTGAAGATGTTGAAGGAGGGGGCTGCCCTAATGGGTGGAGGTAGGGAGTTCCATAGTGTTGGAGCAGCTCTTGAGAAGTCCTGGAGGCGTGCATGGGACTGTGTGATTCGGGGGGGCGGTTAGGCGAAGTTCATTGGAAGAGCGGAGTGAGCGGCTAGGTGTGTACCTCTGAGTAAGATCGGAAATGTAGGTTGGACAGGTTTTGTGGACAGATTTGTAGGTCAGACACAGTATCTTGAATCTGATTCTGGACTGGATAGGAAGCCAGTGGAGGGATTCTAGGAGCGGATCCGCCGTGGTGGAGCGATGGGAGCAGTGGATAATTCTGGCTGCCGCATTCATGATGGACTGCAGTGGGGCTGTTCGGGTCATAGGGAGACCAGACAGCAGGGCATTGCAGTAGTCAAGGCGGGAAATTATGAGGGCATGGATGAGGAGTTTGGTGGTGGCAGAGGTCAGGAAAGGGCGAATCTTACAGATGTTACGAAGGTTGCAGGACTTAGTGAGGTTTTGGATGTGGGAAGTGAAGGAGAGTGCGGAGTCCAGGGTGACACCCAGACAGCGGGCTTGAGAGGTAGATCTGGGTGTCATCTGCATACAGATGATAGTTAAAACCCATGGAGGAGATAACCTTGCCAATGGAGGATGTGTATAGGGTGAACAGTAGGGGGCCAAGGACCGAACCTTGGGGGCCTCTCACCGAGAGGTGGTTGGGGGTGGAAGAGGACTCATTGAAGACGGTCGTGAAGGAGCGGTTGGAGAGGTAGGATGAAAGCCAGGACAGGGCGAGATCGTGAATGCCCAAGGACTGGAGGGACTGGAGGAGTAGGGGATGATCTACTGTGTCAAAAGCTGCTGACAGGTCAAGGAGGAGGAGAATGGAGTATTTACCTTCAGCTTTAGCTAAGGCAAGGTCATTGACCACTTTGGTGAGAGCAGTTTCGGTTGAGTGGGCAGGCCGAAATCCAGATTGGAGTGGGCCTAGCAGTGAGTTGGCATTGAGGTACTGGGTCAGGCGTTTGTGAACCAGGCGCTCAAGGAGTTTTGGGGCAAAGGGGAGGAGGGAGATAGGACGGTAGTTGGAGGTTAGCGAAGGGTCGAGTGAGGGTTTCTTAAGCAGGGGTAGTACAGTGGCCTGCTTGAAGTCTGAGGGGAAGGTGCCTGTGGATAGGGAGAGGTTGAACAGGGTAGTGAGGACTGGGGCCAATTCCGTGAAGTGAGGCTGGAGTAAATCGGAAGGGATGGGGTCAAGGGGGGAAGTAGTGGTATGGGAAGTCTGCAGTAGGTGGTTGACTTCCTCGGTCGAAGTAGGAGGGAAGGATGTGAGGGGAGGATAGGGTGGAGGAGGAGTTGGGTGGGAGGGGGTTGGAGGTGAAGATTGGAGATTGGATATTTCCTGGCGGATGGAGACAATTTTGTTGGTGAAGTGGGTGGCTAAATCTGTGGCAGAGAGGGAGGAAACGGAGGGTGGGGGGGGTGGGTTTAAGCAGGGAGTTGAAAGTGGCAAAAAGACGCCGGGGGTTGGAAGCTTGTGCTCCGATGAGCTTGCTAAAGTATTCCTGCTTCGCATGAGCAAGGGCAGTGTGGAACTGCAGCAGGTTGGTCTTGTACTGTAGGAAATCCTGGTTAAGTCTAGTTTTTCTCCATTTCCGTTCAGAGGCGCGTGTTTTCCTCTGGAGGTTGTGAGTATGGGTAGTGAGCCAGGGCTGGGGGTTAGGGGGTCGGTTGCGGCAAAATATTAGTGGAGCAGCTTTCTCTAGGGCTGATGAGAGAGTTTGGCGATACTGAGCTGCTGCGAGATTAGGACAGGTTAGGGTGGAGAGAGTGGAGGAGAGGGCATGGAGGGGGTCAGCAAGGACACTAGGGTTGAGCTTGCGTAGGTCTCGCTGCCATCGACCAGGTGGGTGGGTGGCTAATTTAGAGGTGCCTTCCGTGAGGAGGTTGAAGGTGAGGAGGTGATGGTCTGAGGGTGGAAAGGGTGCGATGTCAAGGTGTGCAATGGTGGTGGATTTAGTGAATATAAGGTCGAGAGTGTGACCTGCAGTGTGAGTGGGGGTGTTGGCGTGTTGTACTAGTCCAAGTGAGTTGGCAATGGTGAGTAGCCAGGTCACAGGGGAGCTCTGGGCTTCATCGATGGGAATATTAAAATCCCCAAGGATGATGGTGGGGAGGTCAGAGGAGAGGATGTGAGGGAGCCAGGAGGCAAGGTCATTGAGAAATTGTGGGGAGGAGCCCGGAGGGCGGTATAAGACCGCAACAATGGCAGGGAGGGGGTGGTAGAGGCGGATGGTGTGGGCCTCAAATGATTTGAATTGTAGAGAGGTAGGTGGGGTGAGGACACGGAAGGTGCAGGATGGGGAGAGGAGCAGACCCACCCCTCCCCCCAGTCCTGTTGTCTGGTCTGGGGGTGTGACTGAGGTGAAGCCCCCCGTAGGAGAGGGCAGCCTCTGTGGCAGAGTCAGAGGGGCTGAGCCATGTCTCAGTGAGTGCGAGGATGGTGAGGGATTTGGAGAGGAAGAGGTCGTGGACTGCTGTAAGTTTATTGCGGACGGATCTGGCGTTCCAGAGACCGCAGGGTAGGGGGAGTATGTGTTTGTGGGTGGGATGGATGGAAATAAGGTTGGAGCGAGGATGAGTGTTGAGGTTATTTGTGGACAGAGGGCTGTGAAGTGTATGAAGCAGGTCAGCAGGGGATGCTTGTCTGGCAGCAGGCTGTGGCCCAGGATTGGGTGATATATCACCAGCTGCAAGTAAGAGTAGGAGGGAGAGAGTAAGCAAATGTGAATGGGATTTAAATGTTTGTGAGGTTTTTGAGCTGCTGGAGGGAGAGAGAGATTTCAGGAGAGCTAACAGTTCATGAGAAGCTGAGTAAGGTGAGGAAAGCAGAGCAGGTGAAATGAATATGGAGTGTGGTACACTGGGAGGATGCATATTGCAATGCAACTTGTAGATGTTTGCAGACAGGCAGAACATAAGAAAAAGTGCAGTAAACATGGTAATGGTCTCTGATTATAACCAGGAAGTTTCCAACCACTAAGCAGTTTAAATTAGAATGCAGTTAGTGCAAGCAAACCTGTGTAAAGAAGCAGAGTCTACTTGGCCGTGCAACATATGTCCAGCAGTGGCATTTTTAGCAACAGCATTGGAGGCAGTTGTGGATGCAGAGTAGTTGTTTCCAGCAGAGTCCTGTGGCTGTTGAATCCTGTTTGAATTCCTGGGTAAATTCTTGGTAAGTTGTAATTTTGTAATAAATGGCACTTCGGAATTAAATGGCACAAGTGACCTAGGCCACGAGTGACCAAGCTCCAGCGCTTAAATAGGTATGGTAGCTGCCATGGCTGAATTGGAAGTGATTCTCATTTAGAAATTGGGAAAACAGTTCAGCTGAGGATGGGAGTGGCTACCAAAAACCAAGCCTGCTGCAATAAATAATTATTGCTCACTGGGCCGGAACACCAAGGATTCCCAAATGTAATATGGGAATTTACTAACACTGCTGAACTACTTAAATTTATATTAAACAATCTTAGTAGCAATGTATGCAGCAAGCATCCCAATTAAATCGTGCAGATATCGATTGCAGTCACAGATTGTACAGCAGACTTTGCAAGGGAGTAGCAAGCATACCAATTAAATCGTGCAGATATCGATTGCAGTCACAGATTGTACAGCAGACTTTGCAAGGGAGTAGCAAGCATACCAATTAAATCGTGCAGATATCGATTGCAGTCACAGATTGTACAGCAGACTTTGCAAGGGAGTAGCAAGCAAACCAATTAAATCGTGCAGATATCGATTGCAGTACTTACATAACGTATTGCATTTCCCATTTTGTGTGTGGCTATTTTGAAGCCAATCCTGATATATTTTCCTCCCTTAGGCCACATACACACATCAGACCATAGTCTTTTGAAAATGAAAGATCACAGACCAATTTTACCCCATTCCATGTAGTATGAGAGCCATACCTTCACAGTATTTTCTATGGAGCTGAACTTCCTATCAGAAAAAAATCTTTGCAAGATGCTGCACACACATATGCTGTACAGACACAAAAGACCAGTATCTGCAAAAGATCTGTTCCTGCCAAAGACCCGTTCCTGCAAAATACATTCATAGTCTATGATATCTGCAGATCCTCATACACACCTTGTTTAACTGACATTCATCTGCAGATCAGACAATCATCTGCAGATCTGAAAATCCATCCTGGTGGATCTGATCTGCAGATGAATGTCTGTTAAACAAGGTGTGTATGATGATCTGCAGATCTCATAGACTATGAATGCATTTTGCAGGAACTGATCTTTTGCAGGAACAGATCCTTTGCAGATACTGATCTTTTGAATCTATTAAAAAGGACTGATCTATTACTGATCTATTAAAAAGGACCACTATCATGAAAATTGTAAAATTTTAAATACATGTAAACACATATAAATACGAAGTAAGTTTCTTCTAGAGTAAAATGAGCTATAAATTACTTTTCTCCTATGTTGCTGTCACTTACAGCATGTAGTAGAAATCTGACATTACTGACAGGTTTTGGACTACCCCATCTCATCATAGGGGATTCTTAGGGTTTTATTTTCAAAAGCACAGAGGCCTGGTGCACACCAAAACCCGCTAGCAGATTTTGAAATGCTTTTTCTTATTTTTCTGTAGCGTTTCAGCTAGCATTTTGCGGTTTTGGGAAGCGTTTTTGGTGTGGTAGATTTTTGTTACAATAAAGCTGTTACTGAACAGCTTCTGTAACAAAACCGCCTACAAATCCGCTCTGAACTGCCGTTTTGCAGAGCGGTTTGCATTTTTCCTATACTTTACATTGGAGGCAGAAACGCCTCCACAATCCAAAAAATGCCTCACCCCGGGAGTATGCGTTTCAGCAAACGCCTCCCATTCTGGTGTGAACCACCCCATTGAGATACATTGACCAAGTGTATCCACAGCCGCAAGCAGCTGCAAAAGCGCTGAAAAACCCGCTTGATGTGCACCAGCCCTTGAATGGCAGTTGCTCTGTCCAACTGCCAAAAAAGTGTGCAGCCTGCAGGGAGGCTGGTGAGCATCTTTGTATAAACTCTTTTCAAGGGGTGTCTTTATAAAAAATACAGACCCTGCTGAGAATCTCCCATGAAGAGATGGACTAGATCGAAACCTGTCTGTTCTGTCAGATTTCTACTACCTACTGTAAGTGACAGCAAGATGGGTGAAAAGTAATTTATGGCTCATTTTACTGTGGAAGAAACCTACTTATTTGTATGTGTTTATATGTATTTAAAATTTTAACATTTTTCTCAATAGTGGTCCTTAAGCAGATCGTCCGTACGTCTCGCAACCTATCTTCCTCTGTTTAATCTGTTCATAATCTCCATGGACAACAGCTGCTGTACCAAAAATGGGTTGCTATGGTGACAAGTAGACTCCAACTGTAGTGTTTCTATAGTAACAGCAAGACAGGTCCTTCTTTGCCAGCCTTTCGCTGTTCTGCTTTTTCAGTACAGAGTGAAAAATAAATCATTTGAGCCAAACACCAGTGTTCCCAAAATATATGAGTAAATCCATCAGGAGTTCTTGCAGAGCGGATTCTTATTTTTGTATTCAAATCAATTTCAGGAATCATAAAAGATGTATTCAGCTCTGCTCTGTCTGAAAAGAAGACATTTCAGATTTGTGTTTTGTTGTGTGTGTTTTTTGTTAGTTTTAGTGTTCTTTTAATAGTACATCTGAAGCAAGAGATGTATATGGGGACTGACATACTTATTTCCTTTTAAACAATACCAGTTGCCTGGCAGTTTTGATGATATCTTTAGCTGCAGTAGTGTCTGAATCACACACCAGAAACAAGCATGCAGCTATTCCAGTCAGATTTCAGTCAGAAACACTTGATGGTCAAGCTTGTTCAGGGTCTATGGCTAAAAGTCTTAAGCGATTTACCCACATCGTGATTTTACCGCTGACCGACGATTTTTTTTAGTGCCAAGGGATCGTGACTCCCACAGGATTGTTATGGTTCTGGACAGTTTGGGGGTCCCGGGGCTGGATCAAGAGGAGGACGGGTGAAGCCCCATTAGGATCCAGCCTCCCAAAGCAGGTACCCCCCAGGGGCCTCTTTTTTTTCGTTACAGGTTTACTTTGAAGTAACTTTTCAGCCCTTTCCAATTGAAAAAAGTGCCACAAAGTAGGTGAAACAGTACTGTCAGCGTTGTGTATTTTCTTGCTTGCTGCTGGCTTGAAAGGCGTTTAATTAGAAAGTGTGAAAATGCAGTGTCGAAAGGGTGGGGGGGAGGGGAGTCTTGAGGGGCCGAGGCCTAGCGCACGTTATTGTAACGGGCCTAAAGTCTAGTAAGAAATATTTTGACATCTTTTCAATAACATTTTTAAACCCACAGCAAGCAAAACCTGAAGAATGGTCTGATCTTACAAGGGAGCAAAAGGACAGCTGAAGTGAGAGGGATATATGGAAGAGGCTGACATACAGTATGTATTTCCTTTTAACCAGACAATGAGCTCTATTCTCAATCACACATGTGGTAAGAGATTTTTTACCGCTATATTACCGCCAGTAATAATTTCCACATTTTTTTCCACATTCACTAAAAATGTTCCGCATGTTTCCCGAATGCGGGAACAATGCGTAAAAAATTTGGGAATGTCAAGATGGTCTTTTTTCAGTTGGAAATTTACCGCAAGTGCATTTCCGCAATGCTAAAATGATTGTGAATAGAGCCCTTTGTCTGGCTGCCCTGCTGATTCACAGATTCTAATACTTAGCCATAGACCCTGAACATGCATGCACATCAGAGGTTTCTGACAAAAATATGACAAGATTAGCTGCATTATCCCCCCACATACACACATACATCGTATTGCTACCAGCTGCGGACTGAGTGCATGGTGAGTGGGGTGTAGCTGGCCCTTAGACCCCAAACAATGAGCATAGGTCTAGGACGCACAAGTGTGCGATACAGATATACTGCCAATGGGGTGGGAGATTTAGGGTACAACCACTCGTGACTGAGAAATGAGGTCAGAAAAGAGCCGATAATGTATTGTTATGACTCACGGTCTCTCGTTATGACTCACGGTCTGTCTGAACCCTCAGAGCTCTGACTTGAGTGTTATGCTGCTGGGGGGATGCTGTTGGTGGTGGGGGGTTCTTTATTATTTTCTGCACTTTTATTAGCTCCTGACGAAATCTACTGTAACTCAGATGAAACACGTTGAGCACTGTTGAGCACTGTAAATATGTATTGCACTCCCTTATCTATGTACCTTCTTGCAGCTGAAACCTATTTGTGGTGTGGGAGAAAGCCATAGGTGACCATTGAGGGTTCAGACAAACCGTGAGTCATAACGATACATTATCGGCTCTTTTCTGACCTCATTTCTCAGTCACGAGTGGTTGTACCCTAAATCTCCCACCCCATTGGCAGTATATCTGTATCGCACACTTGTGTGTCTTAGACCTATGCTCATTGTTTGGGGTCTAAGGGCCAGCTACACTCCACTCACCGTGCAGTCAGCCCGCAGCTGGTAGCAATACGATGCATGTGTGTATGTGGGGGGAATAAGCAATGACACTCATTCTGACAATGCTGAAATAGAAATTGGTCTTCGAATTCTTGAGCTTTCAGCTTTTTTATTAATAAAAATATACAGCGTATTAGATTTTTTTTTATATGTACAGGATCTTCTCAAAAAATTAGCATATTGTGCTAAAGTTAATTATTTTCTGTAATGTACTGATAAACATTAGACTTTCATATATTTTAGATTCAAATACACAAAACTGAAGTAGTTCAAGCCTTTTATTGTTTTAATATTGATAATTTTGGCATACAGCTCATGAAAACCCAAATTTCCTATCTCAAAAAATTAGCATATTTCATCCCAACAATAAAAGAAAAGTGTTTTTAAAACAAAAAAAGTCAACCTTCAAATAATTATGTTCAGTTATGCACTCAATACTTAGTCGGGAATCCTTTTGCAGAAATGACTGCTTCAATGCGGCGTGGCATGGAGGCAATCAGTCTGTGGCACTGCTCAGGTGTTATGGAGGCCCAGGATGCTTCGATAGCGGCCTTAAGCTCATCCAGAGTGTTGGGTATTGTGTCTCTTAACTTTCTCTTCACAATATCCCACAGATTCTCTATGGGGTTCAGGTCAGGAGAGTTGGCAGGCCAATTGAGCACAGTAATACCATGGTCAGTAAACCATTTACCAGTGGTTTTGGCACTGTGAGAAGGTGCCAGGTCGTGCTGAAAAATGACATCTTCATCTCCATAAAGCTTTTCAGCAGATGGAAGCATGAACCCACTTTTGAACCAGAAACAGCGGCAGAAGCGCCTGACCTGGGCTACAGAGAAGCAGCACTGGACTGTTGCTCAGTGGTCCAAAGTACTTTTTTCGGATGAAAGCAACTTTTACATGTCATTCGGAAATCAAGGTGCCAGAGTCTGGAGGAAGACTGGGGAGAGGGAAATGCCAAAATGCCTGAAGTCCAGTGTAAAGTACCCACAGTCAGTGATGGTCTGGGGTGCCATGTCAGCTGCTGGTGTTGATCCACTGTGTTTTATCAAGGGCAGGGTCAATGCAGCTAGCTATCAGGAGATTTTGGAGCACTTAATGAAATCTTCATCTCCATAAAGCTTTTCAGCAGATGGAAGCATGAAGTGCTCCAAAATCTCCTGATAGCTAGCTGCATTGACCCTGCCCTTGATAAAACACAGTGGATCAACACCAGCAGCTGACATGGCACCCCAGACCATCACTGACTGTGGGTACTTTACACTGGACTTCAGGCATTTTGGCATTTCCCTCTCCCCAGTCTTCCTCCAGACTCTGGCACCTTGATTTCCGAATGACATGTAAAAGTTGCTTTCATCCGAAAAAAGTACTTTGGACCACTGAGCAACAGTCCAGTGCTGCTTCTCTGTAGCCCAGGTCAGGCGCTTCTGCCGCTGTTTCTGGTTCAAAAGTGGGTTCATGCTTCCATCTGCTGAAAAGCTTTATGGAGATGAAGATGTCATTTTTCAGCACGACCTGGCACCTTCTCACAGTGCCAAAACCACTGGTAAATGGTTTACTGACCATGGTATTACTGTGCTCAATTGGCCTGCCAACTCTCTTGACCTGAACCCCATAGAGAATCTGTGGGATATTGTGAAGAGAAAGTTGAGAGATGCAAGACCCAACACTCTGGATGAGCTTAAGGCCGCTATCGAAGCATCCTGGGCCTCCATAACACCTGAGCAGTGCCACAGACTGATTGCCTTCATGCCACGCCGCATTGAAGCAGTAATTTCTGCAAAAGGATTCCCGACCAAGTATTGAGTGCATAACTGAACATAATTATTTGAAGGTTGACTTTTTTTGTTTTAAAAACACTTTTCTTTTATTGGTCGGATGAAATATGCTAATTTTTTGAGATAGGAAATTTGGGTTTTCATGAGCTGTATGCCAAAATCATCAATATTAAAACAATAAAAGGCTTGAACTACTTCAGTTTTGTGTATTTGAATCTAAAATATATAAAAGTCTAATGTTTATCAGTACATTACAGAAAATAATGAACTTTATCACAATATGCTAATTTTTTTAGAAGATCCTGTATGTGGCAATACTCACCACTAACCCTGTACTATCTAGGAATTTTGAGTCAAAATTGACTCCCGTATAGGCATATGTTATTTACCTGTACGCTATCTGCTTTGTTTTCAGACCTTTAACCTCACTGGTGTTCTGATTATGCGCAGGTTTTTTAAACCTGATTTTTCTTTTTAATCATGTAGCTAGCCTACATGATACCCCCCTCCTAGCCGAATCCCACCCACCCTTCCGATCGCCGCCGGCGATGATGGCCGTCAGGAAATCCCGTTCTGAACAGCGACGAACGGAATGACGTCATCGACGATCCACCCCTCAGCACTGTCTGGCACTGATTGGCCAGGCTGCGCACAGGGTCTTGGGTCGAGCCCTACTACGCAGCGGGTAGCGGCGCATCGGCGGCGATCGGAGCAAACACGCAGCTAGCAAAGTGCTAGCTGCGTGTTTGAAAAAAATAATGATCAAAATCGCCCCAGCAGGGCCTGAGCGGTGCCCTCTAGCGTCTCTGGACGAGCTCAGCTCGTCCAGAACGATAGGGAGATTAATAAGGATTAGCTCTGACGAGGTTAAATATGTTCAAAATCTTCACACACAAAGTAACAAAGAAAGGGATTTAATTTTACCTTTAATAATGCAGAGATATTATCTGAAAAATCTGGCATCATAAATAATGTTATCAGTTAACGTTCTGGCAAGCATATTTATTTTATAAACAGCAACTTGGCAAAATAAAAAAGTACCTTGTGCTATACTGTACAGTATTTTGTATGGTTCTGATCCAGCTCTGAAACATGCCTAAAGAAGAAACTTAGTTTTGAAAGCTTGCATAGGAATCTTGTACAGTAAGTCATTGAAGGAATCGTCTGCCCCCCCCCCCCCCCCCCCCCCCCCAAAAAATGAGTTTCACTTACCTGGGGCTTCTCCCAGCCCCATGCAGCCATCCTGTGCCCTCGTAGTCACTCACTGCTGCTCCAGTCCCCCGCCACCAGCTAGTTTCGTTTTTGCCGACCTCGGGGTCAGCTGCCGCATTGTGTACATTTTTATACATTCCCGCTGGTGCAGGAACATTAACACAAAAATTTTTACTCGTTAGCGGTGTAACGCGTAAAACTTTACGTGTTACACCACTAACGCGTAAAAATGTTTGTATTAATGTTCCTGCACTAGCGGGAATGCGTAAAAATGGACGCAATGCGGCCCACCGACCCCCGAGGGGGGCAAAAACGAAACTAGCTGGCGGCGGGAGACAAGAGCAGCAGTGAGTGACTACGAGGGCACAGGATGGCTGCATGGGGCTGGGAGAAGCCCCAGGTAAGTGAAACTCATTTTTTGGGAGGCCGGACGTTTCCTTTAAAGGTATCTCCTAAATAACTTTTGATGTTATGCCTTCGGATTCTATACTGTGCAGTGAACAAGCAGTGCACCCCCTTGTGGTGACTGAGATAACTGTCAGGATAAGGAGAGGCAGCTATTAGGAGGTGTGTGCATTCCTGGGGATTGTCATGCATGTCTTTCTATTTATTTCAAATGTGCAGCCAAGTGAAGGTATTCTGAAGATATTCAAGGCACAGAGCAACTGCAAGGAAGTGTAAGTAGGGGACAGACCTGCACCACATGCGTACGTTCCCACTGTCACTCCTCAGCGCAACAGTCCCTCTTAAGCTGGCCACTAACGGTCCAATTTCTAGCGAAAAATCGTTCGAGCGATCAGAAATTCTGATCGGATTGGTTGTAAATAATCTCCATTGGTGGACACAATAGATTATGAACGAGTGAAAAAAATGTCGCCCGAATGAATTTTCGTCGAACGAAAATGTGGATTTTTTTGGTGGTCGTGATAGATAGGAAGCAAGGATTGGTTAGTTGATGGTGTAGTGAACGATTTTTCGTCCGATCAGAATTTCTGATCGCTCGAACGATTTTTCGCTAGAAATTGGACAGTTAGTGGCCACCTTAATGCAACCAAACTCCCCAACTCTTCTTCATATGTCCTTCTTGATGAACACATCTATATATATATATATATATATATATATATATATATATATATATATATATATATATATATATATATATATATATATATATATATATATATATATATATATATATATATACTAAAAATGTGCTTGAGTCTCTAAATGTTATTCTCATCCCCTCTATACTCTATAACTTATTTTCAAATGCTGAAGTCAATGTATTGTTAGAAAAGACCAGTGTGGTTTGAAAAATGAAACTGGGTCTTCTGCACATACATTTTTCTTGGTGTGTTGTGGGCATCTCTGGAGGTGCGGCAAATCTGGTGTCCTTCCTTCTTATAAAGGGTGAGAGGTATGCTGCAGGCTATTCTTCTTTGAGGTGGAGTGCCCCTTTGCTGTACAGAATGTTATAGTCATTGTGTATGGACAGTATATGGCTGTTTAATAGGCATCAGTAACTGGGCTGACCATAAGGCACTTGTGGGCCAGTGGCCAGGCAGCAGGGTAAGTGGTGGGGTCTTAAAGTTTTTCCATCAGGACTATTGTGGGCAGGCCCGGTCCGCCCATGATGCCAAGTGAGGCGACTTCCTCAGGCAGCAAAAGTCTGCGGCTAGCACCAGGCAGAAACAGGAAGTGAAGAGAGTGCCTGGCCAACCTATACTGGGGGCAATTGTACCTGGCTAACCTATACTGGGGACAACTGTACCTAGCTACCAATACTGGGGGCACCTATACCTGGCTACTTGCCTATACTGAGTGGTGTTTTTGGGGGTGCTCACTGCAGCTATAACATGCAGTGTTAATTGTCGGGTGCTGTTCAGATCCAGTTTGGGGATTGGGGAAGGGAGGGCAGCAAAAAGTCTAGAACCAGCCCTGATTGTGGGTAAATTAAATAGCAGACCTAAACAGGGAATAATCCAAAGATTCTCCACAGCACCATTAATCTCCTTGACGGTAACGCCGAGCTGAGCTCGGAGTAAGCCGCCGCGGAGGATTTCTCAGGCCCTGCTGGGCCGATTTTCATAATTTTGTTTTTTTTAGAACACGCAGCAAGCACTTTGCTTGCCGCGTGTTCAGGTCGATCGCCGCCGCTCGCCACCGATGCGCCGCTACCCACCGCGATACAGGTCTCCCCCACCCCTGCATACCCCTTGCGCAGCCTGGCCAATCGCCGCCAGGCTGCGCTATGGGGTGGATCGGGACTCCCTGTGATGTCACGACGTCGATGACGTCACTCCGTTCGTCGCCATGGTGACAGGGGAAGCCCTGAAGGAAATCCCATTTAGAACGGGATTTCCGGATGGGCTTGATCGCCGGCGGCGATCGGAGGGGTGGGAGGCCACAGGGAGGGGGAATCATGTACCTAGCGCTAGTCTAGCTACGTGATAAAAAAAAAAAAAAAAAATCAGGCTTAAAAAACTTATATCCTCTCTTAATTACAAGCCCATGTCTGGGGAAAAATGTTTTTAGTCCATCTCCTCCCACCACCTACCAGAAGAGAAAGAAGCTTAAGCTTGTTAAAAAAAAATCCTAAATACCTTAATGTTGACAGTCACTTCGCCCAAACTCCTCCCCCTCCCTCAGGTGTTGTATTCTGAAAAAGATAAAATCATGGGGCCATACGGCGACAGCCCGCTGTTTCAGGTCTCCACCCTTTCTCAAGCCGAGAGTGAGATGGGCACTCTCGGCTTGAGAAAGGGTGGAGACCTGAAACAGCGGGCTGTCGCCGTATGGCCCCATGATGTTATCTTTTTCAGAATAAAAGAGCTTTTCTTTACTGCAGTGCCAGCCTCCTTCGTGTCTTGTACTACATTGGGGACCAAGAGGTGCGGAGGTCCATCGAGGCTTGGGCACGCCATCCACCTGAGAGAGTGCCACTCTTTTTACCACTTTGAAGTTTGGATCCTTCCTCAGGTGTTGACATCACTGCATCGATTGGTCCTTATTCAGTTCACTTTTTCTCCCACGTTTTCTCCCTTGGTGATATTTTCACACCTTATCAATGAAATGCCTTTTAAAAAGTTTTAAGCCCCCGGCAAGCAAGAAAATCCTTTTTTTTTTTTTTTTACATTACTTTTTCAATTGCAGAGTGCTAAAAAGTTGTTTTAAACAAAAGCTGAAAAATGACCTCTTATGGTGGCCACACACCATTCACTTTTTAAAAAATCTGTTCAATTTAAGAATTGCAAAAAAAATTTCTGACTGATTGTAACATTTCAAAAATCTGACCAATGTGTTCACTTTTTCCCCAATTATGATAAAAATGATTGGAAACTCTGAGAAAATTGCTTGGGTGTGTATATTAATAAGCTGACAATCTAACACACACCATACAATCTTTAGAAAAATTGAAGAAAATTTTCCAGCATTCTGGATTGATAGACAAAAAACGGAAAATCCAATCAGATCTTTCAGTTGAATTAAAAAAAACTTTCCATTTTTTTTTTCGGGAGATCTGATCATATTTATCGAATTGCCGTAAAATCGGATCATTCAATTGTATTGTGTGTGGCTACCTTTAGGAGAAAACTTAGTTGAAAAAGTGAACTGAATAAGGGCCACTGGCTTTTAAAGGACAAGTGATGTGAGAAGTATATGGAGGCTGTCATATTCATTTCCTTTTAAACAATACCAGTTGCCTCGTAGCCCTGCCGGTCTATTTGGCTGCAGTAGTGTCTGAATCACACCAGAGACAAGCATGAAGCTAATTTTGTCAGATTTGACAAAAATGTCAGAAACACCTGATCTGCATATGCCTAAGGGCTCATTTCCACTATTGCGGTGCAGAATCGCCTGGATTCCACCGCTGTTGAAATTCCATGAATTAGCATGCGGATGCGAATTTTTGCGCGTTTTTTGCCGCGAATTCGCATGCGAATTCGCATAGGTGAGGGTATATGCGAAATTAACCATGTCACTGCCTGTTTGAATTACATTGGTACCTATGCGAATTCGCATGCGAATTCGCATGAAAATTCGCATACCATAGCCGCATGCGAATTTCCTATTAAATACATTAGCGGCGATTCGCATGCATTTCACTCGCAGGCGAATTCGTTGGCTCTTTTGTGCGTTTTTTTACCGCTGAAAAAAACGCACCTCAACAACGCTACAGTGGAAACAGGCCCATCCACTTGCATTACATGTGCGAATCTGCATGCGTTGGACGCATGCAGATTCGCGATAGTGGAAACGAGCCCTAAACGTATTAGAGGCAGAGGATCAGCAGGGCTGCAAGGCAACTGGTATAGCTTAAAAGGAAATAAATATGGCAGTCTCCATAGCCCTCTCACTACAGTTGTCCTTTAAGGGCTCAGTCCCACTACGAGCGCTGCTGTCAGTGGTGGTGCACCGTACATATCGTGTGATACGCACGGTAACATGAAAGTACATAGATATAACTCATCCGAGAACATTTTATCACATGACAAATGCATTTTCCCATTGTGTTGTGCATTCTATGGTGTTGTGGATTACATCTGGGCTTTAACACACGTCGATGTGCATGATGTGCATCAGGAACGTATGCACGAAATTGCATTTTTTGCATTTTTTTCCCATGCTTTGCGTAGTGTAAATCAGCCCTAAAGAAAGAAGGAGTTGATTGACAGCCATGCTCCTCTTTGGAGTCCTCTGTTGGAGAAGCAATAAGTGACGGCTGGCCACTCCCTTCCTCCCAGAATACTTTGCAACCTCAAGGTTACTTAGAGCAGCAGAAGTCACATGACTGCCACTTTCTAGCTCAAAATTAAGAAAAGAATACAAACTTAAATGTGTACTCTTAGTCTTTGGTGGGTAGGCTTTGGATTAAAATAATTTTGCCTCTTTATGCACTTTTTTGGGGTGCTCAACCATTGGGTTTGGTGCATACCAAACTCTTTGCCAGACGGGCAGATAGGTAGTTCTTTTTTTACAGCTGTTAAATATGCCTTTATAAGGGAGGGAGGGGTGTTAAAATAATTTTCACTTAGAATGGGTTTTAACGTTAAAGTGTTAGTGTACTTTTACTTCTAGTAAGTGAGGCTAAAATGTTTTCAGATGACGTGATGAATAATGCAATATGTTTACATCACTGATTTTTAGCTGTGTTTATCATGGCTTGTAACTCACTGTTTACACTAAAAATGTCTTATCACTAGTCCATACTTACTACTTGGTACTCATCATGGGCTAAACAGCCGTATGATCTGCCCATAGAATGATAAACAGGGCTGACTAACAAGACAGAAGGGAAGGAAGGCTATAGAAGCAGGAGGATGGGGAGGATGTTAAAAGCATTTTTTTTATAGGAGATTAGCAAACCCTGCAGCTAATTTACTATAAGAACAGTAACAACTTTTACTGTACATACTGCAGGTGATATGCCAATATGAGAAAATGAGGTCTTTATCAGTAATGTAGTTTATTTGCATTATGGACCTAAAGACATTTGAAACAAATGTAAAACTATCTTCAGGTAAACTGTCCTCCACTTGATCTCATCTTTAAAGTTCCAAATACTTAAATGACAGTCTTTGGCTGGAGCTGCAGAATCTGACGTCTCTATTTAACTGAGATGTCAGATTCTGCAAATTTGCATATTCAGTAGCGGTGCATTGTGGGTAACCACAGATGTTACTTAAGGCGCGTACACACGCCGGATTCCCGCAAACGACAGGTCGTCAGACCTGCCCGCAGGTCGGCCGTTCTGCCGACAGTTTGTGTGTACAGTCTGTCGGCAGGCTGATAAGGCTGGTTTTGACAGATCCGCTCGGCAGGTCTATCGACCCGTCATATGAGGGAATCCGGCGTGTGTACGCGGCCTTTAAAGCTGAATTATCGCAAGTACCTTCTGTTTTAAGAAGGCACATCACACCAAGCATTGCTTTTTAGTAGGAGGGCTTTTCGGTCTCTTTTAGTCCCCTATACTTTCCTTGTGGTTTGGGTCACCCCGAGCTGCTTGTTTACTCTATCATTCTAAGTGATAACCTGAAGAGGTGTGTATATCACGTGAAACAGCTGTAGACCAGGGGCGTTCTTTTGTACCTGTATTTCGTGGCTAATAAATGAAGTTTTGTATGGAGAGTGCCGGAGTCTGTCTTCTCTTTGGTGCTGGCCATACATCTGTCAATATTAAGGCCCGATCAACTGTAAAATTATCAAATCGGATGATAAGCAGAGCCGCAACAAAAATGCATGATTCAACCAATTTTAGGCAAAAATCAGTCGAATGTATAGATTAGCATGCTGCAAAATCTCCCAGCATATGTGGTTGATCAGGTGCGCAGTGGTAATGCTCTCCCCCAAATGTAAATGTGCCCCCCCAAGTGCCTGTGCATTGGAAAGCTCACCTGCTCCAGCTGTGGTGACTCCTGATCTCCACTGCTGTCTCTCGAGTGCCGCCAGGCGCACGTTTATGACATCACACGTGATAGCGTTTGTGTGACGGCAGGGCTTGGGGGAGACAGTGGATGAGACCAGGAATCACCGGATCTGAAGCAGGTGACATTTCCAATGCACAGGCACTGGGGAGGAGGGACATTGGCGGAATACCTCAGCTGTGTGTTTACACTAGAGTCATGTCAAGGTCAAGCAGTGGGCGCTGTCTCTCCACAGAGAGACAATTTAAAAACCTTCAATCTCTTGAAAAAAAACATGAGATGCAGGGCCGGTTTAAGCAACAATGGGGCCCCAGAGCAAAATAAACCTGCCCCCCCCCCCCCCCCCAACAGATACCCCGGAACAAAAATCGGCATTAAGGGACCTTTTTGCAGCTGGTATAGTCAGGGTGTGAAGCCCCAATCGGTCGGAGCTCCACATTCTGGCTGCCCCAGCCTGCATGAGGGACAAGGGGTTAAAAAGTTTCAGGAGGGGGGACCCCACATAATTTTTTTTTAAAAAAAATTCCCACACTCTAAACATAAAAAAAATTGGGAAAATGGGAAAAAATGCCAGGGATCTTCATACAGCCATTTTGCGGCTGTATAGCGATCCCTGGCCAAAGCGCTGTGGCTGCGTATGGCCCCCCTGGAAACCCCGTCAGGAAATGTATTGCTCTTTCTTTTGATGCATGTAAAATTACACTACCGTTAGGTTTGCTACTAAAAGTGACATTTACCGCGTTTAAAAGTATACTTTTTTCCTTTGCAACTTTAAAATTGATTTTCTCAAAAACTGTAAGGTCTTTTTGAAAAATTGTTTTGTCCTCTTATTCCCAATGATCTCCTTAACATATCCTGCAAATTTATGGTTTCTAGCATTTAAGGTGGATTTGCTATTAACCATTAAAATCCTCTTGTAGCCACTGGGGGCCCCTACAAGCTCTGGGTCCCTGGGGCAATTGCCCCCTTTGCCTCTATGGTAGCGCCAGCCCTGATGAGATGTGCAATTAAAAATTATCCGTTGAGTCCTTTTTGTTACAGGAAATTACTTGTAAGGTAACTTTTGTTTGTGAAAGTGTTCCTGAGTTTGGGTACACTTTAAAGTGAAACTTAAGTCAACGATAAAAAATTCCCCCAGCAGCCGATCGGTGCTCTCGCAGCCCCGCTCTGACGCTCCCGGACCCGCCGGCGAACACTTCCGGTTTGGCCAGCTGGCCGCAATAGCAGCATAGGGGGCGATATACAGGCTGGGAACGCGAAGAATCACTCGCGTTCCCATGCCTGTCGGGCCGGTGACAGCCAAACCGGAAGTGTTCGCCGGCGGGTCCGGGAGCGTCAGAGCGGGGCTGCGAAGGCACCGATCGGCTGCTGGGGGCTGAGGGAAGCCCCAGGTGAGTAAATCTCATTTTTTATCGTTGACTTAAGTTTCACTTTAAGTTCAAGTACACTAACCCTTTAAAGTAAGCCATATACTGGCCCCTGGCTCAGGTTTTTACTGCTTTAGTTACATTTTTAGTTTACATACTACTTTAGTTAGTTTAGTTACATTTTAAATATAGGCAAAAGGGGTGGAGTCTGTACAAAAGGAAGGTATTTTACGAACGTGCCTAGGGCAGCTAAATATGGCCCCGTATAAATAATCAGTTCCTAGATTTCACTGCAGTTGTTCAACCAGGATTTTCTTGTAAAGGATGTTAAAGGGATACTGTAGGGGGGTCGGGGGAAAATGAGCTGAACTTACCCGGGGCTTTTAATGGTCCCCCGCAGACATCCTGTGTTGGCGCAGCCACTCCCCAATGCTCTGGCCCCGCCTCCGGTTCACTTCTGGAATTTCTGACTTTAAAGTCAGAAAACCACTGCGCCTGCGTTGCCGTGTCCTCGCTCCCGCTGATGTCACCAGGAGTGTACAGTGCAGACACAGACCATACTGGGCCTGCACTGTGCGCTCTTGATGACATCAGCGGGATCGAGAACACGGCAACGCAGGCGCAGTGGTTTTCTAACTTTAAAGTCAGAAATTCCAGAAGTGAACCGGAGGCGGGGCCGGAGCATCAGTGAGCTGCTGCGCGGGCACAGGATGTCTGCGGGGGACCATTAGAAGCCCCGGGTAAGTTCAGCTCATTTTCCCCCGACCCCTCTACAGTATCCCTTTAAATCATTGTGACTGGTAGCCCTCTATTTTTCTCACCATAGTCTATATTGTAAACATGGAGCTAGTGTTGCAACCCTGATTGCCTTCTAGGTCAAAAGTCACCAAAGCTGCAGTGAAAACTGAAGCCCAAGTATGAGTCACTGAGTTGATGGTGATCAGTGCAGCTTTTACTGAGTACTGTTACACGGTGTGTGTCTCCACCCAGTGGCACAGCCTCTGCGAGTAGCGGAGGGGGCCAACCGTAGAGAACTCCTGCCCGCGATAGCGCATGCTTTTCCACAGATGCTCCAGTCTTTTCCTCAGGCCGTACACCGTGAATATGTCGATGATGCCGATGAAATATCTCTGCTCAGGTCCGTCCATCACGTGCAGGGGGTTCCTGTAATTGGGGAGCAGGCGGCGGTTTTGTGCCACAACATCAGAGATATTAGACACTGTGCTGAACTGATGGCTGATCTTCTTGATGTGTGGATTTTTGGCAGAGGACAATTCGGGGGTGCCGCTGCATTCCGTGCCATCATCCTCTTTCTCCATGGAGTCACCTTCCTCCTCCACCGTGCCTGGAACTGAGGCGCACTGAGAGGTGGTGGGGCTGCCGGTCCCATTCACTGACCTGGAAATAAGAGAGGAATCATTGTGATGCACTGTGGGACACCTCAGAAGCCTACTCCAACCTGAGTAATTGCAAATACTTGTATTTTATTTTAATTAGGCAAATTCAGGGCTTTGGAGTCGGAGTCAAGAAGTCGGAGCAAATTTGGGTACCTGGAGTCGGTGGTTTCATAAACTGAGGAGTTGGAGTCGGGAGTCGGAGTTGTATGATTTTGTACCAAATCCACAGCCCTGGTAAGTATTAGACTAAGGAGTCGGAGTCATTTTGGGTACCTGGAGTCGGAGGTTTCATAAACAGAGGAATCGGAGTCGGACGATTTTTCTACCGACTCTACAGCTACGGGCAAATCTCTATTTTTCATAGCATTTTGGTAAGGAAGTTTTTGGTCCCTTTTAGCCCCTCAGACACTACTAGGAGTTCTGGTTCACCATGAGTTTGCGGGGCAATCTGTGATCATGTAATCATGTAATATGGTCCAAGAAGAGTCCGCATTTTTTAAAAAAAAGCAAATTTTCCATATTTGCAAGTAAAGAGCATACAATGTATAAACAGGACAATACATACCTCCAAACTTTTTGAGATAAGACAGTGACACTTAAGCCACACCCTGCCACACCCCTAGTCACACATACCATAAAGATTTCATAAGAAAGTTGTGTTGTTTTATAATTCAAACCACACTGGTGCTTTGTGTCCTGGTTCAATGTTCTTCATATTAACAGTTGAGAATAAAAAATACATTAAATTTAAAGGATGGGAATGAAGTTTATAGTAAAAAAAACAAACGTTTCAGCGGAAAAATACATATATTTACACAGCTCTGTACATCAGTCCTGAAAGAGGGACAAATACAGAAGAAAGAGGGACAGTTGGGACAGGTGGAAGCTATGATTATACTAAGTAGGTGTTAACTGACTCAGGTTACAAGCAATTCGCATCACATTGAACATCTCTAGTCATGACTGTGGAGGCGGCCATTTTTATTCCTACAAATAAAGTAGTAGTTGACTGGCTGTCATGCTGACCACATTTATCATCCTCTTACACTGGCCACAAAGGGGATAACCTGGTTGGACATTCGAACATATATTTGATCGAAAATCATGGTATCTGCAGGTAACTTAGTGTACATTTTTCCACCAGTAAATTATTCAGGATGCCCTTTTTAACATTAAATGTTCTGGTTTCAGCATCAAAAACACTTCCTGTATCTATATATTGCTGTATATTAGTATGTAGCCCAGCCCTCCCAGTGAGTCATAGCCTAGGCTATTATGCAGAATTTCTTCCCCAGAGCATTCTGGGAGACCAGATGTGTTTTTGCATTATTTTAAAAGGAAACAATCTATATGCTTCTCAGTTTAGGTTCTGGACCGTAGGCTTACACCTCCCTAGTGACTAGGCTATTTTTTACAATTCAGGCCACTGCAGCGTTAAGGGCTCGCTGCAGGGCCACACAACTCAGCACATAAGAGATTTCCCCCCCCCCTTTTTTTCTGCTCACCAACAGAGCTTTCTGTTGGTGGGCTCTGATCGCTTCTCTTGTGTTTGTTGGGGGGGGGGGGGGGGGGTTGGGGTTAATACATTTTTGCTTTTTTTATTTATTTTATTCCATAGCCTCCCTCCCTCCCCCCGGCAGTCAATCCCAGCGATCGGAGCCTCCCAAGGGGACAGCTGGAGTGTCATGGCTGTCCCCAGTACAGCACTGCTTTAGATCGCAGCGCTGTACATTGTAAAACAGTCTCCTAGTGGCGATGAACGCTGGGAGACTGATCCGTCATTCAAGCGGAGATGCGCTGGTCTTCACTTTCTTTGCATGAGACGGGGTGTGGAGTGCTGTCTGACCCACAGACCACGGCACATCGTCCATTGAAAATAACAAAAGTGCTATCCACTTGCAATTTAGTTACATTTTACATGTATGCAATTTAAATTTTGCAATATTTTGTAAGAGAGTGGTCCTTTAATTCCACTTTAAAAAACTTTGATTATCTGATGTGAAATAAATCACTTTCAAACATATGAAAATAAGTTTCACCACTGATTCACAAATAATTTGTGTTTGGTCGGGAAGGTGCTTTAATCTTTTTGGGTGTCATTCTTTGATAGTTCAAAATACCCCTGTCCTGAAATCCAGTGAATTCTTGTGAATGGTCTCCTGAAAGAGGAACTGAAGTGAAAATAACATCTTTAATAAAATTGCTTCTTTTTGTTTGTTTTTTTCTTTTTACAATATTCATTTATAGATTATTTATTCAGTATTTGCCCATTGTAAAAAAAATTCCTCACCCTCATTTACATTCTGAAATTATCACAGATGGTGACATCATTTTTTTTTAAAAGAATATTTGTATTGATTTGGTGATCAATTTGGTGGTGACATCTTTAGTACTGGCTGGTAATCTCTGCGGAATGTTCATTTACTGAGAGTTCTAAAACCAGTGAAAAGTACACCTGGTCTCCCAGAATACTCTGGGGAGGGGGGGGGGGAGAATTCCACATATTTAATCAGCCTAAGCTAAGCAACACTGGGAAGGTAGTGCTACATACCAATGGAATGCTGAATCCTACTGATGCTGAAACCAAGAAAAAATGACTAAAAATGAGTATCCTGAATAATTTACTGTATTCTAGTATGTCACTACAGTGCCTCTTTAAAGTTTACCCGAGGCAATATGTGACAGAATGAGATAAATGTATATGTACAGTGCAAAACATTAATAACTAGGCTGTTTGTACTTTATCTTGCTGCCTGAAAGAATTCGTTTTCAGACATGAAGCAGACATGACAGTTTCTGTCTTGTTGGCACCTTGTCGGAGTATAGTAAACATCACTGATAAGCAAATTACGGCCATAAATGTTTTCCTGGCAGAATACAACTTCTGACAGCAAGGGAGAGATATAAAAAGGTCAATAGTTCATGTATTTTAACAGTAGGACACGTAATAGGCTGCCATTGATCAGAGACAATAAGACATTCAATCCACTTTCTAAATGTTTAAATATAAAATAAAACCTTGGGATGTCTAAAAAAACCCCTCAGTTTTAGGAGTAGGAGGATAAGTACCATTGTTTGTCTCATCAGTTTATTTTCACCTTGGGTTCACTTTAAAGGAAACCTGAGACGTAAAGATATAAAAGTTTTATACATACCTGGGGCCTCCTCCAGCCCCCTCCGCAGCAATCGCTCCCATGCCGCTGTCCTCTGCCTCCTCATTTGCCCGGTAGAAGCTTATTAGCTTGGCCAGTCAATGCAGGTGCAGGAAGCTCCCAGCTACAGGAGCAAGATGGGGTGCGTGTGCGGGCAAACTGCGCTGACTGGACAAGCTAACGGGGCTTCTACCGGGAGAACTAGGAGGCGTGGGAGCGATCGGTGCGGAGGGGGCTGGAGGAAGCCCCACGTAAGTATAAAACTTTTATATCTTTACGTCTCGGGTTTCCTTTAAAGTGAAATTCCACCTTTGTTGAGAAAAAATGACTTTAGTTTGGCTTTATATATCGTTAGAATTAATTATACACACTATACCAAATAGCCTGCCATTTAATGGGGGCAGCCAGCAGCACACGATCGGTGTAGTTCAGCAGGAAAACCTGCGTTTGTGTCAGGATTTTCAGGTTTGAGGGTTCGCCGGAGGGCAGAGTTTAGGGTTTGAGAACTTTTGTGCCTACAGGTTCCTGAGATGAAACTCTGGCCCTGCAAAGAGGTAACAATATATATTATTACACAGGACAATGCAGCCATTTCCATAATAATCTCTAGGACCTTCTCTCTTAGAATTGCTTTTACATCAGAGTTACAGATTGCCCAGTAAGCTCATGGTGAACCAGAAGTCATCGGAGTGTGGAAGGGGCTACAATGGAACATAAAACTCTCTTACTAAAACGCTATGCAAAACAAAAATTAGAACAGAAGGTATTTGCAATTATTCAGGTTGGAGTGAGCATACAATGTCTCCCAGTGCATCACTGTTGAATGTGCAAATCATCCATTTGCTAAACACACCTCCAGAACCGCTGGAATGCAATGATGTGTCAGCTTCTTAATTATACAGAGCCACAAAAATCCAACATGCATACACTTTGACTGTTTCAGACAGGTTGGTCCTTATCAGTGCATGGCATGGATTCATGTGGGTTGATGAGGAAGGACTTGAAACACCCAGAGTTACAGATTGCCCAGCAAGCTCATGGTGAACCAGAACTCCATGCCAGATGATCTGCAAAATAAGTAGAACAGAGGCGCCAACAGAATAAAAACAGTAATTAAAATGTTAAAATTCGCTGAGGAGGCTATGGTGGTTCCACCCCCTCCAAGCAAACACAGAAAACTGTGTAATGTAAACAGAACAAATTTATTGGTACACTCCAGGGTATAGATATACAACGCATTTCGCGGGTATGAGCCCGCTTCTTCAGGCAGTAGAAGTAGGAGTACACAGCAATCTGTCAGCAACACACCTGGCGCCAAAGGTGTGTTGCTGACAGATTGCTGTGTACTCCTACTTCTACTGCCTGAAGAAGCGGGCTCATACCCGCGAAACGCGTTGTATATCTATACCCTGGAGTGTACCAATAAATTTGTTCTGTTTACATTACACAGTTTTCTGTGTTTGCTTGGAGGGGGTGGAACCACCATAGCCTCCTCAGCGAATTTTAACATTTTAATTACTGTTTTTATTCTGTTGGCGCCTCTGTTCTACTTATTTTGCACTTTATATCCACCCTTGGTGGAGGGGGATACCCTTTTTTCTCATCTACAGAGAGCGACTTTTTTAATCCTGAGTGGGGACAGGTCAAATTCCTCACCTGCTTATACAGTGGTTGCCTGGAGGTAACCCTGGTTTGTGAGTATAATTTTTACTCTTTCACATTATACCAATTGCCAAAACCTACTACACCATATTGGGCTCTCGGTTCTCTCTCCTCTTGTATGCCAGATGATCTGCATATTCAGCAGTGATGCATTGTGGGAGACATCACACGCTCACTCCAAACTTCTGCTTTGTTTTCCGTCAGACACATAAAGAACCCCTGGAGTCCCACATATATCTGGTCCCTCTGATCACCTTTTAGTGCGGACAATGAGGTTTGCCAAGGACCAGTTCTGGCTCTTCTCATCAGCGTGCAGCGGCTGAAATCCGACCAGTAGGCTGTAATCCAAGACGTTAAGTTCACACAGGAACCGAGTGTCCAGTTCTGCCTGACGGAGCAGCCAGGCTCGCTGCTGATCTGTGGAAGAGGAGAAGATGTACCTTCAATGGGTTATATGGCCAGTGGCAAGTCTATCTGGTAAAACCTCACACACACGCTGGATCAATGTCACACACAACGCGATTTTGTAATCCCTTTTGGCCTGAGCCCACTACAGCAGTTGTGTCCACCTCTGTCCGCCTTTCGGCGTCTGTAACATGGATGTGAAAAGTGGACAAAACTGCGTCAGTGGGCTCAGGCCCTTCGGGTGATAGATTACTCACAAACTGTGTACAGATGAAATGCCAGGTGGACACTTTAAGTCCTTTTGAAGGGGAGGTATGAAATGGTGAGGAAGGGCTTTTGGTGCATGCTGTGCACTGCGTTGCGCCTGAATTGAGCGCCGCTATAGCTACAATTCTATAGTGCACGGCGTTTCCCGGAGTTGCTATGGCTCAGAGGGGGAATAGTAATTAACGCCGCCCGGAATTTCACTGGCAGCAGGATAAGCCGCCATTAGGCTCACCCGGCGCCAAAGTGACACGGCGGCAAACTGACATGTATGCATAAAATGGGCAGGCTCTGCTGCTAACAACAAGATTAACTACAATAACAGTTAACTCACTTTACCAACTTGGGGCCACACACCATACAATTAAAAGATCCAATTTTCCACCAATTCAATAATTTTGATTGGTTGTCCCAAAAAATCGAGAGCTTTTCTTTATTTTCGATTGATAAATCCATTCGAATTTCCTATTTTTATTTTTTATTTTTGGAGATTGGACATGTAGGAAATTTCAGACCAACTTTATCAAGAATTGTATGGTGTTTGATGGATTGACAATTACTTGATGTACAGTTCCAATCAATTTTTTTCTGAGCTTTCAATTATTCAAGATTGTGGAAAAATTGAACATAGGTGCGTGGTACATTGGTCAGATTTTTGAAAAACTGATTGCTATTCTTGAATTGAACAGATATTTAAAACATTTTATGGTGTGTGGCCACCTTGAGGGTCCTTTTACACATGACAGAATTTATTTGAGAATTGTGTTTTTGCAAATTTGCGTTTGTCGCACATCTAATGCAAGTCAATGGTATTGCATTCATTGTGCCTTTTAATGCAAATTTTTGCATCCAAATTTTCTGCATAAAAAAAGGCTTACCAATATGCAAATGGCATGCAGTGCAAGTCAATGAAAAAGTGAATTTTCGCTTTTCAAACCTTCGTATTACATGTGAATACCAAAATTTACATAAATAGTAGCAACACCTCCAAAAAAACAAGCACGTGTTTAAAGAAGAACTCCAGTGAAAATAATGTAATAAAAAAAGTGCTTAATTTTTACAATAATTATGTTTAAATGATTTAGTCAGTGTTTCCCCATTGTAAAATGTTTCCTCTTCCTGATTTACATTCTGACATTTACCACATGGTGACATTTTTACTGCCAGCAGGTGATGACAGTGGAAGGAGATGCTGCTTGCCTGCAAAAGGGATGCCGCTGGAAGCCGGGCTGAAGGCCGTGTGAACCGGCCCTAAAGGGAGCAGGCATGTATGAGTAGCAGTCCTCATGCCCACCTCTTCCCCTAATCCCCCTCCGTTCTCTGCCTAATCCCTTCCATAGCCACTTCCTGGTCGGCAAGGTCAGGCGTCCTTAATCGCTCCCCCATGACCGGTGCAAAGACAGCCATCACATGCATGCGGAGTGTATTCTCAGATACAGTTCACCCAAAATTCTTTAAATTGTAGGCCTCGTACACACCCGACACACCCCAAATTTTGAGGTTATGGAGGGGACCATACCGAAACGAAAGTGATTTTGCAGCGCTTTTACTACCAGATTTATGGGAATTGCTATGGAAATCACAATCGTTGTACAAATGCTTTGTGGTAAAAAACAACAACACACAAAACGGCAAAAACCACTGCCAAAAGTGCTCCGCTATTGCTAGTCACACTTTCTAGTGGGCCCCAGCACAGCCTACCCCAGACACTGGCTACCATACACATATACTGTATACCATATACATGGGGACAAATTTCAGTTTCTTTGAGGCCCCTTTTACACTAGGCCTGTTTCATTGCATTGCGTTACCCTTTCTAAATGCAGAGTAATGCAACAGCAATGAAAGTCTATGAGGCCTAGCACACTTACCCCATCGTGTCGCGTTGTACCAGAAGTTCCCAAGTGGCCGCCCACCCACCTCAAAGTCAACAGCACGTTACCATCAGACTTCCGCAGCAGCAGTGGAAAGCATGGTAGTCAATGGGTGATGCAGAAATGCAACATTTGTTAGTGGTGTGCATGTGCGGAACAACGCAAATATGACAGGGAACCCAGGAATCCCAGTACTTCCTGTCCAGCACAAAGGGCCATATGCAATTAACTGTTTCACCTGAGTTTTCTCCTAGGAGATAATTTTTCAACTTCAATTTAAAATAACTTTTTAACACTTTGCAATGGAAAAAGTACCAAAACAAAGGTGAAAAAGCATTGTCAAAATTATTTTTAGTATTTTTTTGCTTGCAGGTGGTTTAAAAGGCATCTTATTTACAAGTTGTGAAAATATCACCTAAGAGAAAACTCAGGTGAAAAAGAGAATTGCATATGGGCCAGAGTACGTAACTGGGTGAGAGGCGGCGTCATGCAGAGACGGGCGTGCAGGGAGGTGTGTGAGGGGATGGCGCTATGCTTATAACCCTGTCAGCGCACTCTGACGCAGGTTCAAATGAATGTAGTTTTTGGCATTGCGGTGCGATGGGGGCGGAGCATCGCTGCACAAACTGGCCTCAAGAAGTCTTGTTGAAGCAAATGTTAAATAACCCTGAGTTAACTGAGTTATACACAAGCTAATAATGGCCCATTCCAGCCAGCAATTGATCGATCCACTACTGGAAACTGATAAGGTAGCATTGATTGATGCACCCAGCTTGATCTCAATCCAGTAGTGCACCAGTGTCTAACTCCAGTCCTGAAGGGCCATATCCATGCCAGTGTTTAGGGTGGACTGAGAAATGGAGAAATGTGTTCTACTTGATAAGCCACACCTTTCCTGGTTCAATCCCATTAATTAATTTTAGCTGTGCCATAAATGTGTGAGGACCTCGGCCCTCAAGGACTGGAGGTGGACAGCCTTGCAATAGAGAGTTGATTGAACAATTCATTGCAGTACCATTACCCGCTCCTCCCACCGTCTGTTCCCAGAAATTTACCACTTTACTCTGATACACAACCAGCAAAATAAAGACTCTTATCAATCTGATAGGAGCGCTCACCCAAACAGATGACATTGCCTTCAAAGTTCTGATCCTTGAAGACCTGCAGAACTCTGCTTCCCTCCGGCTCTGGCTCCGTCCAGCGACTCACCTGACAGCCTTTTATATCATAGCTGAACAGAGTGGAGACAAGACAGTTACTAAGATCATCCACAAGAATACATTAGTGTTAAAAAGCCAAAAGTAAGCCCCATCCTACCGGCCAGTGATCCTCTCGTCTGGGAAGAAGACGCTCTGCATAATGATGAAATATTTCTAGAAGAAAAAATGAAAGATATATATATATATATATATATATATATATATATACAGTACACACACACACATATATATATATATATATACATACATACATACATACATACATACATACATACATACATATACATATATATATACATATATATATAGTGTGTGTGTGTATACTCTATATACACTGAGCAGGAATAACAATAATGCCTGAGCAATTGGTAGAGAATGTGGCTTTGGGACATAACTAGCAGATTTTCGAGCTGCAGATTGCTGTTCAACAAGATTATGAAGGAGGAGCGAGGATTGGGCATCCTGTGCTGCACGTGAAAGGAGGAAGATGATGAAAACTAAGCATCAGTTAGCATTAGGCACCAGCCATGATGATTGAGGCTGGGTTCACAGTGAGCATTGCCTATTTGTAACAGCAGGAACAAAACTCAACAGATCGGGAAAGTAGTGCTGCATGTTATCCACACGTTGCGTCACATACAGTGCAGTCAATGAAAAGTATGCTTCACTGTCACTGTTAAGGCGAGCATTTTGCAATAACGTACTGGATACAGTGCATTACGATGCTGCATGCCGTTACACCGCACCTGCTGCACTGTGCATTGCAGTGCGACAAGCCGAATTACAAAGCAGCCATTATGCCGCAACGCACCACTGTGAACATTGCCAGAGGGTACTTTGCTTTTATTTGTTAGTGTTCAACGTTAATGTTAGGTGTCCGGAAGGGTGTTTACTTTAAGGGGACACACTGAGATCTGGCATCAAAGGAGGATTCTGTTAAAGTGAGAAGTTTTTATTAACAAAATGCATACCTACCTGGTCAAATCAGTCTTTGTTCCAGGTGTCATCCCATTGCTGCAGCTGCGAAACTGGCTGCTACACTCTGCGCTCTACTTGTCTCGGATGACACCTCATATGGCCTACCTGTCTGACGCAACACACTCCGCAACCCTCTATGGTGCAGGGGATGGGTCAGAAGACTGAAACAGCTTGCCTACCCATCCTCCACTATTAACTACCTAAAAAGTATTCAATACAATAACACAATACAATAAACATTTGTAAAGTGCATTTTTCCATAGGACTCAAAGTGCATAGATATGTCTCAGATCAATACAGGTTTGCAGGATGGACTGTGTTACAGAGGAAATTGTCATGTGTTCGTAAATGCCATGCTAAACAGGTGGCTTTCCAGTTTGGACTTAAATCCCAGGGATGGAGATGTCCTGATTGGGTGTGGCAGGGAGTTCCACAGTGTAGGGGCAGCATGATAGAAGGCTCTGTCTACAAAGGTTTTGAAGTGGACTCTGGGGGTGACCAAGTAAGTAGATCCTTTTGATCTAAGATTGTGGGGGTGTGATGCAGTTGCAACAAGTCCTTCAGGTATCCAGGGCTCAGATTGTGCAAGGATGTGAATGTCAATAAGCCAATCTTAACCACTTAAAGCGGATCCGAGATGAAAAACGAACTATAACAAGTAACTTGTCTATATATCTTATGTAAAGTTTAGATGGTTTACACAGCAAATCTAGCTGCAAACAGTTTTAATAGAATATGATTATTTATTCCTGTGATACAATGACAGCAGCCATGTTGTTTGTAAACATTACACAGAGGCAGGCTTATCTGTATCTTGAGCCATCAGCCTAATCCCCTCTCCTCCTCCCTCCTCCCCTCTGCCTCTGAAATCAATGGCTAGTAACACCTCCCCCTCTTCCTGCCCAGACTGAGCTCCCATGAGCCCTTGCTACTGCCAAGGCTCTCTGAAACTCTGTGGGCGTGGCTTGTTTAGTTTATAGGGAATTAAAGTATTAAAACAAAAACAAAAAAGTATTTGGCTTGAGGAATGCCCTATAAACAATAGGAAAGGAGCACAATTATGCAATATGTAAAAGTTCACCTCGGATCCACTTTAAGCCCAAAGGGTTGTTTATTTTTTGCATCTGAGCAACTTTCACCTCCCATTCATTAGCCAATAACTTTGTCACTACTCATCACAATGAATTGGTCTATATCTTGTTTTTTCCGCCACCAATTAGGCATTCTTTGGGTGATACATTTTGCTAAGAATTATTTTATTCTAAATCCATTTTAACAGGAATATTAAGAAAGAAATGTTTTTGCCTAATTCAAACAGTTTTTGACCATTATAGTTTGAAATTAATACATGCTACCGTAATTAAAACCCATGTATTTTATTTACCCATTTGTCCCGATTATTACACCATTTAAATTATGTCCCTATCACAATGTATGGCGCCGATATTTTATTTGGAAATAAAGGTGCATTTTTTCAATTTGCGTCCATCACTATTTACAAGCCCATAATTTAAAAAATTATATTAATATACTCCTTTGACATGCACATTTAAAAAGTTCAGACCCTTAGGTAACTATTTATGGGTTTTTTTGTTTTTTTTTAAATTGTAATTTTTTTATTTTTTTGTATTAAAAATTGTACGTGGGTAATTTTTGGTGTGGGAGGTAAACAGCTAATTTTAATTAAATGTAAAAAAAATGTATTTATTTATTAAAAATGGATGTGTGTGTAGTTTTACTATTTGGCTACAAGATGGCCATAGTGAAAAGTCCTGGAAGCGTGATCGTACGCTTCCAGGAAGAAGAATGAAGACAGGGAACTTTTTGTGACTCAGAAAAACCACAGCCTTTGATTAGAGGCTGTCGGTTTTTTTGCGGGGGGCTTTGATCAATGAATGGGATCTATAATCCCATTCATTGATGGCTGGGCTAACGGCCGGCGGCAGAAGCACACCCAGGAGCGTGTGCGGCCCGTGGGAGTGCGCGCAGCCCAACTGGACGAGAATGTTCATCCAGTTGGGCTTAATTGGTTAAACAGTCTCCATTTTATCAGTAGCTAGAGAAGTAACCTGCCTAATGTAATGATCTGCTCTGCTGTCTGCACAGGCAGACAGCTTTTTGACCATTTGTTAGGTCTGAGTGCTGCAGGTCCCTGGAAGAGAGACCTGTCTCCACTCTGCAAGCTGCAGAGTTGCTGTTCTGGGGAGGAATTTGCATCCACTTGTCATGCAAATTTCTTAGCTGCTTCCTCTGATGGCTTGCAGTATAAAAACCATTTCCTCCCAGAATTCCTTGCTGGTCATCATGGTTTGTTCCGGCCAACTTACCTGGAGTCTCAGCCCTTTGCTTACTGTTTGCTAATCTTGCTATCTTAGAGTAGTTCCTTGGGAGTGCCCTAGCATTCCTGTTAGCATAGTCAGGTTGTTTGTTACCTGTATTGCTTTGTACTGTCTATCTGTCGCGATTGTCTTGTCGCCAGCGGCGGTCGACAAGAGATCGTTCTGTCTGTTGGGATCGCATTCGCCCTAGCGGTAGAGGCGGTGGTTCCTTCTGTACTCTGTCTGGGAGTGTTGCCAGAGCAGTGGTTGCTACTGGTTGCTCCATCTGTCTGTCTGTCTGGAATGAACGCTTGCTGTCGTCTCGGTGAGGTAACCGTTTAGCAAGCGTTCGTGTTCTCTTTTGTTTTCGTGCTTCTTTGGTTAGTCAGGGTTGGTACGCGTTGTCGCTATTGCGCTTCTCGTGTGGCGACCGTGCCGTGCACGCGCGTTGTCACTATTGCGCTTAACATGTGGTGACCGCGTGTAGTTAGTCCTGTCTGCTCCGGTGTGTTGGATTACTGTTTGTTGTCAGTTCTGTCTTTATTCTGTTCCTTTGCTCTGTATTACTCAGTCTGGTGTCGCTATTAGCAATCGCCATTCTTGCAATTGCGTTCCCACTTGGTTTTCGTTGTTGTGTGTTCACCGTCGCCGCCTGGCGACTAGATTGGTGGACACACATACATTCTATCTCTGTGTTCTCTCTCTCCAAGGGCTATCTTGCCCTATATTGCTTCACCTCGTACAATTCCTATCTGGCATCTGTGGCAGGGCAGAGGGTTTATTCCTCTGCACTCCACAGCTCCATCTGCCGGTGGGAATTTCCCTCTACAGGTGCATCGCACCATAGCTGGGTTCTGTTATTTTATACGCTTGTGGAGGATTTCCGCAGTGTCAGCGTGCATCTTTTGCGCTGACCACGGAAATAATTCCCTAATCGTTACACCTAATCAGGTTTTCCACTTCCACGATAGATAATTGTTGGTAAAAGCAGGCAGATCGGGTGTTAGTCATCTCATACCCACGACCACGTAGTCTGAGCATGCTTACCTTCTTCTCTTGTCCTCGCGTGATGCTGTGCACACCTGCAAAATATCAAACCAGAAAAAAACTCAATCCTTTCATCTCTAGCAAAGTAAGGTTACAAACATAAGTGGCTTCTGGATTTTCAGCTTACTTAGCTCTAGTGAGTAGTGACCAGTCGTTACCTAGTTAGTCTGGTTTCAAAGAGATATACTGTATATGTCCATTAAATGAGGTCAATGGCATATATTGAAGTTGTGTTAGTGGGTTGAGGGTAGAGCTTTGGAAAGGTTGTCGGTGTTGTTGCTGAGAGGGGTGTGGGGGTCCTACTTAAATGCGTGCTTGCCCTGGGCCCACTAGAGCCCTCATACGGGTTCTGGTTGGGGCCAGTGGTGTAGCTACAATTCATGCCCTCCCTTTTCCCCCCAGCAAAACTTTGGTGAGGCCCAACCAATGTTCACAGCTCTTCTCTTGCCTCCCCTTGGGGCCCTCTACAGCCTTGGGGCCCATCTCACAAGGCTCATAAAACAAGTGTGGCCATCATGATCTTCACACCCATAACAATTTTAGCCACAAACACCTGATCTGAAGTATCATCCCCTGTATCGGAGGAGGGGAAGGTTAGTAGTTGGGGCCCTCCACAGGTCTGTGCCCTCCCCCCCCCCCCCCCCCCCCCCCGTGATCGCAGGTGCTGCTTGCCTCAGATTACTCCCTGGTTGGGGCTAAAGTGGGCATGAAAGTGTACATTTCACAATACAAAATGCAAGGATGACATCACAGGTGAAATTAACTCACCCAGGAACTTCACCAGCAGGGAGTGCGGATAGGCCTGGAAGTGCTGGATGTATTTCGGCAGGATCTGTAGCAGAAAGTGAGCCTCTCTCTTACTCTGTGTCTTCAAGAAGAACCGCTTGTCATTTCTAAACACAAAACACACAGAACTAATAGTTACTACATGGGCGTTACAGAGGGATGTTGGCACATTATTCGGCTAAAGGACCACTAGTGCGAAAATTGCTGTCACTTACAAAAAGTTGTAAAAATCTGACAGATTCTGGACTAGTCCATCTACTCATGCCTAATCCTAACAAACCCCCCATGCCTAAACTTAAAACCCCCCTTCCTGACACCTATTCTTAAATCACCCAAGTATCCCATCTCTATCCCCACCGCAAAAAAAAAATGCATTGAAAAAAAAATACATTGAACCCCCCCCAAAAAAACCAATTCATTTCGAAACATTTTATTAAATGAAAAATTTCCAGTGGGGCTCCTAGGGCAATTTATGCTTTTGACACTATTTGTATTAGTGGCAATTGCAGGGCTTATGTTGTCCTTAAACCTCATACGCCCAAATTTCCTGCTTCCCTGTGTGTTCCCCCTGGCGATATTGGTGACCATGTGCACTGAAATATGGAGGAAATTGTGTTAGACCAGGTTGTGCCTGGATCCACGAGTCCTCCATTAACAGAACTCACAAACTTCAAATCTACGACAGGAAAGTGAGAGATGAAATTTGGGTCACCACCAATACCACTGCTCTGAAAAGCAGATTGAGATTCCCTAGTTTTTTTCTCCAACCTAAGGCAATTATCTGCTTGCAAGATGTAACAAACATCTTCCAGCCCGCAGAATGAAAACGCCTGGCTGGCACACATAGCTGGCTCTGTGCTCCTTGCCAGCACACAAATGACGAGGCTGGCTGGGAATATGAGCAGAATGTGACTGCCTGAGGCTTGTGACTTGGCTGGTCCACTCCTATTAAGATGTATGATTGTCCTTATTTATGCCTATAAAGAAGGGAGGAGGATGGGATGACCTGACACTCAGAGGCAGAGATTCAGTGAGGTTTTTTCTTCATGCAAGCCTGATGGCAGACTCTGCTGTAAGAAAGGCTTGCTGACTACTAGAACTCTAAGTCACAAAGTCATCTGAGTAGGAACATTAAAGATAACTTTTGATTCAATAAGTAATCACCTGCGAAGATAGCCATGAGGCTATGGCGCCATTTTTGTTGTTTTTCTGATGTTGCACTTTGTATAGCACTGTATACACCTATGCACTTTTATTTCCCTTGACGAAGCCTCCATCTTTTTAGAGGGGGTGAAACATGTTGGCTTGTGGTGGGGTGATGTGTTAGAAATAGTACAACCTTAATTTAGTCAGAGGGGAGACCTATAGTGGTTTGGAGCTTGAGCAGCCACTTACTGATCCCATCAATACTATTTTCCCTCTCCCAGACTAGTTTAAATTGCTGAAATAATTATTAGTGGAGGCTAATTGTTTTTTTATTATATATTTAGTAAAAGCTAAGTTTTAAATGGTCTTTACAAGTATAATATTGTGTTTTGCTAGGAGCATTAAAGAGGAAGGAATAAAACATCTAACTCAGAAAGTAGGAGCTGAAGGCTTAGTCATTTTCAGAACATGGCTAGATGACAGATTGCTTGTCTTCATACATCTGAGCATCGGCTGCTGATATTAAAATAAGGGAAACAACTAAAGGTATATTCTCTGTAGGATAGGCCTTTCTATGTTTCATTAAATGAAGCCTCAGATTTTCTTTCCCCATAAGGGGTAACAAGTTGGAATTATAGTGAGTTAAGCACGTATAAGTATATTTTTTGCTACAATTGCTAATACCATGTGGCATGGATGGTTAGATTTCTCCTTAATTTTACATCACAAATTGTACCAATTCCCAGCTGTATAGTGGCAGGCTTTAAAGTACCCCTGAACTGAGAGTATAAATAATTACCAGTTGCCTGGTTGTCCTGCTGAGCTTTCTGGTAGTGTACTGGTTAAAGGGGTTCTGTGGTTCATTTTTAAAAACAAAATACTGACACTTACCTGGGGCTTTATAGGCCCCCTGCAGCTGTCCTGTCCGGCACCGTCCTCTACGACCCTCCGTTCCTCGCTGCCGGTCAACGTCCAATTATTTGTCTAACTACACAAATGAAACTGCATATCCTAGCTCCCGCTCGCGTCTCCGGGAGCTTACTGCACAGGCGCAGTACGAGAAGACATCGTACTGCACCTGCGCAGGAGACTCCCGGAGACGCGAGCGGGAACGTGGATGCATGCGGAGAGCTGCAGAGGGCCGGTAAAAGCCCCAGGTGTCAGTTTTTGTTTTTAAAAATGAACCACAGAACCCCTTTAAGAGCTCTACAGGAGACCAGGGTTTAAATCTAAGCTCTTCCTGTTCAGTAAGCCAGCACCTATTCAGCAAGGAGTACTTGGGCTAGACTCCCTAACACTGCTACTGCCTACTGAGCGTGACTTGGTGGCTGCAGCTCAAGTACAACTTATAGATGTGGCCCACTGCACCTTTAAATATCGATGGCCCACATATAGAATAGCAGTGCTGGCACCACCCATCCACATACTGTAGAAGCCAGCGAGCAGTCATTCACTGGCTGCCAATCCAATTCTGCATCAGGTGACACTGCTGTCCAACTGGATGGCAGGTTGTCACCTGGGTATGCCTCACTGTCTGGTGCACAAAGATGTTCTTCGGGTGCCGCATGACTGAATGGCTGCTGCTGGGAGTTCTCCTCTGGGCATGATTGGGGGGAATCAATACCTACATTCAATGTAATGTTTTTCAACATTTTATGTATGTTCCGGCCCCTCAACTGTCTGAAGTTGGTTGACCCGGCCCTTGACAGAAAAAGTTTGGGGACCCCTAGTCTTGTCTGTCTTGTCTTGGTCAGTAGGGTCTAAATCACACACCTAAAACAAGCTTGCAGCTAATCTTGTCAGATTTTTGTCAGAAACATTTGATCTGCATTCTTGTTCAGGGTCTATGGTTAAAATTATTACAGTAGGCAGAGGCAGTGGATAAGCAGGACAGCCAGGCAATTTGCATTGTTTAAAAGGAAATAAATATGTCAGCCTCCATATTTCTCTCACCTTAGGTTCTCTTTAAGGAATTATGGAGTTAGCATTCACATTCCAGCCCGCTGCTGGAGTCTCTGGTCAGGAGGTATTGCATAACAGGGCTGCACTATCCATATTAGTACTTATGGTTCATTTACAAATCCTTTAACCTACCCCAGTTCCCCTACTTGCTTGCCACTGCTATGTACCCTGCCTGGCACTATGAAGCTATCAACCATCCATAACTTTACCTGTATGCTGCAACGCTATTTATTGTTGTTGTCTTTTTAATATCTAATGATGTCATTAACTTGTATACCCTGCCTGCTGCATTGTTATACCAATTTTTATGACTTGTTTACATACTTAATTCTATTTACAGTACTGAGTTCTGAGTGAACTTTCCTTGGGAGTTCACATATACTTTAACCACTTCAGCCCTCAGTCGTGTTTTTTATGCATCCAAGCAATTTTCACCTCCCACTCATTTGCCTATAACTTTATCACTACTTATCATAATGAACTGATCTATATCTTGTTTTTTTCTGCCACCAATTAGGCTTTCTTTGGGTAGTACATTTTGCTAAGAACTACTTTACTGTAAATGCATTTTAACAGGAAGAATACAAAAAAAACTGAAAAAAAATATTATTTCTCAGTTTTCAGCCATTATAGCTTTAAAATAATATATGCCTTCATAATTAAAACCCACATATTGTATTTGCCTAATTGTTCTGGGTATTACACCGTTGAAATTATGTCCCTATCACAATCTATTTTATTTCGAAATAAAAGTGCATTTTTTTCCATTTGGCATCCATCACTATTTACAAGCTTATAATAAAAAAAATATATATTTCATCTTTACATGGATATTTAAAAAGTTTAGACCCTTAGGTAAATATTTACGTTTTTGTTTTTTTAATTGCAATGGTTTTTTTTTTTTTTTTAATTAAACATTTTATTTGGGTACTTTTGGGAAAGTGGGATGTAAATAGCATTTTTTTTATGTAAATATGTTTATTTTTGTTTTGTTTTTAAATGTAGATGTAGTTTTACTATTTGGCCACAAGATGGCAATAATGAGTTTGTCTACATTACGTCACTCTAAGCGTAACATGTACACTTAGAGGGACGTGGGGGGGGGGGGGGGGGGGGGGCAGGGAACGTAAGAGGCAGAAAGAGCAAGGCTTCCGAAAGAAGCCTGCAGGGGAAAGGGATCAATGATCGGGCACCATGTCCCGATTCATTGATCCCCTGGCTAACAAACCGCGGCCCGGGAGCGCACGTGCACGATCGTATTCGGGAGCGCAATGCTGCCTTTTGGACGTATATTATACGTCCAAAAGACCAAAGATTTCAATGAGCATCAGTTAACACCCCCTAATGTATCCAGAAAAGGTATCTTACATCACCACAGAGATGGATTAATGTAATGGGGCCCTATACAAGGTAGTAGATTTGGTAAGCTGAAGTGGAGAGAGGTCAGAGAAGGCGCCTCACTCGGAAACGCTGCCCGGGCACCATGGAGGGGATTTGGGGGGTGAAGACCCCTTGTTATGCCGAGGGATAGCTGTGTTGTAGCAGGGGCAAACATGCTTCACATGGATATAAGGTAAAAAGCCATTTTTAATCTGGCTTCAGATTGTCTTTAAGGAAACCCACTGTACAATAAAAAACAAAAAATATTTCCTCTAAGTCCTAGCAATCCCCCCTCCAATGTAACACTCCTCTCCAACATAACCCCTTCTGGACACACACACACAAAATGATCACTGTCCTAGCAATAACCCCCCCTCAAACGATCCTCCCCCTACCCAACTTTTTCTAATATAAAAATATATAATCTTCTCCTTGTCCTAGCAGTCCCCCTCTTCAGCGCCTAACCCTAACTTCCCCCAACCCCCAGCGTAACAAAAAAAATTGTCAAAATCTATGGTGCCAAGAATACTTACACCTGAAGTGGGGTATGGAAGCTGCCATATGTATTTCCTTTTAAACTATACCAGTTTACTGTCATCCTACTGAACTTGAATGCATCAGTAGTATCTGAATCACCCACCTGAAAAAAGCTTGCAGCTAATCCAGTCATATTTTTGTCAGACAACATCTGATTGGCATGCTTGTTCAGGGTCTATGGATAAAAGTATTGAAGGCAGAGGAATAGCAGGACAGGAAATAAATATGGCAGCCTCCATATCCCCCTCACTTTATGTGTCTTTTAAAATCTGTGGCAGCTCCCTTTGGCACCAGAATAGACAGGGCTCATATTACATCAATTCTATGTCTTGGCATCACCTTAAAGGGACTCCGAGCTCCAATTAAAAATGAAATTTGTACTCACCTTGGGCTTTCTGCAGCCCACCTTAGGTCGGGAGGTCCCACGACAGCGTCCTGGCTCTTTTCCCAAGGCCTGTCCAGAAATGGCTGCCCGGCGGATCCCGGCCGGCAGCCCGGTGACACTGGGCCCGAGTGTCGGGCTCCTTCTTCTGCATATGTCACGTATGACTTCACACGCCGGCCGCCTCGCGTCATCACGGCGGCCGGCATGACAGCACGGCGCATACGCGCTTAAATCGCCGGGCTGCCGGCCAGGATCCGCCGGGCAGCCATTTCTGGACAGACATTGGGAGAAGAGCCAGGATGCCGTCATGGGACCTCCCGACCTACGGTGGGCTGCAGAAAGCCCAAGGTGAATACAAATTTCATTTTTAATTTGAGCGCGGAGTCCCTTTAAGCACTAGGGTCATTAAAAAAAATAGGGTAACAGACTCTGCAGTGAAACAGTTCAGTGTTGTATCAACCTGTTGAGCATTACAACAGCTACAACAAACAACATTTGTAAAGTGCTTTTCTCCCATAGGACTCAAAGCGCATAAGCATGGCTCAGACCAATATTTGGTTGATTGGTAAATTTTGGTACAGATTAATTCTACAAGCTCGCAAATGTCAGGCTAAACAGGTGGCTTTTCAGTCTGGATTTGAATAGCTCCAGGGATAGGGCTGTCTTTACTGGGTGTGGTAGGGAATTCCAAAGGCTAGGGGCAGCATGACGAAAAGCTCTGGCTCAAAAGACTTTCAGAAGCGTTATGCTAGGTACACACCATACAATTTTCTGGCAGATTTACCTGTCAGATCGATTATTTCCAACATGTCTGATCTGAATTTCGATCGAAATCGATCACAAAATTGATAGAAATTCAGACATGTTGGAAATAATCGATCTGGCAGGTAAATCTGCCAGAAAATTGTATGGTGTGTACCTAGCATTAGGCATTAGCATTAGGCGTGTACACACATGTAATTTTCTCCCAATGTAACAGTAAACAGCTGGAGAGTATATGAGCCTTTGATATCTGTTCATAGCTTTAGCTTGTGAGCAAGGCTCAGTTTGCAGCTTATTAGATACGGTATTTTATGGCTATGTTTACCTACGATTTCTGAAGATCTTTGGATCCTGGTACATTTTCTAAATAAAATCAGCATGTGGGGAGCATATGATTGCCTCATCTCTGATAAGCTTACGTGAGAAAAAAGTCAGCCTTGCTCTTGGAGTTGCTGATGAACTGCAGATAATGGCCGCAGGCCGACAGAGAACGTTGGTAGCCTTCCTCGGACATCCCAAGAGACTGCCGGAAATGCTGGAACACTGGGCCGGCGTACGTTCTCATGACATATTCCTGTTGTGCATAACATCCATGTTATTAAACATTATTATTGGCTTTTTTTTTTTTAAAGAGAATTTTTATTAAGTTTTTTACACAAAACTATTAACAATCAAAACAAAACAGTACAAAACACTTCCTCTATCAGTTACAGACCATCAACAGAAGCTTTGCAAAAGCTGAACAAGAGACAGGGATACTTTAAGTTATGTACACATACCGTATATATATAGGGGTACATGTTATGCACTCATCAAGTCTGTATTTGAGTATTTATATAAAATTATGCAACTACATCTCTCAATTATTCCACATAAATTATAAGTGTAGGTCTTGTACTGTAGCTGTGATATCAAGATTAGAAATAGACGCCTCAAAGGAGTCCACCCATGTGCTCCAAACCTTCTTAAATTTATTAAACTGGGCTCTAGCCTGGTAGGTCAGTTTATACAGAGGAATAGCATCATTGACCAATTTTATCCAATCTTTAAGCAAAGGAGGATTTGGTTGTTTCCAACGTATAGTTATAGATTTTCTAGCGTAATACAACAGAATTCTAATAAGCATTTTCTTATATTTTCCACAGGCCATGTCTCCCAGCACCCCTAGCATACATGTCTGAAATGATAGAACGACTGGCAGATTAAACATTATTATTGGTTTAGTTAATATGTTACACATACCTCCCAACATCCTGAGATAAGAGAGAGGGACACTTTAAGACACGCCCCTGCCATACCCTTTAATCATTCGTGTATTTGAGGCCAATGGATTATTTCCCCTTTAAGTAAAAGCAGGCCTTCACATGGAGTGTGTCTGTTGTGTGATTATGTGCAGCATGAGTGCAGCAAGCGTCATTTCCGGGGATCTCTGCCAACCTAGCAGCCAAGGCTCAGCCAGAACCCAACCTAGCACCACCAAGGCCCAGCCAGAACCCAACCCAGCCACAACCAAGACACAGCCACAGCTCCGCCAGTATCTGACCCAGCACAGCCAAGGCCCAGGCAGAGTCCAACCCAGCCACAACCAAGACAAAGCCACAGTTTAGCCAGTATCTGAACCAGCACAGCCAAGGCACAGCCAGAATCTAACCCAGCACAGCCAAGGCACAGCCAGAACCCAACCTAGCACAGCCAAAGCACAGCCAGAATCCAACCCAGCAACAACCAAGACACAGCCACAGTTTAGCCAGTATCTGACCCAGTACAGCCAAGGCCCAGACAAAATCCAACCCGGATACAACCAGGACACAGCTACAGCTCTGCCAGTATCTGACCCAGCACAGCCAAGGCCCAGCCAGACCCAACCCAGCCACAACCAAGACACAGCCACAGCTCCGCCAGTATCTGACCTAGCATAGTCAAGGCCCAGGCAGAACCCAACCCAGCCACAACCAAGACACAGCCACAGCTCCGCCAGTATCTGACCTAGCATAGTAAAGGCCCAGGCAGAACCCAACCCAGCCACAACCAAGACACAGCCACAGCTCCGCCAGTATCTGACCTAGCATAGTCAAGGCCCAGGCAGAACCCAACCCAGCCACAACCAAGACACAGCCACAGCTCCGCCAGTATCTGACCCAGCACAGCCAAGGCCAAGCAAGAATCCAACCCACCCACAACCAAGACACAGCCACAGCTCCGCCAGTATCTGACCCAGCATAGCAAAGGCCCAGGCAGAACCCAACCCAGCCACAACCAAGACACAGCCATAGCTCAGCCAGTATCTGACCCAGCATAGCCAAGGCCCAGGCAGAACGCAACCCAGCCACAACCAAGACACAGCCATAGCTCCGCCAGTTTCTGACCCAGCACAGCCACGGCCAAGCAAGAATCCAACCCACCCACAACCAAGACACAGCCATAGCTCCGCCAGTATCTGACCCAGCACAGCCAAGGCCAAGCAAGAATCCAACCCAACTACAACCAAGACACAGCTACAGCTCCGCCAGTATCTGAGCCAGCACAGCCAAGGCCCTGGTAGACTCCACCTGTACACATACTAGATTTCAGTTTGGCATGTATATGAGGCTTAAGAACAGTCAGCTACTAGTGAATGTGCATAATCTGTGCTTCCCAGAATCTCAGGGAAATCCTGGAATGAAATTAAGGAACATGCAAAAAAGAAGGGAAAAGTAGTGCGTTGCAGCATAAGGGCCACTTTCTAATGCAGCTTGCTACACTGCAATGCACCACCTACAGTGCTGTGAAAAACTATTTGCCCCCTTCCTGATTTCTTATTCTTTTGCATGTTTGTCACACTTAAATGTTTCTGCTCATCAAAAACCGTTAACTATTAGTTAAAGATAACATAATTGAACACAAAATGCAGTTTTAAATGATGGTTTGTATTATTTAGTAAGAAAAAAAAAACTCAAAACCTACATGGCCCTGTGTGAAAAAGAAATTGCCCCCTGAACCTAATAACTGGTTGGGCCACCCTTAGCAGCAATAACTGCAATCAAGCGTTTGCGATAACTTGCAACGAGTCTTTTACAGCGCTCTGGAGGAATTTTGGCCCACTCATCTTTGCAGAATTGTTGTAATTCAGCTTTATTTGAGGGTTTTCTAGCATGAACTGCCTTTTTAAGGTCATGCCACAACATCTCAATAGGATTCAGGTCAGGACTTTGACTAGGCCACTCCAAAGTCTTCATTGTGTTTTTCTTCAGCCATTCAGAGGTGGATTTGCTGGTGTGTTTTGGGTCATTGTCCTGCTGCAGCACCCAAGATCGCTTCAGCTTGAGTTGACGAACAGATGGCCAGACATTCTCCTTCAGGATTTTTTGGTAGACAGTAGAATTCATGGTTCCCTCTATCACAGCAAGCCTTCCAGGTCGTGAAGCAGCAAAACAACCCCAGACCATCACACTACCACCACCATATTTTACTGTTGGTATGATGTTCTTTTGCTGAAATGCTGTGTTACTTCTACGGCAGATGTAACGGGACGCGCACCTTCCAAAAAGTTCAACTTTTGTTTCGTCGGTCCACAAGGTATTTTCCCAAAAGTCTTGGCAATCATTGAGATGTTTTTTAGCAAAATTGAGACGAGCCTTAATGTTCTTTTTGCTTAAAAGTGGGTTGCGCCTTGGATATCTGCCATGCAGGCCGTTTTTGCCCAGTCTCTTTCTTATGGTGGAGTCGTGAACACTGACCTTAATTGAGGCAAGTAAGGCCTGCAGTTCTTTAGATGTTGTCCTTGGGTGTTTTGTGGCCTCTCGGATGAGTTTTCTCTGCGCTCTTGGGGTAATATTGGTCGACCGGCCACTCCTGGGAAGGTTCATCACTGTTCCATGTTTTTGCCATTTGTGGATAATGGCTCTCACTGTGGTTCGCTGGAGTCCCAAAGCTTTAGAAATGGCTTTATAACCTTTACCAGACTGATAGATCTCAATTACAGTACTTTTGTTCTCATTTGTTCCTGAATTTCTTTGGATCTTGGCATGATGTCTAGCTTTTGAGGTGCTTTTGGTCTACTTGTCTGTGTCAGATAGCTCCTATTTAAGTGATTTCTTGATTGAAACAGGTGTGGCAGTAATCAGGCCTGGGGGTGACTACAGAAATTGAACTCAGGTGTGATAAACCACCGTTACGTTATTTTTTAACAAGGGGGGCAATCACTTTTTCACACAGGGCCATGTAGATTTTGAGTTTTTTTTCTTACTAAATAATAAAAACCATCATTTAAAACTGCATTTTGTGTTCAATTATATTATCTTTGACTAATAGTTAACGTTTTTTGATGAGCAAAAACATTTAAGTGTGACAAACATGCAAAAGAACAAGAAATCAGGAAGGGGGCAAATAGTTTTTCACAGCACTGTAGATGATGTTTATAGTGCGGTGGGTGCAGTATAATGGCATGCATTAACCGCAAAATCTTCCGTGTTAACAGTGGATAGGTAAGTCTCTTTTTCATTGACTGTATGTTTCATTGTATGTGACACAATGCATAGATAATGTGCGGCAACGCTTTCCCATTTATTTTATTTATTTATTTATTGTATTGATAAAGCGCATATTACGCAGCGCTGGATATTAGATAAAGTTACAGACAATATTTAGGGGTGACATACAGCAGCAAGACAATATAGGAATACATGTAAACCAGATCACGCAGTACAGTATGAGTACAAGGTAATGCTTAGTCAGTCACTGGGTGGGAGCATGGAGATTAGGCAAGTTGAGTTCACTCAACTTGATCCCTCTGCTACAGGGAATGCAACGCAGCGGCTCTTGTGAACCTAGCCTAAAGCAGTTATAAATGGCACAGCCTGAAAAGCAGTGAACAAATCGCCAGAATATTTGGGATCTCATAGTGGAGGCCTGTACAGACCATGCTCCTCTGATTAGTTGGAATGACATTTTAAAGCTTTGCATTTATGAGTCAGTGACAGATTGATTAATGAAGTGAATAGGCAGGGGCATACCTACATATCATGGGGTCCCCAGCAAAATATTGATGGCGCCTACCAATGTTCATAACCTTTTCTCTGCCTACCCCTTGTGACTCATAGGTGCTTCTCTACAGAGGCAAGTGTAGTGCTCATAAGGATTTCAGTAATGACCTACACGCACACACGTACACACGTACACACACACACACACACATACATACACACATACATACATACATACACACACACACACACACACACACACCGAGACACACACACACTCACATATACACATACATACACACACACACACACACACACACACCGAGACACACACACATATACACATACATACATACATACATACATACACACACACACACACACATATACACATACACACACACACACACACACACACACACACACACACACATACATACACACAGACACATACACATATACATACACATACATACAGACACACACACACATATACACATACATACACATATACACACACATGCATATATACACACACGCACATACACACACACACACACACACACACACACCGAGACACACACACATATACACATACATACATACACACACACACACACACCGAGACACACACACATATACACATACATACATACATACATACACACACACATATACATACACACACACACACACACACACACACACACATACACACAGACACACACATACACACATACATACACACACATATACACATACATACAGACACACACATACACACACACACACACACATATACACATACATACACATATACACATACATGCATATATACACACACACACACACACACACACACACACACACACACACACACACACACACACCTTCCCCAACAATCTCTGCACTTCAGCTATAGAAAATCTCCATTTAACAGATACTATTGGATATGTGAGGACTGCTTGTCTGCAGCTACATCAAGTGCCGTGCCTGCTGAGAATAAAAAAATAAGGACACGTTACAAACCACTTGGGATTTTTTGTCACTGATGACGCATTAAAGTATTCCTTTCTAGACCTGTCCAATATGAATATGTATTTCCATGACACTGCCAGTCTCCTCTGATGCTTCTGAGCAGAGTTTTTCTTCTCTCCGGCGTACATAAAAAACTACAGAACAAATGTTCAATAGAAGCCTCGCAGTGCTGGTTATTAACAGTGGAAAGGCTAAAGCACATGATGTGCTTATTGGATTATTGATGCCACTGATTACCACTAACCAACACAAATTGTTCTTAGGACTGGTGATTATAGTTTTAGGTTAAATGTGTATTTTCCTGGTTAAAACGTTATGTTGATACAAACTTACTTCCAATGTACTCTAATCACCAACAATGGTAAGAGCGCCTGCCTAATATTGAATAGGTAGGTCCCCTTTTTGCCACCCAAAAAAGGCTGTTGAGTCATGAAATTCACAAGACCTCTGGAGGTGTCGTGTCCAAAGCAGGTCATTTGTGCGCTATGGTAAAATGTGCGCTGTTAATTGCGCTATAGTGATGCCCAGGGGCTAATTTGGGTGTTGCAGTTGCCCAATTAATATCGGGTTTAGGTGGCCAGCACCTGATAAATAGCGGAGGAGAAAGACTAACGGCGAAGGCGGTGCAGGTATTGGCCGAAATATCAGCGGGGTGTGGGGGTTGGGTAGGTAAGTGTTAAGGTGCCCATTAAAGGTCCAATTTTTTTCACCAAATGTAAACTTTTGATGCAATTTTAATGATCAAATTGTATAGAAAATCCACCCTTTATGAAGGCAATCAATAAGAAATGATTCTTTGGTCGATTGCTAAATGGGATAAAAACCGATCCGAAAGTTGGATTTTATGATCGAATTTGAAGGAAGAATCGTTCGGTAAATGTGAACAATCGATAATTGCCTTCCGATTAGTTACGATAGTTCAAATCGCATCAAAGGATAGCATTTAGAGAAAAATTGTACAGTTAATGGGCACCTTTAGCCATCGCCGGAGGAGGCAAGGTTAGTAATCACTACTCTGCTAAAGACTCTGGGAGGACCACAGTTAGAGAGACTGAAGCAATTTAAAATACCTCTTTTTATTCAGCACAGCTTCAGCATTTCATTCCAAACTGATTCGCTGCATCCCCGCGGCAGAACTTTATCCCCACGAAAGCCTGGGGCAAAATTCCATAACTTTCCAGGTCGTGGATTTTGCTGCCCGGGGAGGCAGAGCTTTGTTTGTAGCTCTGCTTCCAGTCTAGTCAATCTCCGCCTCTCCCCGCCCCTCTCAGTGAAAGAAGACTGATAGGGGCGGGAAAAGGCTGAGATCGGCAGATATTGACTGAAGCAGAGGCACAGCTACTGCTCAAGGCTCTGACTCTACCAGAAAGGATAGCAAATTTTGCCCTGGGGATTTGGGGGGGATTAAGACCTGGTTCTGCCGCGGGAATGCAGCAAATCAGTTTAGATGATAATGCTGAAGCTGACTGCTGAATAAAAACAGGTATTCTAAATCTCTTCAGACTCTTTTTAAAGAGGAACTCCAGTGAACATTTTACTGTTGGCAGGTGATGTAGCTGCTGCATGGTTTTTGGCAGTTATAAACAGCTGTAACAGCTATTTTCCACAATGCAACAAGGTTCACAGACAGGAAACTGTCAAAAGTTCGAACTTTTCTTGTGGGAGGGGTTTCACCACAATATCAGTCATACAGCACCCCCTGATGGTCTGTTTGTGAAAAGGAATAGATTTCTCATGTAAAAGGGGGTATCAGCTACTGATTAAGATAAAGTTCAATTTTTGGTCGGAGTTTCTTTTTCAGTTGCTGGGAAAACCTGGGGTGGGGTCTGACAGTTGGGTAGGAAATTGCCAGCAACAAAGGGGCCCTAATACCAATGTAGAGAAGGGTCTGTCAGGTGTGTGTGTGTGTGTGTGTGTGTGCGTGTGTGTGTGGGGGGGGGGGGGGGCAGGTTAATTTTGCCTGGGGGCCCCATTCTCATTAGAAAGCCTTTCTAACAATTTGGCTGCAGCAGGTTGAGGGACTTACCGTATGGCCCTGTGTAAGTTTAGCACTGTAATCTTCATCTGTAAGTTGGGTCTAGGAGAGTAAAGATTTTATAAACATTTATATAAGTATTGAAAAAACAATTACCACACAAGCCAGTTTGTCACTGAATGCCATCAAAACTGCCTATCCTTTTTGGCTGGCAGCACACTCTGCAGAATCGCATGCGTTTGCCAGAAGTGCAATTCCACAAAGTGCGCTCCTAGCCTTAACCTGCAGCCTCTTATAGTGTACTAAAACAGGCAAAGTGTCACACATATCTTCTTTACCAGCATGGCAACAATAGTCAATTTGTATACAGCATTTCTCCTCTTGTCCCCCCTTTTTCTGCAACTGGCTCACTGCCTTTCCCAGAAGTCTGGTTAGTTTATGCTTACTGCAGGCTGTGGAATAATCCGACTTCTCAGTTAATGAAACCATCGACTCAAACTCAAGGTATCCAAAATTGCCCCGACTCCGACTCCATAGTCTAATACTTACCAGGGCTGTGGAGTTGGTACAAAAATCATCCGACTCCACTCCTCAGTTTATGAAACCACCGACTGACTCCAAGTACCCAAAAAGTTCTACTCTGACTCCTCGACTCCACAGCCCTGTTGCATGCACAGAAAAACACAAATACGGTTCACTCTAGTCAAGAAAAATACTTTTTAAATAATATTAATTTAAAAATATCTGGCCAAGTGCATTACTGTATCTGTGACTTACTATATCCATAGAACATGAAGGCAGCAGAGAAGCTCTTTGCAGCTAAACTCTAAACAACATTAAAGAGGAACTATAATGTGGAAATGAACTCACCACCAGTGTGAAGCTAATGGCAGGTACTTCAGGGAAAACCCAGTTCTCAAAGAGGACAAAGTCCTGCAGCCAATGGAAATCCAGCTGAAAAGGTGAAACCCCTCCCACAGAGTAGGCCTAATTAAAATTTGGCCTACTGATGTACATCCTTGTGGGTAATGATATCACATGTAGCTCATTTCTGATTTGCACATATGCTGATATTAAAGGCTCGATATCTCCCAGATTTATCAATAGTGCCCGAGAGGAAAATCTTAGGTGGTTTCTAGAAATCATGCAGAACTCCTCTCAGATGTGTTAAGAAGGTGCAATTTCCTTCTAAAACACACCAATGTACCTTGCCCACGTTTTGTTGTTCGTCACTTTCTGCTGTTCGTCAGGTCACCATATAAACTTACTTTGTTTATTGAACATTTGAACTCACTTTTCCCTGGAATTGTATTCACTCCTGAGGTGTCACCAGCAGCTGCAGAGTCAATTCTGGATGTTATGGTTAAAAAAGTGGATAACAGTCTAGTGACAACGTTATATCGTAAACCAACTGATCGCAACACACTATAGAAAGTATTGAGGATCTGTACATTGAACAACGATTTTGAGAATGAAATAGAGGACATGAAGTCCTGGTTTATGCAGAGAGGCTACCCGGCAATTATCTTGGATGAAGCCCTCTGTACAGCCAGGGCCATCCAAGCAGGTACACACTGTAAGGAGAGTAAAACAGCATACATAAAAAAAGACGCCTGGGAAAAAGGGCGCGGGGGATTGCCGCTAGTAAAATACCACTAAAATTAGCGATATTCTACTACTAAATTTTGATAGTAAAATATTGGTAATGTTTACAGCAAAACCTAACTCTACTCTCATACAGAACTCTTCCTTGGTGGTGCCTAACCCTAAAGACTTACCCCGGTGGTGCCTAACATTAAGACCCCCCCGGTGGTGCCTAACCCTAAGACCCTCTCCCTGGTGGTGCCTACACCTAAACCCCGACCCCGGTGGTGCCCCCCGGTGGTGCCTAACCCTAAGACTTCCCCCCTCAGTGGTGCCTAACCCTAAGACCCCCTCCTTTGTGGTGCCTACCCCTAAACCCCTACCCTGGTGGTGCCTGACATTAGGACCCCCCCGGCAGTGCCTAACCCTAAGACCCCCCCCCCAGTGGTGCCTAACCCTAAGACTTCCCCCCTGGTGGTGCCTAACTCTGAGACCCCCCTTGGTGGTACCTAACCCTAAACTCTTACCCCGGGGGTGCCTAACATTAAGACTCCCCCGGTGGTGCCTAACCCTAAGACCCACCTTCCCCGTGGTGCCTAGCCCTAAGACTTCCCCCCTGGTGGTGCCTAACTCTGAGACCCCCCTTGGTGGTGCCTAAGCCTAAGACCCCTCCCCCCCCCCCCCCCGTGCCTAATCCTAACCGCCCCTGGTGGCACTTAACCCTAAATCCCCCTCCTAAAGCCTTACCTTACCCCCCCCCCCCTTCCTCAAAGCCGTGATATTTTGGCGCCCTATTAGCGGCAAGAGGGTGCAATATTGCACCCTCCTGACGCTAAATTTACCTTTATAGCCACATGTCACAGCCATTCTAAAAAACGAGATTTACAGCAAAGAGGGTACATTTTGGCGCTCTGAGGTGCCCGCCGCAATTCGCCCAAATTCCCCTGTCATGCCACAAAATTCAGCTTTTATTATAGGCACCTATGGTGGCGCCGTTTTTTTCTGAAAGGGATCCTGCGTCTTTTTTTCCAGCTTCGAGTAAAACGGGCCTCCCCTTTGTGCAAGACCATAGCCCAATGTCTGGGAGGATCAAAGATAGCACCAGCGCTGCGTAATATGTTGGCGGTTTATAAATACAATAAATAAATAGCATTGGCAAAAATCATTCTATTCTGCTGGCTGGTCAAACGCTGAATCCAACACTACAACAGAGCCCCATCTTGCATACAGGTTCAGTAGGAGTCTGGAAGATATATTAGTGTAAGCAGACCCTTATGAAAAATACGAGACTTTTCGTTTTTAAGTATTATTATTATTTAGTATTTATAAAGCACCAACATCTGCCGCAACGCTGTACAGAGTATATTGTCTTGTCACTAACTGTCCCTCAGAGGAGCTCAAAATCGAATCCCTATCATAGTCCTATGTCCATATACAGTATGTATCGTGTATTGTATGTATCATAGTCTAGGGTAAATTTTAGGGGGAAGCCAATTAACATATCTGTATGTTTTTGGGATGTGGGAGGAAACCGGAGTGCCTGGCAGCCACCCATACAGACATGGGGAGAACATACAAACTCCTTGCAGATGTTGACCTGGCTGGGATTCGAACCTGGGAACCAGTGCTGTAATGCGAGACTGCTAACAACAGGCCTCAATTCACGGAGCATTATCAAACGTTTATCAAACACTTTATCAAACGTTTGATAATTTACCTCATGGGTAAAATCTCATTTTAAATTCACTAAGGTGTTATATATTTATCGAATGTTTTCCCGATAAAACGTTCAGCAAATATATAACACCTTTGTGAATTCAAAATGAGATTTTACCCATGAGGTAAATTTTCAAACGTTTGACAAAGTGTTTGATAAACGTTTGATAATGCTCCGTGAATTGAGGCCTATTGCTGCCCTAAAGGCTGCTACCATTGCTTTAACTGTAATGTTTGCAATGCTTTGATTACTGGTCCAAAATTGAAGAATCCTATGAGTGGGAAGAAATATTTTATCTGGAAGTACTACAATTGCAATATCAACTTTTTTTTTTTTACATATTTACTCAAATGCCCGTGTGGATTGGCATATGTGGGTAAGACCAGAGGTCCCCATTGAAGAATCAGCATGAGATTTATCAGCAAAAAATTATTTAAAGAGGGACTCCAATGAAAATATCGTAATGAACAAAAGTGCTTAATTTTTACAATAATTATGTAACACTGATTTAATCAGTGTTTGTCCACTGTAAAATCTTTCCTCTCTCTGAAATACATTCTGACATTTATCACATGGTGACAGTTTTACTGCTGGCAGGTGAGATCAGTGGAAGGAGATGCTGCTTGCTTTTTTGGCAGTTAGAAACAGCTGTTATTTCCCACAATGCAACAAGGCTCCCACAGTGTGATGTCAGCATCATGGTCCTTACATCACACTGTGGGAGGGGTTTCAACACAATATCCGCCATACAGAGCCCCCTGGTGATTGGTTTGAGAAAAGGAAAAGATTTCTCATGGGAAAGGGGGTATCAGCTGCTGATTTGGATGAAGTTCAATCCTTGGTCATGATTTCTCTTTAATCGTATACTCCAAAAATGCATCACGTTTCATAATGCCCTTGGCGGCACCAATTTTCATCCGATTCGACAGTAATTATCTATCAGATGGTCGATCGCCCGCAAAAGTCAAGAGATGTATGGCCACCTTTAGACATCATATTACTCACGAGTTTGCTTTACACAGCATACACTTTAGAACCTGCCCTGTTGTTGAACAATTGTTCTGAAGAACCACATGATGGAATTGATCAGCTGACCTATTTGTACTTCTCTGACTGGCTGATGGTAATTCTGTGATGATGCATCATGCCTACAGAAAGCAGAAGTAAGGGCTCTATTACATTAAATTCTGAAGCCATTTTAAAAAGTCCTGCACATTGTTTTTTCTCCTTGTGTTCCTAGCATCCAGTTCCTATATGCAGTGTAAAAAAAACTTTCTATATGATTATATAAGCAAGACCAGTTGATCAGAGAAGCACAAATTGCTTGTGGGTGGCATAGTGGACAGCAGCCTTCTTACTGCAATTCCAGGTTCAAATCCCAGCTAGAACACTATCTGCATGGAGTTTGCATGTTCTGCTCATGTTTGTGTTAGCTAAAAACATACTTCTAAGTTAATTGGTTCCCTCAAAAATTTGCCTTAACCACCTCGCAATTTTTCCATTGATTTTTCTGATGAGCCGTGATTTTTTTTTAGCGACGAGCGATCATTACTGCAATCTCGCGACAAGAGTACGGGAGCGCAATTACATGAACGATGTTTAGCGACGCGCTGCAATAATGACCGTCACAGCGGATCTTTAAGATCCCGCACCACTCCGTGGCCACCAAAAGTACCGCAATCGCTTAGCTTTCTCGTTCGCGCCTGTTGTGTGCAATCACGTATACCCTCTGTCAGGAGTATAGATCGGTGAGCGTTTGTCAGCGTGGGCCATTGCTGATGCATCTTCCTTCGTCACAAGGTGAGTGTTCAGCTTCAGACAATAGTAGGGATATTAGTCTATAGTTATGCTGTGAGCTCCTCTGTGGGACAATTAGTGACATGACTATTTACTCTGTAAAGCGCTGTGGGAAATGTCAGCCCTATATACAGGCATAATAATAACTGTCATCATCATTGGATGAAATCAGTCATGTGCTTTTCCATTAAGTCTCCTGCGGTAGAAAGTCTCCCTGGAGAGCAGATCGTCTCATGAGTCTATTCTGACAAATCATAAACAATCTGTTATTGTTCCAATGAACACTGGTGTCTGAACACAGCCAGCAGGTAAGCTGCTTGGCCATCCCATTTACAGCAGTGGGATGTTCCATTCTGCACTGCACACTTGGTAACGCACTCTCCTACTCATGCTGATTTCTGTTAGAGAACATGTTAATTATAAAAAGAAAATATAGATATGTGTAACATGAAATTGTTAGTAATGTGATAGTGAATTTTAATGTTTTAAAGGCAACAGGGGAGAATTGTGCTGCCTTTTCTCCCCGTTTGTCTTTAAAAAATGTTTAAATCATGTTATGGCCAGCTGCTCCAAGTTTCACAGTATGCTCATGCGGGTAGTGGAAAAGAGTGACTGGCACTTGTATGCACACTGGATGGAATGCACTTGTATTCTGAAGACTGATCTCGACTGTGCTCACCACCAATGAATAAACAATCATTTAGTATGAGAGAAGAAAAGGAGGTCGGGCACCAGTCTAATGCTTCAGTTAGTTTTAATCCAAAAGGTACAAAAAGGTTACATCAAAAGGAGTGAAACAGACGGCCTGACAGCCGTTTTGCAGGTCCCCCTGCTTCGTCAGAGGCCAGAAAATCGAAGCCTCTGACGAAGCATTAGACTGGTGCCCGAGTACACTGGAGCATTAGACTGGTGTCCGACCTGATTTTCTTCTCTCATACTGGTTCACAGTATGCTCGTTTGTTAATTAGTTAGAGGTTAGGGTCCCTTCCAAAAGCAGTGTTCTCCCCAGAATTTTTTTCCAGCCGGGTGGAATGAAATAGTAGCCGGGTGGCATGAAAAAGTAGCCGGGTAGGGCGAGATGAGAGAATGCAGGGCAGGTGCTTCTGTGTGCAACTTTGCTTACAGAATAGGAGGAGGTGAGCCGATGACAGGTGGGTGCTCAACAAAACTAGCCGGGTGGAGCCCCCAGCTAAAAGAGCCTGGGGAGAACACTGCAAAAGGATTGCCTCATTGCGGTAGAAGGGTCCAGTACGGAATACTTTCTATGCAAACTGTTTTGAAAGATAACATCCTTCATTAACCACTTGAGGACCTAGGGCTTTCTACCCCTTAAGGACCGGCCACTTTTTTTTCATTCAGACCACTGCAGCTTTCACGGTTTATTGCTCGCTCATACAACCTACCACCTAAATGAATTTTGGCTCCTTTTTTTGTCACTAATAAAGCTTTCTTTTGGTGCTATTTGATTGCTCCTGCGATTTTTACTTTTTATTATATTCATCAAAAAAGACATGAATTTTGGCAAAAAAATGATTTTTTTAACTTTCTGTGCTGACATTTTTCAAATAAAGTAAAATTTCTGTATACATGCAGCGCGAAAAATGTGGACAAACATGTTTTTGATTAAAAAAAACCCATTCAGTGTATATTTATTGGTTTGGGTAAAAGTTATAGCGTTTACAAACTATGGTGCAAAAAGTGAATTTTCCCATTTTCAAGCATCTCTGACTTTTCTGACCCCCTGTCATGTTTCATGAGGGGCTAGAATTCCAGGATAGTATAAATACCCCCCAAATGACCCCATTTTGGAAAGAAGACATCCCAAAGTATTCACTGAGAGGCATAGTGAGTTCATAGAAGATATTATTTTTTGTCACAAGTAAGCGGAAAATGACACTTTGTGACAAAAAAAAAAAAAAGTTTCCATTTCTTCTAACTTGCGACAAAAAAAAATGAAATCTGCCACGGACTCACCATGCCCCTCTCTGAATACCTTGAAGGGTCTACTTTCCAAAATGGGATCATTTGTGGGGTGTGTTTACTGTCCTGACATTTTGGGGGGTGCTAAATTGTAAGCACCCCTGTAAAGCCTAAAGGTGCTCATTGGACTTTGGACCCCTTAGCGCAGTTAGGCTGCAAAAAAGTGCCACACATGTGGTATTGCCGTACTCAGGATAAGTAGTATAATGTGTTTTGGGGTGTATTTTTACACATACCCATGCTGGGTGGGAGAAATATCTCTGTAAATGACAATTTGTTAATTTTTTTTACACACAATTGTCCATTTACAGAGATATTTCTCCCACTCAGCATGGGTATGTGTAAAAATACACCACAAAACACATTATACTACTTCTCCTGAGTACGGCGATACCACATGTGTGGCACTTTTTTGCACCCTAACTGCGCTAAAGGGCCCAAAGTCCAATGAGTACCTTTAGGATTTCACAGGTCATTTTGAGAAATTTCGTTTCAAGACTACTCCTCACGGTTTAGGGCCCCTAAAATGCCAGGGCAGTATAGGAACCCCACAAATGACCCCATTTTAGAAAGAAGACACCCCAAGGTATTCCGTTAGGAGTATGGTGAGTTCATAGAAGATTTTATTTTTTGTCAAAAGTTAGCGGAAAATGACACTTTGTGAAAAAACACAATTAAAATCAATTTCCGCTAACTTTTGACAAAAAATAAAATCTTCTATGAACTCACCATACTCCTAACGGAATACCTTGGGGTGTCTTCTTTCTAAAATGGGGTCATTTGTGGGGTTCCTATACTGCCCTGGCATTTTAGGGGCCCTAAACCGTGAGGAGTAGTCTTGAAACGAAATTTCTCAAAATGACCTGTGAAATCCTAAAGGTACTCATTGGACTTTGGGCCCTTTAGCGCAGTTAGGGTGCAAAAAAGTGCCACACATGTGGTATCACCATACTCGGGAGAAGTAGTACAATGTGTTTTGGGGTGTATTTTTACACATACCCATGCTGGGTGGGAGAAATACCTCTGTAAATGGACAATTGTGTGTAAAAAAATCAAAAGATTGTCATTTACAGAGGTATTTCTCCCACCCAGCATGGGTATGTGTAAAAATACACCCCAAAACACATTGTACTACTTCTCCCGAGTACGGCGATACCACATGTGTGGCACTTTTTTGCACCCTAACTGCGCTAAAGGCTAAATGCCAGGGCAGTATAGAAACCCCACTAATGACCCCATTTTAGAAAGAAGACACCCCAAGGTATTCCGTTAGGAGTATGGTGAGTTCATAGAAGTTTTTATTGTTTTGTCACAAGTTAGCGGAAATTGATTTTAATAGTTTTTTTTCACAAAGTGTCATTTTCCGCTAACTTGTGACAAAAAATAAAATCTTCTATGAACTCACCATACTCCGTACGGAATACCTTTGGGTGTCTTCTTTCTAGAATGGGGTCATTTGTGGGGTTCCTATACTGCCCTGGCATTTTAGGGGCCCTAAACCGTGAGGAGTAGTCTTGAAACCAAATGTCGCAAAATGACCTGTGAAATCCTAAAGGTACTCATTGGACTTTGGGCCCCTTAGCGTACTTAGGGTGTAAAAAAGTGCCACACATGTGGTACCGCTGTACTCAGGAGAAGTAGTATAATGCGTTTTGGGGTGTATTTTTACACATACCCATGCTAAGTGGGAGAAATATCTCTGTAAATGACAATTGTTTGATTTTTTTACACACAATTGTCCATTTACATAGAAATTTCTCCCACCCAGCATGGGTATGTGTAAAAATACACCCCAAAACACATTATACTACTTTTCCTGAGTACGGCGGTACCACATGTGTGACACTTTTTTGCAGCCTAGGTGCGCTAAGGGGCCCAACGTTCTATTCACAGGTCATTTTAAAGCATTTGTTTTCTAGACTACTCCTCGCGGTTTAGGGCCCCTAAAATGCCAGGGCAGTATAGGAACCCCACAAGTGACCCCATTTTAGAAAGAAGACACCCCAAGGTATTCCGTTAGGTGTATGGCGAGTTCATAGAAGATTTTATTTTTTGTCACAAGTTAGTGAAAAATGACACTTTGTGAAAAAAAACCAATAAAAATTAATTTCCGCTAACTTTTGACAAAAAATAAAATCTTCTATGAACTCGTCATACACCTAACAGAATACCTTGGGGTGTCTTTTTTTCTAAAATGGGGTCACTTGTGGGGTTCCTATACCACCCTGGCATTTTACAGGCCCAAAACCGTGAGTAGTCTGGAAACCAAATGTCTCAAAATGACTGTTCAGGGGTATAAGCATCTGCAAATTTTGATGACAGGTGGTCTATGAGGGGGCGAATTTTGTGGAACCGGTCATAAGCAGGGTGGCCTTTTAGATGACAGGTTGTATTGGGCCTGATCTGATGGATAGGAGTGCTAGGGGGGTGACAGGAGGTGATTGATGGGTGTCTCAGGGGGTGGTTAGAGGGGAAAATAGATGCAATCAATGCACTGGGGAGGTGATCGGAAGGGGGTCTGAGGGTTTGGCCGAGTGATCAGGAGCCCACACGGGGCAAATTGGGGCCTGATCTGATGGGTAGGTGTGCTAGGGGGTGACAGGAGGTGATTGATGGGTGTCTCAAGGTGTGATTAGAGGGGGGAATAGATGCAAGCAATGCACTGGCGAGGTGATCAGGGCTGGGGTCTGAGGGCATTCTGAGGGTGTGGGCGGGTGATTGAGTGCCCTAGGGGCAGATAGGGGTCTAATCTGATAGGTAGCAGTGACAGGGGGTGATTGATGGGTAATTAGTGGGTGTTTAGGGTAGAGAATAGATGGAAACACTGCGCTTGGGTGGTGATCTGATGTCGGATCTGCGGGCGATCTATTGGTGTGGGTGGGTGATCAGTTTGCCCGCAAGGGGCAGGTTAGGGGCTGATTGATGGGTGGCAGTGACAGCGGGTGATTGATGGGTGGCAGTGACAGGGGGTGATTGATGGGTGGCAGTGACAGGGGGTGATTGATGGGTGATTGATAGGTGATTGACAGGTAATCAGTGGGTTATTACAGGGGAGAACAGATGTAAATATTGCACTGGCGAATTGATAAGGGGGGGTCTGAGGGCAATCTGAGCGTGTAGGCGGGCGATTGGGTGCCCGCAAGGGGCAGATTAGGGTCTGATCTGATGGGTAACAGTGACAGGTGGTGATAGGGGGTGATTGATGGGTGATTGATGGGTAATTAGTGGGTGTTTAGAGGAGAGAATAGATGGAAACACTGCGCTTGGGTGGTGATCTGATGTCGGATCTGCGGGCGATCTATTGGTGTGGGTGGGTGATCAGTTTGCCCGCAAGGGGCAGGTTAGGGGCTGATTGTTGGGTGGCAGTGACTGGGGGTGATTGATGGGTGATAGGTGATTGGCAGGTGATTGACAGGTGATCAGTGGGTTATTACAGGGAAGGACAGATGTAAATATTGCACTGGCGAATTGATAAAGGGGGGTCTGAGGGCAATCTGAGCGTGTAGGCGGGTGATTGGGTGCCCGCAAGGGGCAGATTAGGGTCTGATCTGATAGGTAACAGTGACAGGTGGTGATAGGGAGTGATTGATGGGTGATTGATGGGTAATTAGTGGGTGTTTAGAGGAGAGAATAGATGTAAACGCTGCGCTTGGGTGGTGATCTGATGTCGGATCTGCGGGCGATCTATTGGTGTGGGTGGGTGATCAGATTGCCCGCAAGGGGCAGGTTAGGGGCTGATTGTTGGGTGGCAGTGACAGGGGGTGATTGATGGGTGATAGGTGATTGGCAGATGATTGACAGGTGATCAGTGGGTTATTACAGGGAAGGACAGATGTAATTAATGCACTGGCGAATTGATAAGGGGGGGGGGGGGGGGGGGGGTCTGAGGGCAATCTGAGCGTGTGGGCGGGTGATTGGGTGCCCGCAAGGGGCAGATTAGGGTCTGATCTGACAGGTAACAGTGACAGGTGGTGATAGGGGGTGATTGATGGGTGATTGATGGGTGATTAGTGGGTGTTTAGAGAAGATAACAGATGTAAACGATACATTTGGGAGGTAATCTGACGGCGGGTTTGCGGGCGATCTAATGGTGTGGGTGGGTGATCAGATTGCCCGCAAGGGGCAGGTTAGGGGCTGATTGATGGGTGGCAGTGACAGGGGGTGACAGGGGGTGATTGATGGGTGATAGGTGATTGGCAGGTGATTGACAGGTGATCAGTGGGTTATTACAGGGAAGAACAGATGTAATTAATGCACTGGTGAATTGATAAGGGGGGGTCAGAGGGCAATCTGAGCGTGTGGGCGGGTGATTGGGTGCCCGCAAGGGGCAGATTAGGGTCTGATCTGATAGGTAAAAGTGACAGGTGGTGATAGGGGGTGATTGATGGGTGATTGATGGGTAATTAGTGGGTGTTTAGAGGAGAGAATAGATGTAAACAATGGATTTGGGAGGTGATCTGATGTCGGATCTGTGGGCGATCTATTGGTGTGGGGGGGTGATCAGATTGCCCGCAAGGGGCAGGTTAGGGGCTGATTGATGGGTGGCAGTGACAGGGGGTGATTGACGGGTGATTGACGGGTGATTGACAGGTGATTGACAGGTGATTGACAGGTGATCAGGGGGATAGATGCATACAGTAAACAGGGGGGGGGGTCTGGGGGGGGGGTCTGGGAAGAATCTGAGGGGTGGGGGGTGATCAGGAGGGGGCAGGGAGCAGGGGGGGGGGGATAAAAAAAATAGCGTTGACAGATAGTGACAGGGAGTGATTGATGGGTGATTAGGGGGGTGATTGGGTGCAAACAGGGGTCTGGGGGGTGGGCAGGGGGGGTCTGATGGGTGCTGTGGGCGATCTGGGGCAGGGGGGGGAGAAATCAGTGTGCTTGGGTGCAGACTAGGGTGGCTGCAGCCTGCCCTGGTGGTCCCTCGGACACTGGGACCACCAGGGCAGGAGGCAGCCTGTATAATACACTTTGTAAACATTACAAAGTGTATTATACACTTTGTATGCGGCGATCGCGGGGTTAACATCCCGCCGGCGCTTCCGTATAGCCGGCGGGATGTTGCGGCGAGCGAGCGGTGACAGGCGCCGGCGGAGGATCGCGTCACGGATGACGCGATCGCTCCGCCCATGCCCTTAGAAGGACCGCCGCCTCTGTGGGTGAGCCGGTCCTTCAGGGCTCCACTTCCCGGCCGCCTCTGTGCGTTAGGCGGTCGGGAAGTGGTTAATGTTAATTTGGTACATCTATTTTGAATGCAAGATGTGTACCCTGCCTATAATTAGGCTCTGCACACGTATGCTGATTGTCATTCAGATGCAGCCTGCTTTGGGAAGCACTGCCACCTCTCCCTGCTGTCTAAAACATGATGGTGAATTTACCTAAATTATGAGGGATCTAAGAAAGCCGTCCTCAAGGTGGTCACACATGATGCATTGAAATAATTATATGGTAGAAGAAAGCCCTTAAAAAATATCACCTCCCCCCCCCCCCCCCCCCCCCCCTTCACACACACACACAGCGAAATTTGAAAAAGTATAACAAAAATCTTTCTTCAACATTAGGTATAATAATAATCACAATATTGATGATTCAATAAAGAATAAAACCATTTAAAAAAACAAGCAAATATTCCAACATGATCCCTGCTGCATATGAAACAATCACTCTAAATGCAATATATTGTATAATGACATAATGCTGCTGTCAGATAATATTATTATATCTGACAGCAGCACTATGGCATTATACAATATATTGCATTTAGAGTGATTGTTTCATATGCAGCAGGGATCATGTTGGAATATTTGCTTGTTTTTAAATGGTTTTATTCTTTTTTGAATCATCAATATTGTGATTATTATTATACGTAATGTTGAAGAAAGATTTTTGTTATACTTTTTCAAATTTGGCTGTGGGAGGTGCTATTTTTTAAGGGCTTTCTTCCTCTACCATATAATTGCTCTTGTTTGAGCCCTAGCACACACAGTTATTTGGTTGAGGTGTTGCAGACACTTTCCAGAAACTATGATGCATTAAAATGTTTGATTTTTCCCATTTGATGGATACAAACGTTTGGTTGTGCAGAACATTTTAAGGTTTTATTTATTTTATTTTTATGATCCAAAAAAGTGGTCAATATTTCCATATTTTTCTTTCTTATATATTTTGATTGTTAATGATAAACAATTCTGGTCAGAAAATAGAATGGTGTAGTATAGCAGCAAAGCAGCTCCAGACACAGCCAGCACCACTGAGGGTAGGGAACTCAGACCTCACTAGCTCCAACACTGTGCACAGCTTGGGGTTACTGATTGATAGGAAATTAAACTTCATGAATCAAATTTCAGCTGCTGTGACACATTCCTTCTTTCACCTAAAGGATATTGCAAAAATTAAGCACCTCCAGTGTTCTCACCCGGCTAGTTTTGGTGAGCACCCGGCTGTCATCGGCTCACCTTCTTCTCTGCTATAAGCAGAGATGTGCAGAGATGCGCACCCGGCTACTTTTTCATGCCATCCGGCTACTTTTTCATGCCACCTGGCTGGAAAAAATTTCTTGGGAGAACACTGACCTCATTCCTTTAGGGGATCTTCAACCCTAGTTCACGCCGTCATCACAACATTGCTGGACTATTGCAATAGCCTTTGTGCAGGCCTTCCAAATAAAGAGTTACACCGCCTGCAACTTGTACAGAATGCTACCGTGTAAACTGTTAACAAGCCAATCCCGCCATTGCCACATGACACCAATCCTTTGCTCACTTCACTGGCTACCCACAAAATTGGCATGCTAACATTCAAATCCCTACACGACCGAGACCCTGGATACCTGCAGGGTTTGTTGCAACTGCGTCACACCACCCACATCCTAAGAATCAAAACGATCCAACAGCTTGACCACCCTCAACTAAAAACCTTTGGAGCCAGAGCTTTCTGTCATGCTGCCCCTACCCTTTGGAAAGCCTTGACAGACCTAATTAACCCATTCGCGTTCCGTCGTTTTCACTTGAGAAATGTTCACCTCCCATTCATTAGCCTATAACTTTATCACTACTTATCACAATGAACTGATCTATATCTTGTTTTTTCCGCCACCAATTAGGCTTTCTTTGGGGGGTACATTTTGCTAAGAGCCACTTTACTGTTAATGCATTTTAACGGGAAGAATAAAAAAAAACGGAAAAAATTGATTATTTCTCAGTTTTCAGCCATTATAGTTTGAAAATAATACATGCCTCCATAATTAAAACTCACGTATTGTATTTGCCCATATGTCCCGGTTATTACACCGTTAAAATTATGTCCCTATCACAATGTATGGCAACAATAATTTATTTGGAGATAAAGGTGCATTTTTTCCGTTTTGCATCTATCACTATTTACAAGTTTAAAATAATAAAAACATAGAAATATTTCATCTTTACATTGATATTTAAAAAGTTTAGACCCTTAGGTAAATATTTACATGTTTTTTTGTTTTTTTTTATTGTAATTTTTTTTTTTTATATTAAACATTTTATTTGGGTAGTTTTGGGAGGGTGGGAGGTAAACAATATGTTTATAATGTAAATGTGTGTTGATTTTCATTTTTTTTAACTTTTAGTTGTAGTATTACTTTTTGGCCACAAGATGGCGGCCATGAGTTTGTTTACATGACGTCACTCTAAGCGTAACACACGCTTAGAGCGACGCATGGGGGAGGTAACAGCCAGAAAAGGCGCAGCTGCCGAGAGAAGCTGTCGCTTTTTCAGCGGGGGAGAGGAATCAGTGAGCGGGCTCCACAGCCCGATTCACTGATTGCCTGGCTAACGAACCGCGGGCCGGGAGCGCGCGTGCACGCGCGCGATCGGCCGCGGGAGCGCGCGGTGGCGCGCATGGTTCCTGGACGTAGTTTCTACGTCCAGGAACCAAAATAGGTTAAGAAAACTGCTCCAACCCTGGACATGATTAAATCCATAGCAGTGGTGTAGCTTAGGAGCTGGGGGCTTCAGTGCAAGTTTTACATTGGGCCCCCTCAAACGCTCTATACATAACAATTTTATATAGAGCACCAAAGCCTGCCAAGGACAACCACAGTGTCAGAGAGGTGTGAGAATGGGAGGAGAACAGTCTATTAACGGTTATAACTAATCAAAGCACATAGAGGGGATCTTTAGCAGCATAGCACCAATAAAAAGCTAATAAAGTGGTTAAAGGGGGGCCCCTACTGGGTCCCTCTGGTTCAGTGGCCCTGGTGCGGTCACTACCTCTGCACCCCCTATTGCTATGCCACTGGTCCATAGCCCTTCTTTGGGAAATCTTCGGTCCACTCATCAAGGACAAAAGGTTGTCTTGTGCAAAGTGATTAGAGCCAAAGGATCAGATTGCGTCATACTCCCCTCATCCAAGTTTTTTGCATCACATGATACAAAGTACAGTAACTAATGTCACATGGAGGAAATCCTAGAGAATCCCCACCCGTCAGAGCAGTACAGCAATCAGCTTCTTAATCCAGCTACAAAATGGTCACTTTGGCTTTGTTCACATCTAAAATCGAAATAGCTGATTTTCGATTTTTTGCTCTTTTTTTTTCCTCCTCCCGGTGCTTAGCTGCGCGCTGTGATTTTGTATAAAGCGCTTTTCAAAGCGCTTTTCCAGAGCAATTTGTTATTTCACTTCCTTTCACCAGGAAAAGAATAAATACAATGGGCTTGATTCACAAAGCGGTGCTAACTGTTAGCACACCTGTGAAAACCCCCTTAGCACGTCTAAACGAGCTTTTCGCGCGCAAAACTTTATGCGCATAAAACTTTACGCGCGCACTGCACAGAGCGCATGGCGCTCCGTGCGAAGTGCCCCTTAAGGCCTATGGGACTTAGCGCGCGCATAGGACTTTGCGCGCATAAAACTTTACGCACAAAACTTTGCGTGCGATCTGAGAAATCTGGTGCTAACCTACCTAGCACCCATATTAGCACGTCTAAAGACTTTAGACGTGCTAAGTAGGTTAGCACCGCTTTGTGAATCAAGCCCAATGTATTCATTCTTAAAAGCGCTGGGGAAATGCTATACAAAGTGCCTTTTCAAGTGCTTTGCAATTTCCCCATACCTTCCATTGAGCAAAAAACGCTCAGAAAATTGAACAGGCAGCGATTTGCTGAGCGGATCAGAAACGAACCGCTCAGATGTGAACAGTCTTATAGGAAATCATTGTACAAGCTTTTTAGGTCGATTTTCAAAATCGCCAGCGCTATAAAAAAGCAAAAGGGCAAAAATGCCCTAGGTCAGAATGAGGCGTTTGTGAGTTTTTTAGCTAAAGCATGGTACTAAAGTAAACGGACAAAAAGGAGGGGTAATAAGGCGCCTTATTTGTGGCGACAAGCACTATTAGGCACTGCTATTTGGCCTGAGGAAGTGGGTATGCACCCACAAAACGCGTTGCAAGTGCAATAAAATTCTATTAATACGTGAATTTGTCTTCATTGAGGTAAGCCACCTCACTTTTTTTCATTTTATTTGTTTTTAACGCATTTTATCTTCTCTGACCGCCTCTTTCCCCTTTATCATGGTACTAAAGTACTAATATAGATAATCATAATATGCAAAATTGCGTGATATAAATTTTGTGTGTTTTAGCAAATTGAAACAATGATAAATAGGCCCATAGCTGTTGCTTACTGTTAGAGAAGATGAAGACGATGGCTTTGCATTCTGTTTTACTTACACGTGACTTTCCCTGATGCAGAAATCATTTTGCAATAGGTAAGAAAAGGTCACCACTCTAAACTTTGACATTTCAGAAAGAGTTCAACAAAAAAGCCACACTCTTGCTGCTATAATTATACATAAGTCAGGCAGAGGGAAGCTGAAGAGGGTAAATGGCAAAATCTTTTGTCACTGCTGCAAACCATAGACTTCGTTCCCTGAGCCACAAGCAAATGATTTCAACTAGCAAAGCAACTACACAAATTAAAAGTATTTCTTTTGATAAAACTATACTTCATTTAAGGCAAATGAGTACTTTAAATAAATGTAATATTATCTGTGTCACAGTATGTTTTCCACACTACTTATTTTTCAAAGCAGAATTCTGCTGCCTGCTTTTTTCCTGCATGGGCGCTTCCACCTTGCTGTTTTCTGGAGGAGCCATTAAAGGTCACCGGAGGTGAGAGGTATATGGAAGCTGCCATATTTATTTCCTTCTAAACAATGCCAGTTGCCTGGCAGTCCTGTTGATCTTCTGTCCTACGTAGTGTCTGAGTCAAAACCCTGATACAGGCATATGGCTAATCCAGAGTACCTGATCTGTTCCATGCTTATTCAGGGTCTATGGTTAAAAGTATTAGAGATACGGGATCAGCAGGACTGCCAGGCAATTTGTATTTTTTAAAAGGAAATAAATATGGCAACATCCTTATATCACCTTTCACCTTGGGTTCCCTTTAAAGCGCAGGTGTCCAACTCCAGGCCTGAAGGGCCAGATCCATGCCAGTGTTTAGGATGGACTAAGAAATAGAGGAATGTGTTCTACCTGATGGACTACACCTTTCCTGATTCAGACCCATCAATTCATTTGAGCTGTGTCAAAAAATTTTGAGGACCTCGACCCTCGAAGGACCGGTTTGATATCCCTGCTTTAAAGAGGCACCGAAGCAAAACATTTTTTTGATATAATGATTTGTATGTGAAGTACAGCTAAATAAAACATTAGGAGCAGAAACATAAGTTTCTAATATTGTTACCAGTACAGGAAGAGATAAGAAACTCCAGTTGTTATCTATGCAAAAGAGCCATTGAACTCCACGACTTTCAAAGTCACAGAGAGCTCTGTCTTCTGAAGCTTGTTATCTCAAGTGTCTGGCACTGTTTTGTTTTTTTCTCTGCAGAGGACAGTTCAAACGTTCACTGGCCTGCTCTGTAAAATCATTTAGAATGCTGAGTAGTGTGTAAACTGCAAATATTAGAGAATGAAGTAATGTTATAAAAAACACTATATAACTGAAAATAAAAATGAGAATCTTTTCTTTGCTACTAATGTTCTAGTAATTAACTGTACTACACATACAATTCATTATATCGTAATTTTTTTTCACTTCAGTGTCTCTTTAAGAGCAAGAGAGCCCCCGTGCGGGAGAAAGGAGGGGAGAAAAAAGCTATAACCAGTGTAACTTACCAAAAAGGAAGGAAGGAAAGAGGGGGATGCACCCAGCAGCCATGTCCACACCCCTCTTCCTCCCTTCCTTTCTCCTGCATGGGGCTGTCCTGCTCTCAAGGACAACTGAAGTGAGAAGAATATGGAGGCTGCCATATTTATTTCCTTTTAAACAATACCAGTTGCCTGGCAGCCCTGCTGATCTATTTGGCTGTAGTAGTGTCTGAATAACACCAGAAACAAGCATGCAGCTAACATCTGACAATAATGACAGAAACACCTGATCTGCTGCATGCTTGTTCAGGGTCTATGGCTAAAAGTATTGGAGGCAGAGGATCAGTAGGATAGCCAGGCAACTGGTATTGCTTAAAGAGATACTTAAAGCGGAATATAACCCTGCATTTCAACTTTGCTCTAAAACATTATTTACAGCATATTATATGCAAAAAGCATTTTTTTAGTAGACCAGCATTGGAAGGGTTAAACACAGAGGTTTAAAGGTGGAGAGATATGCAGAAGTTCAGATTGTTACATTCTATTTAGTCAAATGTATCTATTGAGAAATGTTACACACTCTTTGGCTGTCCTCCAGCTCCTTCTCAGTCAGAGAGAGTGAGTCACATTCAACACTTAGATACATTTATGTAAACAAAATGTATCTATGCCAGCTTCTGATGCGTCTGCAGAAATCTCCAGGAATTTTAAAGCTCTGTGTAACCCTTCCAATGCTGGTCTAGTAAAAAAAAAATGCTGGTTGCATATAATATACTGTAAATAATGTTTTAGAGCAAAGTTGAAATGCAGGGTTATATTCCGCTTTAAGCCAGGGTAAAAAAAAATATCAGTTTTACTTACCTGGGACTTCTACCAGCCCCCTGCAGCTGTCCCGTGCCCTCACAGTCACTCACGGATCCTCTGGTCCCCCGCCGCCAGCTAGTTTCATTTTCACCGACAGGCTGGCCACACGTATCCTTCTTCGCGTTCCCGTCCGCAATTGCATCTTGCGCAGGCTACGCATGGCCAGCGCAGTAATCCTGTCGGCGAAAACAAAACTATCTGGCGGGGGGGGGGGGGGGGGTAGCGGAGGATCCATGAGTGACTGCGAGGGCACGGCACAGCTGCAGGGGGCTGGTAGAAGCCCCAGGTAAGTAAAACTGATTTTTTTACCCTGGCTTAAGTATCCCTTTAAAAGGAAATAAATATGGCAGCCTCCATATCTCTCTTACTTCAGTTGTTCTTTAACTGCTCCTCCATTGGTTTCAGTACACTGGCTTGTTTCCACTACACGCAGATTCTGTATGCAGGAAACTGACTCCAATGAATGCCTATGGGAAATCTGCATCAGAAAAATCACGTTCAGTGGAAACAGGCCTATAGGCATTTATTGGAGTCAGTTTTCTGCATGCAGAATCTGCGTGTAGTGGAAACAGGCCCTAACTTTTACCTGCTGGTTATTTGTTATTCCACCTGTTTATTTCTTTGTTATTCTTTGGGCATTTGGTTGGTATGGTATTCCTCACCCCTTCTCCTTTCTGTTTTTGTTTCCTTACAGCGCTGTGTTTATTTTGTCATTCATACATTCATTTCTAAAATTTACCGCTGTGATAGAGGAAGTTTTTGGATACATGATGTGTTATTTGCATTACTTTTTTTTTTTATTTAGTCCCCTTGGGCTGAAAATTATAGGAAAACCAAAGTGATGTGGTAAGCCAGACCTGTATCTATGAAAACCTGTCTATCAAGTAGCAAGAAGTATGATGACTCTTGGTGGTTACCAGTGACCACCGAGAATCTGAAAGATGAGAGAGACCAGCAGCCCATTGTTGTGATATTCCTGGTATAGGTAGGTATAATGTAAGGGTAAAAACAATTATACTCACACTCATACTCAAATGATTATACTCACAAAGGTAGGTTGCAAAACCTTGCAACCACCATCAGAGTCTGCGGGGAAAAAAAATCATTCCCCTTCAGTATTCCAGGACTGGAAGTGCCGGTTGGTCACTCTCCTTGGAGTTTTTCACTGTCAATACTGGTGGAGGAACCATAGGTATATACTATGCAGTAGCTATAGACTTAAAAAGAAGAGGTTATGGCCCATATGCAATTCACTTTTTCTCCCAAGTTTTCTCCTAGGTGATATTTTCACAACTTGACAATAAAATATTTTTTAAACTACCAGCAAGCAAGAAAATACTCAACATAATTTTGATAGTACTTTTTCACCTTATTTTGGTATTTTTTTAATTGCAAAGTGCTGAAAGTGATTTGAATTACACGATGAAATATCTCCTAGGAGAAAACTCAGGAGAAAAAGTGAATTGGATATTATTATTATTATTATTTATTGTATTTATAAATCGCCAACATATTACGCAGCGCTGAACATTAATTTAGGTTACAGACAATATTTAGGGGTGACATACAGCAATATGACAATACAGGAATAATAGAAAACCAGATCACACAGCACAGTATGAGTACAAGGTAATGCTTAGTCAGTCACTGGATGGAAGCATGGAGATTAGGCAAGTTAGGTTCACTCAGATGCATAGCATGGGTTCACAGTAATGGAGGTGTATGATCAGGTAGGACACAAAAGGAGGAGGACCCTGCCCAAAGGCTTACAATCTAGAGGGAGAGGTAAGGACACGAACGGTAGGGGACCAGAGTTCAGCTGTAGGTTTAGAGCACTTGTGAGGGGTAGTAGGCCAGAGTGAAAAGGTGAGTTTTGAGGGCTTTCTTGAAGATGTTGAAGGAGGGGGCTGCCCTAATGGGTGGAGGTAGGGAGTTCCATAGTGTTGGAGCAGCTCTTGAGAAGTCCTGGAGGCGTGCATGGGACTGGGTGATGCGGGGGGCGGTTAGGCGAAGTTCATTGGAAGAGCGGAGTGAGCGGCTAGGTGTGTACCTCTGAGTAAGATCGGAAATATAGGTTGGACAGGTTTTGTGGACCGATTTGTAGGTCAGACACAGTATCTTGAATTTGATTCTGGACTGGATATGGATATGGACCAATATGTCTTACCTCCTTAGAAGAACAAACCAAATGTATTGAAAAAGCGTTCATTCATTCAAGCGCTAACCGACTACGAGCAAATAAACCCTTTTCCAATAAATTTAATTTGTTCTTCTAAGGAGGTAAGACATACTGTATTAGGCCCGATCCAATTCACATTTTCTCCAAAGTTCTCTCCTAGGAGATAATTTTCTTCTTCTGTCTAAAATAACTTTTTTAAAATAACTTTTTAGCACTCGAGTTGTGCTAATTGTGCAATTGAAAAAAGTGCCAAAAAGTAGGTGGAGGAAAAAGTACTATCAAAATTATTTTGAGTATTTTCTTGCTTGCTGGTGGCTTAAAAGGCATTTTATTTATAAGATGTGAAATATCACCTGGGAGAAAACGTTGGAGAAAAAGTGGGATGGTGCACACTGGCGGTTTGAGGTTTGCAGCAAACCGCAAATGTGCGGTTTGCAGAAGCGTTTCCGCCTCAATGTAAAGTATAGGAAAAACGCAAACCGCTCTGAAAAACACTAAATCAGAGCGGTTTGCCAGGCGGTTTTGTTACAGAAGCTGTTTAGTAACAGCTTTACTGTAATAATATGTGTAATCTGCTACACAAAAACGCTGCCAAAAACGCTAGGCATGTGTAGAAAACCTCTCTAAACATGCCTAGATTCACTCTGAAATCAGCTCCCAAAACCGCTAGCGTATTGTGGATCTGCTTGCGGTTTTAGTGTGCACTGGGCCTAAGTCTTTAGCTATTAAATAGTGTATACCTAGGACGCCTCCACCGGTGTTATTTTAGACTATTAAAGGGACACTTAAGCCAGAAAAAAAAATGAGTTTTACTTACCTGGGGCTTCTACCAGCCCCCTGCAGCAGTCCTGTGCCCTCGCAGCCACTCACTCATCCTCTGGTCCCCCACTGCCAGCTAGTTTCGTTTTTGCTGACAGGCACGTCAGGACTGGCCACGCGTAGCCGCATTGCCTACGCATAGATATGCGGCAACGCATATTTTTGTACGCATTGCGACCCACAATAGCGCTAATTACAGTCGGGAATGCGGAGAAAGCTATGCGTGGTCAGTCCTGTCGGGCCTGTCGGCAAAAACGAAACTCGCTGGCAGCGGGGGACCAGAGGATGAGTGAGTGGCTGCGAGGGCACAGGACTACTGCAGGGGGCTGGTAGAAGCCCCAGGTGAGTAAAACTCATTTTTTTTCTGGCTTAAGTGTCCCTTTAAGTAGCAGGTACATTTGCTGTGGTCCGTCCGGTCTGACGAGGTCAGGTTGTACCTTTTGTCAGCTAATAGCTGGCAATTTTTAAATAAATTTAGATCAAGTTTGCTTTATCACTTTAACTCTACAGTGGTCTAAAACTTAGTAGATCCTTAAAGAGAACCCAAGGCGCTATAGCCCCCTGAGATTAATAATATTATTTGTCACTATCTTGGAGGTAAACATGGGGGAGAGGGATTCCCTGCTCAAAACACCCACTAGGGGCGTTCCTGCTAGGCTGACCAGGCGTCCTCTTTTGCCCGGACAGGTCCACTTTTTCAGACCTGTCCGGGCCGTCCTGCCGGGATTTTGAATTGTCCGGTGAGAGAGCCGAACAGGAGCTGAACACCAGCTGCAGAAGAGCCGCTTGCAGAGATAGAGAGCCAAACAGGAGTCAGAAGAGCCGCTTGCAGAGACAGAGAGCCGAACACGAGTCAGAAGAGCCGCTTGCAGAGACACTGTCTCTGCAAGCGGCTCTTCTGACTCATGTTCGGCTCCCCAAACGGCTCTATGGCAATCAATCCCTGCTGCACTGCTCTGCTCCGCCCAGCGGTGGACTGGAGAATTCGCTGGCCTGGAGGAGGAGAAGGATGGAGGACAGAGGAGGTCGGGTCGGGTCCACTCCACTCCAGACACAGCCAGCCAGTGAGAGATGCAGAGATAGCAGAGATAGCGTGGTGCACCTATCCTCATTTGAAATGGCAGAGACTGCCAGCCCAGAAGAGTCCAATCCTGCCTCGTGTCTGCAGCGTTCTTGTAGAGTGCCAAGTGTCCCCCTCAGCTCAGTCCCAGCATCCTTGCTCTTGAAGCTCCGATGGGACAGGGACACTGGCCATGCAGACACCACAGACACTCTAATTGGTAAGCCGACACCTCTTCTCTCCATTTGTCTTCCCTGCATTGAACAGGCAAGCCCTGCTAGCACAGCCCACATCTGTCTCCTGTAACCCTTTCATTGCTGGTATTAGCTGAATGAATCAGCTTGTTGCAGCACTGGTACATTGCATTTAAAGGAAACATCAAGGCTTTTTATAAAAAACAAACAGATCTTATCTGGGGCTTCCTCCTGCCCCTTGCAGCCTATGTGTCCCTCTACTCCCAGACGTTATTCTGGGGTCCCCTACGTAGCAGTTGGCGACCTGGTGTGGCCAGGAGCATTATGCGCAGGTGGCATGGCTGTGTGCAGTTGCAGAACTGGCCAACCTCACCAGGTCCCCGGCTGCTATGGAGGGGACCCCAGGATAACTCCTGAGGTGAGGGACACATAGGCTGCCAAGAGCAGGAAGAAACCGCAGATAAGATCTGTCACGCTGGTGCTGTGTGGCCTGTGGGAGCAATTCTCATTGCATTAGTGGGGAAATCTGCTGCCAATCTTATAGCATTTGTGGGGAAATCTGCTGCCAATCTTATAGCATTTGTGGGGAAATCTGCTGCCAATCTTATTGCATTTGTGGGGAAATCTGTTGCCAATCTCATTGCATTTGTAGAGAAATATGCTGCCAATCAGATTCCATTTGTGGGGAAATCTGTTGCCAATCTCATTGCATTTTGTGGGGAAATCTTCTGCAAATCTGATTGCATTTTGTGGTTGGTCGGCCCTCCACCATGTGGTCTGGAAAAAAAACTGCCCTCCATGCCCGCGAAGTTGGACAGCCAACTGCTAAGGTCTTGTATATTTGGCCCCACCCATGAAAACGCCCACATGCTGTTGTGATCGTCCTCTTTTTTGGAAATCAAAATATGGTCACCCTAGTTCCTGCAGGCTTTTCAGAGCTGCTATCTGGCAGTTCTCTCTCCCTGGCCACGCCCCCTGGAACTCCCCCGCCTCCCTACATGCTGTGAATGAGAGAATTAATCTCTCATTCCAGCATCGTGACCCAGAGGTCAGGAAAGTGAAAGTGGGCCAGTACGGCCCACAGGAGCAGTGGAGAGCGTCAGTTTTGGTGGCTACCTGATCCGCCCAGCCCCCCGGGTTAGGTAGCCTAGTTATTTTTTTTTTTTTTTTTTGAGCCCACCTCGGGCTCTCTTTAAATTGGAACTAAACTCGTTTCAGAACTTCTTCTCTCTGTAAAACATTAGTCACAGCATGAAAACATTTGTGGAAAAAAAATGTCTCCATTACAATTTATGGAAATCCTAAAACTTACTGAAGTTTTAACTTGGCTTCACTGCAAGGAGCACTGAAAGGGTTAAGCCTCAGTGTTTACAGTGTGGGGAGAGCTGCCTTGGCAGAGCTTCTGTAGTCTATTCTAGAGATGAACGATTTTCGGTTTAAAACCGAAAATCGTGATCAGGGTAATGACGATCTTGGGATCGTCAAAGCGACGGTTTAAAGGGTAGTTTTCGCTAGTTGCCTCTTCCCTGCTCACCGCGCAGCAATACCAATGCGGTGAGCCCGAAGGGAATCGGAAGTTACTTGAGCATTGGGCCACGAGCAGAGGAGGGGGAAGGGATGGAGCAGGTAAAAGCAGCGGCGAGGAGGATCTGGAGGCTGCAGGGAACTCATACTCACCATCAGTGTGCTGATCCATCATTGTGTATTAAAAATCGTGAATCAAATCGAAATCGCAATTTCTGACAGAAATCGTGCAATTCAATCTTTTCCTAAAATCGTTCAGGCCTAGTCCATTCACAGCTGCTGCTAAGAACTACTGTAATTAAACACTTTGATCTAAGGTAAATAAACACATAACACAGAGCAGTAAATTTCTTCTCCAATCGTATGTGAAATAAAGACTTTTCATTGTGTGCTTTACAAGTGTTCGGATCAACTGTAAAATATCTATGCGTCTTCTTATTTTATAATAAAATTAATCCCTCCCTCCTCCTTCCACTAGTCACACAAGATTTACTGTACATTAAAAATGCATGTACAGTGGTGTGAAAAACTATTTGCCCCCTTCCTTATTTCTTATTCTTTTGCATGTTTGTCACACTTAAATGTTTCTGCTCATCAAAAACCATTAACTATTAGTCAAAGATAACATAATCGAACACAAAATGCAGTTTTAAATGATGGTTTTTATTATTTAGTGAGAAAAAAAAACCTCAAAAACCTACATGGCCCTGTGTGAAAAAGAAATTGCCCCCTGAACCTAATAACTGGTTGGGCCACCCTTAGCAGCAATAACTGCAATCAAGCGTTTGCGATAACTTGCAACGAGTCTTTTACAGCGCTCTGGGGGAATTTTGGCCCACTCATCTTTGCAGAATTGTTGTAATTCAGCTTTATTTGAGGGTTTTCTAGCATGAACCGCCTTTTTAAGGTCATGCCACAACCTCTCAATAGGATTCAGGTCAGGACTTTGACTAGGCCACTCCAAAGTCTTCATTTTGTTTTTCTTCAGCCATTCAGAGGTGGATTTGCTGGTGTGTTTTGGGTCATTGTCCTGCTGCAGCACCCAAGATCGCTTCAGCTTGAGTTGACAAACAGATGGCTGGACATTCTCCTTCAGGATTTTTTGGTAGACAGTAGAATTCATGGTTCCATCTATCACAGCAAGCCTTCCAGGTCCTGAAGCAACAAAACAACCCCAGACCATCACACTACCACCACCATATTTTACTCTTGGTATGATATTCGTTTGCTGAAATGCTGTGTTACTTCTACGCCAGATGTAACGGGACACGCACCTTCTAAAAAGTTCAACTTTTGTCTCGTCGGTCCACAAGGTATTTTCTCAAAAGTCTTGGCAATCATTGAGATGTTTTTTTAGCAAAATTGAGACAAGCCTTAATGTTCTTTTTGCTTAAAAGTGGTTTGCGCCTTGGATATCTGCCATGCAGGCCGTTTTTGCCCAGTCTCTTTCTTATGGTAGAGTCGTGAACACTGACCTTAATTGAGGCAAGTGAGGCCTGCAGTTCTTTAGATGTTGTCCTGGGGTCTTTTGTAGCCTCTCGGATAAGTTTTCTCTGCGCTCTTGGGGTAATTTTGGTCGGCCGGCCACTCCTGGGAAGGTTCATCACTCTTCCATGTTTTTGCCATTTGTGGATAATGGCTCTCACTGTGGTTCGCTGGAGTCCCAAAGCTTTAGAAATGGCTTTATAACCTTTACCAGACTGATAGATCTCAATTACAGTACTTTTGTTCCTGAATTTCTTTGGATCTTGGCATGATGTCTAGCTTTTGAGGTGCTTTTGGTCTACTTCTCTGTGTCAGATAGCTCCTATTTAAGTGATTTCTTGATTGAAATAGGTGTGGCAGTGAACAGGCCTGGGGGTGACTACAGAAATTGAACTCAGGTGTGATAAACCACAGTTAAGTTATTTTTTAACAAGGGGGGGAAATCACTTTTTCACACAGGGCCATGTAGATTTGGAGTTTTTTTTCTCACTAAATAATAAAAACCTTCATTTAAAACTGCATTTTGTGTTCAATTATGTTATCTTTGACTAATAGTTAACGGTTTTTGATGAGCAGAAACATTTAAGTGTGACAAACATGCAAAAGAATAAGAAATCAGGAAGGGGGCAAATAGTTTTTCACACCACTGTAAATGTGATTATTGCTGCTTCAGCACATTCTCCCCACCAAGTGCACTGGGTTGAGCTGCCTTCTGGAAAGGTAAGTCTGGATGAATTGCTGCTCACTACACCTCCTAATCAGGATGCATGAGGGGTGTGGCTATCATGGCACTAAGGATGGCCCTGCTTAGAAGAACTCATGGAGATGCATATGATCAGTTTGATCAGCTGATAGATTTGTAAGGTTCTGATTTGCTGGTCCTGATCATGTGTTAAACCAGGAAGTCATCACAGCAAATCAGGACCTTACAAATCTATCAGCTGATCGAACTGATCACATGCTTCTCCATGAGTTCTCCTAATCAGGGCCATCCCTACACGGCACTACACGGGGAGAGTAGAGCGTTGTGGACGATGCAGCCACCATAGTCTGCACACAGTCATTTTGGGACTGCAAGAACCAGCAACAGTCATGTGACCACTAAGGTTTCCTTGTAAACAAAAGTTATTTAAATGCTAGATAAAGGCTTTAAAGGAGCACTCCAGCCATCGCCATATGATGACATAGGTGAAGGTTCATACAGAAAAGACATTGAAACATACCTCCTCAAAGATCTTCTCAGTATCTCATTACAGAAGATCCCAACATGTGACGAGATGTGAGAATCCCATAGACACGTCTAGTGTCTTGAAGATGAAGTATGGCAACCAGAAGTACAACGTAGAGCAGTGTGCACATGTATGTGGCCATGGGACGTCACCAGTGCTGGGAATTTCTAAGATACCAAGAAGGCCTTTGGGGAGGTGAGTATCAATCTCATAGCTACACATAACACCAGCCATGCCATCATGTTACGATGGGTGGAGACCTCCTTTAAGAAATCAGTTCCATAGTTGTAAATCCAAGAAAAAAGTCTCACCTTGGCCTGGGTGTCGCTTTGAATGAAGTCTTGAATGGCATCTTTAAGTCCCTCTTTAAGGTCGCAGGTCAAGGGGTAAAACTCGTGCTCCTTGTCAATCTCAAAAAGCCCAAGGAGTTTCCAGCGCTGCCTGAGCTTCCAAAAGAGTCTGCGCCTCCTGGAGCTGCCCCGGGAATCTCCCTACAAAACAAAACGTAACATATTAATGATTTATTCCTATAGAGTGTAAGTTATTCTGCCGTTAAACCAGAAACACACTTATTCGTTCATAACATGACTGCAGTGAAGAGTTATTAAGGCCTGGACCACAACAGCTTACAATCCCACAATCAGCAAGAACTTACACAAAAGGCTTACATAAAGTCTACATATATCACATCTGCAAGGAAAGAATAAGCCAGGGAAGGGGAGGCAGTGAATTACGGGATTACAGATTAATCACAAAAACAACAAAACACAATTCAAACTGAACATGATGAAAACTCTGCTGGAGGATCCAATAAGTGCTGGCAGATGACAGAAGAATGTGCGGCGCAGATGGCATGAGCAGGACGCAGGGCACAGATGGACAAGGAGTGACAGATCAGGATGCTGCCATTACCACAGTGCTCTCCATGGACCGGGTGACAGTGACTGAGGGGCTCAGGCTGTCACAATGGACCCAGGCACGGTCCTGCACAGTCAGAGCATTTGTAGGAGGGTGTGATGCCGAGCATGTGAGCTGTGTGTCGTCAACCCTCAAATACAGAGAGTACAGCACAGCACCATCAGTGCAGTCACAGCACAACGGCCGGACACAGACAAAGAGAACGGGGCAGAGCAGCAGGCATGTCAGTTGTCAAGTACAACTGATGAGGAAGAGGCAAATGCAAATAAAGTGGATGAAAGAGCATCCAATGGAGTGAAAGTGAGAAGAAGAAAAACAACTATGGGTAGAGGGGACAATTTACCAAGAAAGATACAAGAAACAGTGCAGTTGTTGCCCAGAGCAACCAATATGTTTTCACTTGTTGGAATGAAAGGTACCCATACATCTAGCGAAGTATGGGCAGATCAACCAAGAGACAGCTGTCTCTTTCTCTCTGATCTAATCTGATTGGAGAGATATCTATTGCCTGTCCATACCCCGCAGGCCGATTCCCGATAGGTTTCAGCGTGCCTGGCCGCCCCCAAATGTAAATGTCCCTCCCGGTACCTGTGCGGTGTAATCTCTCACAGGTTCCACTACTGGGACTTCTGCCTCCTCCGCTGTCACACCCATGTCTGGCATGGCACCAAGCACCACCACAAGCACTACCTGGAGAATCCCCAATAAACAACACTATTGTTTGTTAACAGCTCATTGGCTGGTCTTTGCTTAAGGGAGGTGAATCCACCCACATCCCTCCGATTTTAAACGTTTTCCAAAAGGAATTCTTTTACACTTTCTGGCGCCTCTGCTGTTCGACGATTATATTGATTGAGTCCACCCTGGGTGGAGGGGTGCATCCCCATCTTTCTTTCCTACATACAGAGAGCGACATTTTAATACCTGAGTGGGGTCAGGTTATAATTCTCCCCACCTGCCTTCCTAGTGGTTGCCTGTGTGGTAACCCAATTTTGTGAGTATATTAATTATTAACTACTGTTATTTCCAATTATTTTGACATACTACACCATATCGGGCTCTCGGTCTCATTTGTTTTTTCAAAACTCATACAGTTGGCTCAAGCAACAAATCAGAATCCTTGATTACTATAACAGCTGGAACTTAACTGGTTGCCCTGAGCAAATGCATCAATTTTGTTTTAGGTTATTGTGCACTAGTCTTCATAAATCATATCCAGAGAGAAAAAGCAAACAAAAAGGGGCTAAATATAGAAGGGGAGCCACGCGGTGGCGTAGTGGTTAACGCTCTCGCCTTGCAGCGCTGGGTCCCCGGTTCAAATCCCAGCCAGGTCAACAACTGCAATAAGTTTGTATGTTCTCCCCATGTCTGCATGGGTTTCCTCTAGGCACTCCATTTTCCTCCCACACCCCCAAAACATACAGATAAGTTAATTGGCTTCCCTCTAAATTGGCCCTAGACTACAATACATACACTACACGATACATACATAGACATATGACTGTGGTAGGGATTAGATTGTGAGCCCCTCTGAGGGACAGTTAAGTGACAAGAAAATATATACTACTGTACAGTGCTGCGTAAGATGTTGGCGCTATATAAATACTAAATAATAATAATAATAACAATAAAGTTGGCCCAGGTGCGGATTCATTCATTATTAGTTTACTGTACAGACTTGATTAGTCCTCTGTAAAGGTCCGGTTCTGCCCACCATTATTCCGATTCTGGTGGAGGAAGAAAATCACTGTAGTTTATATTTTTCAGCCCATTTCTAATCAAGGGTGTGTGAACACCAACATCATCTAATTACAGTCCACAAGCTCATAATGGACATCACATTAAACTATAATCAATACTCACCACCCTGTGCATCTCCCACCGACATGCGAGACAGCAGGACTTTTCAAGAGCTGCCTCCACTCTCTGAAACTCCCCTCCATCACCCATCAGGTTCTACCAATCCTTTAACACCTTCAAACAAATCCTCAAACTCCCCCCCCATCCTCGCATCAATGCTATACCTCGCTCTGCTGAGCACCTATTATGCAACGCATAGTGTGTCCCTACCCCCCCCCCCCTTTACACTGTAAGCCGCGGCAAGGTCCTCCCTCCCCCCCCCCCCCCCCCAGTGTATCCAACTTGATCATGCATCCCCTTCATCGGATACCCTTCCTGTGGACTGACTTGGACTATGTGGTCTAAGACCTAATCTCCATTGTATAATCTTGTATCTTGTTGTCTGTATCCCTAATTATCTATTGTCCAGTGCTGTGTAATATGTTGGTCCTATACAATAAATAATAATATTATAATCATCCCTTGGCTTTATGACTCCCCATTTGATGCTGTATTGTGAAATATATAAAAGCAAGATACACATAGCAGTACCATCCACACAGAAGTCATAGGTCTGTATGAAAATGGATCCCTGGTTGGTTGGAGAAGGAGACCAGCACCATCTGTCTGTACAATACTTAATTAAAATTCCTCATATATGTTTAATACCAGCCTGCAATGAATTATCAGCAGGAATCCTCAGCAATCAATTACATTTCAGCTTTCAGCACAGGAAACCCAATTTATTTCTAAGCTGTTGAGGTAGTTTACATCTCTGTATTATATATTCAGATATGTACTTTTAAATGATGATGTACTAGGCAGTGTATTTGAATGCATCCTAAATTTACAATCTAGCACCTTCTAGCACAACTAACACTGATGTCCAGATACCACCCTACACACAATCTCCTCTCTACTAACAATATACAGGTAGTCTAGTCCCCAGTTAACAAACGAGATAGGGACTGTAGGTTTGTTCTTAACCTGAATCTGTTAAGTCAGAACACTGTGCCATCTCTGTCCCATGTACCACCTCTTTGCTCCCTGTGCCTGCTCCAGTGTCCCCCTCTGTTTCCACTCTATCCCCCTATACCTTTTCATACAAGTTTAACACTTCAGCCTTCAGTGCTTTTTCCCCTTATGCATCTGAGCAACTTTCACCACCCAATAATTCGCCAATAACTTTATCACTGCTTATCACAATGGAATTATCTATATCTTGTTTTTTTCCGCCACCATTTAGCTTTCTGTGGGTGGTACATTTTGCTGAGAATTATTTTATTATTAATCCATTTTTACAGGAATATTAAGAAAAAAATTGAAAAAAAAAATATTTCTCAGTTTTAAAAGAATACAGGCTACCATAATTAAAACCTATGTATTTTATTTGCCCATTTGTCCCGTTTGTTACACCATATTTTATTTGGAAATAAAGGTGCATTTTTTTTGCAGTTTTGCGTCCATCACTAATTACAAGCCCATCACTTAAAAACTAACAGTAATATACCTTTTTGACATACATATTAAAAAAAGTTCAGTACTTAAGGTAACAATTTATGTATTTTTTGTAAATATATATATATATATATATATATATATATATATATTTACAAAACAAAATTGGGTGTAACTACTGGGGAGGTAAGGGGTTAATTTTAAAAGGAAAAAAAAGGCTTTTAATGGGATTTTTGTTTTGTAATTTTACTATTTGGCCAAAAGATGTCCCTGTGGCTTTCTTCTGTATGCATAGTTTTACGCCTTTTTCCTACGCAAAATGGAAGCAAAGCATGGACGTGTTTATGAATGACGAAGCCATCTCATAGACAACGTCGGTAGTTAAAGCCATTTTTTTCTTTGGTTTTTCTTAAATCAATTTTCTCAAAAACTAAGGTCCTGGAAAAAATATATATATTTTGACTTGTTCTCACAGAATCCATGCGTTTGTAAGTCGGATATTTGTAAGTCAGAGCCTGTACTCCAGTCTTACTCCCTAGTTACCTCTTCTCATTCTCACTTAAAGTGGACCCAAAATAAAAATACAAGATTTCAGAAATAAAATCTATTTTCTAAATTATAATAATAAATAGCAGCCCTTTTTCAGCTGCATGATGACAAATATAAAATATTTTACATTTATTGGAAGAACCCCTCCTTTCCATTCATATTGACGGGACAGAATCCGGCAGACTGGTGGAGGAGATAAAAAACAAAACACAGGCTGCTACTGATGATGTCACAGAGGACGTGATCTCAGCTTGTGTGAGATTTCACATAGACGATGCCCCTGTGAGGGAGGGAAGCTAATGAAAAACACACCCATGATCTAAAACCTCCTACTAAGGTCAGAAGTAATGGCTGTCACCTGTATAACCCTAGTTATGAAAAGAGAAGGGTGAAAAGCATGCACTGAAATGCTCGTAGGCTTGAAGGAGTGTTTATTTATCTTTGTATGTGTCAGAGTGGTGCAACTTAATATTTTGAATTAAAAAAATGTTTGGTTTGGTTCCGCTTTAAAAGACTTCTCTCTAATTTCTAAACTACATTGGACCTCTCTTCCACAATCTGTTCATCGCTTACCCACACTTACTATCTTTAGGCACATCCTGAAAACGAAAGCATAAAATCTTACCTAGAACACTCTAATTGGTCATTGAGCAACACACTATCATCCTCTACACAGCTTCCCCTTACCAATTGTTCTACCGCTTAACCACATAGAATGTAAGGTTGAATGGTCAGGACTCTCTTTGTGTCATTACTGCTGTGTAAAGTGGATACATGTTTTCCTCTATGTACAAAGCATTAGCTGACCTGTTTATTTGAGGATTATCTGTATCCTATTGTTTTTTAACTGTCTGTAGTATGTATTCCCTATTGTACAGTGCTGCTGCAATAATAATAATAAATTAGTCATCTGGCTCTCATAGCTTTATTCCCTTAAAGCCTCTGAAAAGTCCCCACCCCCCAACACCACCACTTACCACTGGGAACTGCAAATTGTGCAAAGATATGACTTTATTTATCACTGGTATAAAGTTCTAATATACCATATTTGCCGCCATATAAGACGCTCCGGAATATAAGACACACATAGGTTTAGAGGGCAAAAATCAGGTAAAAAAATATATACAGTGGGTTGCAAAAGTAGAGACTGAAATCCTTGCCCATTCTTCTTTGCAAAACAGCTCCAGCTCAATCAGATTAGATGGACAGCGTTTGTGAACAGCAGTTTTCAGATCTTGCCACAGATTCTCGATTGGATTTAGATCTGGACTTTGACTGGGCCATTCTAACACATAGATATTGTCACAGGAGCCCTAGTGGCTGACCGCACTTAGCCTCCTAAACGGTGCCAGCGCACAGATCGTGCAAACTCTGGTCGCAGTCAATGCGCAGGAACCGTTAAGAATTAGCCGCAGACAACTCAGAAGGGAGCCTGTGAGACACGGGTGATTACAACTTCACCCACTGGTTCAGAGTAAACTGCCACCACCACGGTTACCATGGGACCGTGGAGCCCACTAACTGACTGACTAGTCCTGAGAATAAAACGGTTAAACACACGGTATTCTGTCTAGCCAACAACAAACAAACAGTAGCGTATCTTCAGAGACCCGGGATCAGTTCTGTGTGTGCTGATAAGCAGGGTAGCGGACAGTGAATGACTTGGAGAAAGTCGTTTATTCACACAATATAAATAATTAATATATACAGACAATTATTAAAATCAACAATTATTAAAACAGTAATAGCCAGTATAAAAAATAAAAGAAGGGAGAAAAATACTTAGTTCCTGGGAAGATGTCCTTTTTGTGGGAAAAACAGAGTTCTGGGTTTCAATCAAAGTTCAGAGTTCAGACCAGGTGGATGCCAGCATATCCTCAAGCTGGCACCGATGAGTTCAAGATGTTTTCAGGGTGGAGGACACTGAGTTTGGCTCCTCTGCCATTCTTATGCCCCTGATTCAGTAGGAGGGAGTGAGGGCGGGGAGCCACACACCCCCTTAGAAGATGAGATGAGCCCTCCCCTTGTCCTGGGGACTAGAAATCATATCTACCCATATATGGGCTCTATCTCACAGAACCGTACAGGTCAGGGCAGATTTATTAACATTTTCAGGTCTGTCTCGATTTACCCAGCGCCCTGATACCAGACATGAGGGGTGGGACCCCTGTGGTATCATCAGGGCACTTTCAAACTGCCTAACTGGCAGTCCTTACCTCAGAATGTTCTGAAACTTCCTCAGAACCAGCACCGGGGCTCATGCTACACTTCCCCCACGTTTGGCGAAGCTGCCATCTCAGGAACCCCAGAAATATGACAGATCTGGGAAGTTATGGATATGCTATGAGACTCAGGTTATTCCCAGGCAAAGGCTCTTTGAAGTTTGGGGCAGCCAGCTAGGTGTCACCTCCCCTGCTGGGAGGGAGCCAGCGGGCCTGGTTTTCCCCCAACTAGATTGCTTCTGCCATGGTGCTTGTCACCTTATACCTGATGGATGGGCCATCAGCACAGCTTGAAGCCAGGGACTCTCCAGGGCAGATTAGGCTCAGGCTCATTAGCATATCAAAAGAGCCATCCAGCATTTAGGCTGGTGCTCTCTCTCTGCTGAGAACAGACTGCAGCTGCCCCTACACACTCAACCCAGATTCTATCGATCTGAAGCGCAATCGATGCAGGGAATCGAGTGCGATCGCTTTTTCTTCACGGGCGGTTACAGGACGCGCCTGCGGCCCCGCAACCGTCCGTGACAGCCCCCCCTGGGGAGAAGGCAGATAGACATTCATCAGCAAGATGTGTGTCGTTGCCGCTAACCTGCGAGATCTGATCTAGTTCCCCGTTGGCGTTCTGGGGTCGGCTGCCCGCTGCGTGTCGGCCAACCTGGCTGACGGGTCTCGGGTTGCCGGCGCGGCGGGAAAACCTATTGGAGCCTGTGGCTCGGTTCCCCTGGACCGGTCGCGGTCTGCTACCCTCAGGGTTGACCCGACATGGACCGTTCTGGACAGGGCGTTTGCGCCACTGCAGTCGGACGTGGTGTCTGCCAGGACTGCTGACAACAGGCAGTGGGTTGGTTAGGTCAACAGCCAGCCCACGCAGGGTTCCCCTGCTAAGTGGCTGTGGACCTAAGGGAACCCCGCGGGAATCCCTGGACCTTCCCAGCTCCTGACAGACGGCACATGCTCTGCAGTAGTTTGCTACATTCCTGTTCATCCGGGGCCAATAAAACTGTTTCCGAATACCGGCAAGTGTCTTGCGGACCCCTGAGTGCCCTGTCAGAGGATTACCATGTGCGGATTTCAGCACATGTCCCCTGAACGCACTCGGGACCACAAGCCATTTGGTATTCGCGTGGGATCTACCTGTAGGGGGCTGTACAGACTCACTGTACAGTCTCCCACCTTCCCAGTACACCTTGAAAGCGGCCCCGTCTGCGAGGGGCTCAGTGGCTTGCTGCCTGAGCACCTCCAGGCTTGGGTCACTTTGTAGTGCGGCTGAGAATACGGCGCTGTCAGTTTCAGCCAACTGGCTCATGTCACACGAGGCCAGCGGCTGAAAGGTCTCATCCCTGCGGTCAGAGGAGGGGGAGGAGGCCGGAACCCCCTCCACCTGTTCTGAGCTCGGGTTCTGAGCAGTGCAGCTGCGCGGTACTGCTAGCACAGGTACACTGTCAGAATGGCACAGACGGACATTACTCAAATCATCATTGCATGCAGTAATGACATTGACAGGTATAGACATTTTTTCATTACAGACAGGTTGTACAGTAAACTCAGGTACAGTTACAGCATCATCACAACAGACAGTCTGTACATCAAACTCAGGTGCCTTTGAAGCAGGCACTATTGAACCTGGTACCCTTGAACTGGGCACATTCAACCCACCTCCCCCTGGTGCTCCCCCAAGTGTATAAAGTACCTGGTGGTGGGTGGAGAGTCCGTCTCCTTCCGTGAGCGACAAGGTGGTCGGGGCAGGTTCATAGTAGGACACAAGCTTGCCCAAATCAGTCCCCAGCAACACAGGGACTGGGAGATCCTTCATAACCCCAACAACCCTTTCGTGGACCCCTCCTCCCCAATCCAGCTTCACTCTCGCGTGGGCTATGTGAAAAAGGGTGCCCTCTACTCCAGTAAGGGCAAGGGATCGGCTGGGGCTGATGCTCTTCTTTGGCACAAGGTGTGAGTGAACTAACGTGATGTCAGCTCCGGTGTCTCGAAATCCGGTGACAACTTTGCCGTTCACTCTAACAAGTTGCTGCTGGTCGGTTCGGTCGCGGATTTCCTTTCCGCGGGCAAACAGGACAAAATCTGATGATCCAGGCTGTGGTTCGCTGGCGGGTTGCCTCTGCTGTGGGTGAGGTACAGGTGATGCAGATGATCCAGGTGCTGGTGGTGTCTGTCTCCGCTCCGGACAGTCGAATTTCATGTGTCCGGGCTGGCGGCAGTAGTGACAGGTGACCTCTCCAGGGGCTGCAGCCCTGGGTGCAGAAGCTGTGCTGGGTGGCCTCTGTGGCTGACGGTTGACAGGGGCAGGAGAGTCTGCCGAGGTATTGGGCTGACCTCCTCTCCAGCTGGATGGGACAGTTCTGCGTGTATCAGACACCCGGGTAGTTGCAAAGGTCTCAGCGAGGTCTGCAGCGACAGTTGCTGACGCAGGCTTGCGCTCCAACACAAATTGTCGTACATCAGCAGGGCAAATGTTCAGAAATTGTTCGAGGACTATCAAGTCCTCCAGGACGCCATAAGACCCTTTGGTGAGGCCTAGAGTCCACTGGCGGAGTGTGGTGAGCAAGCTGCTGACCACATCTCGGTACGAATCAGAAGACTTTTTCTGCCAGGCCCTGAACTTTTTCCGATAGGCTTCTGGCGTCAGCTGGTACTTAGTAATGATAGCGTCTTTTATAGCAGCATAATCATTATCCTTCTCCGCAGGCAATTCTGCGAAGGCATCAAGCGCTTTGTAGCGCAGCAAAGGTGTCAGATGTCTGGCCCACTGGTCTTGGGACAGACGATACTGACGGCATGCTTTTTCAAAAGACCGCAAAAACAAGTCAATGTCTGTGTCTTTTTCAATATTAGCAAATTTAAATTTTGCACTTACGGGTGCTGCAGCTCCTTCAGCAGGGAGGCTGGGCGGTGAACTCCGGCTGGCCTGTTGAACCTCTGCCATGTTTAGCTCATGCTGTCGTTTCTCCCGCGCCTCTGCAGATTGGCGCTCCCGTTCTCGCTCAGCGGCATCCCTCTCCGCGTGGCGTTCCTCAGCCGCCTTGCGTTCTGCAGATTGGCGCTCCTCATGCATGTACTGCAGGTACTTATCCAGGTCAGTGTCCATCAGCTTTCGTAATGCCTGCTGCATTAGCGGATCAGTACAACCGGATAGTCCAGTACTGGCCGGTTCCAGGCGAGTACTTTCAGAAACTCTGGGATTGGGGTCCATACCGACAGTCTCTGGCGTAACTGTTGCAACAGGGCCCGCAGGATGCTCAACCTCTGTACGCCTAGGATCTTCAGCCTCTGGTTCCCCTCGATTGTCAGATGGGCTGGTATCCACCTCAGCGGACACTCCCGGCTCCCGCAGTTGCTGGGTATCCCATCTGGACAAGTCTGCTATCAGGTCCTGTTGTTTCCTGCGGCCGACGTCAATGCCTCTCGCTTGGCAAAGATTTTGCAGGTCCGACAGGCACATGTTCTGGTAATTCCCGGACATTTCCATGCCAAATAAAATAAAACTTTTGGGGAGGGGTACTGGCTACACAGTCTCTCTGTATATATAAAAAATATATTGCCTTCCAGCTACACCAACGAATTAGTTCGTTTCTTGATAGCGCTAGCGCTATCTTAGATACTTTCAGCACAACACAGATCCCACCGCTGCCACCACTGTCACAGGAGCCCTAGTGGCTGACCGCACTTAGCCTCCTAAACGGTGCCAGCGCACAGATCGTGCGAACTCTGGTCGCACTCAATGCGCAGGAACCGTTAAGAATTAGCCGCAGACAACTCAGAAGGGAGCCTGTGAGACACGGGTGATTACAACTTCACCCACTGGTTCAGAGTAAACTGCCACCACCGCGGTTACCATGGGACCGTGGAGCCCACTAACTGACTGACTAGTCCTGCGAATAAAACGGTTAAACACACGGTATTCTGTCTAGCCAACAACAAACAAACAGTAGCGTATCTTCAGAGACCCGGGATCAGTTCTGTGTGTGCTGATAAGCAGGGTAGCGGACAGTGAATAACTTGGAGAAAGTCGTTTATTCACACAATATAAATAATAATATATACAGACAATTATTAAAATCAACAATTATTAAAACAGTAATAGCCAGTATAAAAAATAAAAGAAGGGAGAAAAATACTTAGTTCCTGGGAAGATGTCCTTTTTGTGGGAAAAACAGAGTTCTGGGTTTCAATCAAAGTTCAGAGTTCAGACCAGGTGGATGCCAGCATATCCTCAAGCTGGCACCGATGAGTTCAAGATGTTTTCAGGGTGGAGGACACTGAGTTTGGCTCCTCTGCCATTCTTATGCCCCTGATTCAGTAGGAGGGAGTGAGGGCGGGGAGCCACACACCCCCTTAGAAGATGAGATGAGCCCTCCCCTTGTCCTGGGGACTAGAAATCATATCTACCCATATATGGGCTCTATCTCACAGAACCGTACAGGTCAGGGCAGATTTATTAACATTTTCAGGTCTGTCTCGATTTACCCAGCGCCCTGATACCAGACATGAGGGGTGGGACCCCTGTGGTATCATTAGGGCACTTTCAAACTGCCTAACTGGAAGTCCTTACCTCAGAATGTTCTGAAACTTCCTCAGAACCAGCACCGGGGCTCATGCTACACTTCCCCCACGTTTGGCGAAGCTGCCATCTCAGGAACCCCAGAAATATGACAGATCTGGGAAGTTATGGATATGCTATGAGACTCAGGTTATTCCCAGGCAAAGGCTCTTTGAAGTTTGGGGCAGCCAGCTAGGTGTCACCTCCCCTGCTGGGAGGGAGCCAGCGGGTCTGGTTTTCCCCCAACTAGATTGCTTCTGCCATGGTGCTTGTCACCTTATACCTGATGGATGGGCCATCAGCACAGCTTGAAGCCAGGGACTCTCCGGGGCAGATTAGGCTCAGGCTCATTAGCATATCAAAAGAGCCATCCAGCATTTAGGCTGGTGCTCTCTCTCTGCTGAGAACAGACTGCAGCTGCCCCTACACACTCAACCCAGATTCTATCGATCTGAAGCGCAATCGATGCAGGGAATCGAGTGCGATCGCTTTTTCTTCACGGGCGGTTACAGGACGCGCCTGCGGCCCCGCAACCGTCCGTGACAGATATGTTTTGTTTTAAACCATTCCATTGTCGCCCTGGCTTTACGTTTAGGATTATTGTCCTGCTGGAAGGTGAACCTCCGCCCCAGTCTCAAGCCTTTTGCAGTCTCCAAGAGGTTTTCTTCCAAATTTGCCCTGTATTTGGCTCCATCCATCTTCCCATCAACTCTGACCAGCTTCCCTGTCCCTGCTGAAGAGATACACCCCCCGAGCATGATGCTGCCACCACCATATTTGACAGTGGGGATGGTGTGTTCAGAGTGATGTGCAGTGTTAGTTTTCCGCCACACATAGCGTTTTGCATTTTGGCCAAAAAGTTCCATTTTGGTCTCATCTGACCAGAGCACCTTCTTCCACATGGTTGCTGTGTTCCCCACATGGCTTGTGGCAAACTGCAAACGGGACTTCTTATGCTTTCTGTTAACAATGCCTTTCTTCTTGCCACTCTTCCATAAAGGCCAACTTTGTACAGTGCATGACTAATAGTTGTCCTATGGACAGAGTCTCCCACCTGAGCTGTAGATCTCTGCAGCTCGTCCAGAGTCACCATGGGCCTCTTGACTGCATTTCTGATCAGCGCTCTCCTTGTTCGGCCTGTGAGTTTAGGTGGATGGCCTTGTCTTGGTAGGTTTACAGTTGTGCCATACTCCTTCCATTTCTGAATGATCGCTTGAACAGTGCTCCGTGGGACGTTCAAGGCTTTGGAAATCTTTTTGTAGCCTAAGCCTGCTTTAAATTTCTTAATAACTTGATCCCTGACCTGTCTTGTGTTTTCTTTGGACTTCACGGTGTTGTTGCTCCCAATATTCTCTTAGACAACCTCTGAGGCCCTCACAGAGCAGCTGTATTTGTACTGACATTAGATTACACACAGGTGCACTCCATTTAGTCATTAGCACTCATCAGGCAATATCTATAGGCAACTGACTGCACTCAGATAAAAGGGAGCCGAATAATTATGCACACACCACTTTGCAGTTATTTATTTGTAAAAAATGTTTGGAATCATGTAGGATTTTCGTTCCACTTCTCATGTGTACACCACTTTGTGTTGGTCTTTCATGTGGAATTCCAATAAAATTGATTCACGTTTGTGGCAGTAATATGACAAAATGTGGAAAACTGCAAGGGGGCCGAATACTTTTGCAACCCACTGTATACTAAACCTGGTGCATCCATATTCCAGAAGTGTCCTGTTCATGTTCTTCTCCAAATAGTGCCCTCCTGTGTCCCCCATGCGTCCCTTATGTGTCCGCCTGTGTCCATGTGTCCCTTATGTATCCTTCGGTGTCGCTTATGTGTCCTCCCATGTGTCCTCCATTTGTCCCCATGTGTCCTCCTGTGTCCATGTATCCCTTATGTGTCCTCCTGTGTTCCCTTCTGTCCCTCATGTGTCCCTTCAGTCCCGAGTATGCCTGCTCCCCCCCCATGTCTCTGCAACCATCCCCCCCCCTTGCGTCTCCGCTCCCCCATGTAAGTGTAGAAGTGTATTGGGCAGCTGGCTTACCTACTCCATGCGCCCGTGAGGATTGCAGACCTCCTTCTCCTCCACGCAGCTGGCTCTAGTGAACGGCTTATACTGATGGCGCGATCAGTACACGCCATCACTAGAGCCAGCTGCGTGGAGAAGGAAGTCTGCAATCCCTGCGAGCACATGGAGTAGGTAAGCCAGCTGATATACTTCTACACTTACAAGGTGGGATTGAAGATGTGGGGGGGGGGGGGGGGGGCGGATGGGGAAGGTTGCAGAGACACGGGAGAGGAAGCGAATTTCCCGACGTGGTAGCGGGTAGGCCTGAACGATAAACCGTTTTTGGATCGAAATCGCGATCACGGAAATGACGATTCCGTGATCGCCATAGCGGCGATTTTTATCCCCTTCTTCAGTCAGCCCAGCATTACCCGCTACCGCTTAGTGCAGCAGCGGTTAGCGGCAGCTCAGCGCCAGTACTTTCAGTCGCCGTGACGGAAGCAGCTCAATCTCTCCCCCAACCTCCACCTACTAGTGTGCAGCCAATCAGCAGAGCGGATGGCAAACTCCGCCCACAGGCTCTCACACTAGCGGCAGCTTTCTCCTCCCAGCACCTCTACATCACTAGCTGGGGCGGGCGACAGACTCCGGCCGCATGCCAGGCTGTCAATCACGTTGTGTCATGTGCGGTAGGCTCTCACTCTTAGTGCGGCTCACTTCAAGCAAGGCTATTTTGTATTAAGGGCGACAAACTCTGCCTGCAGGCTGTCACTCGTGGCTCATTCCTCCCAGCGCTTCCACATCATTTGCTGTGTGGATGGCAGACTCCGCCCGCATGCATGTCAATCAAACTTTGTGTCATGGTCAGCAGACTCCGCCTGCACGCCTGTCTTCCAAGTTGTGTATCGCCTCCGTCTCCATCAGCATGACAATGATGATGACTGTGGTGATCTATTCTTTCTGCAGCCTGCAAAGCTGCAGTGGGGCACTTTGAATGTGTACAAACTAAGGTGGTTTTCATTTCCTTTCTATTCCTTTGTATTTACTTCATATTCCTTCCTATTCTTTGTGAATTTAGTGCTAAGGCTTGATTTGAAGAAAATCGTGAATCGAATCGAAATCGCAATTTCTGACAGAAATCTTGCGATTCAGTCTTTTACTAAAATCGTTCAGGCCTAGTAGCGGGTCAACAATTCGTATCATAAGTCGTTCATAAGTCGAGGATTCCCTGCATTTGCCATATAAGACTTTTTTTCTGCATCTTATACAGCGGAAAATACTTTAGCTATTATGGCTATCATTCATGAACAGGCTGTCGGTAAACAGAATCAGTGCGGGAAAACACCGCTGGCGAATTTTTAGACTTCTGGGTGGGCATTCATGAAGATGTATCCATGTGCGGAAGCAGTGCGGAGATTCCCCGAACTAAGCTGGCGGTAGGCAGGCGGTAGGCTTGCGGAGACACGGAAGCTGCCGAGTTGATACATTTCTCCGTGTTCCGCTCTGCTGCAGCTGCCTGGGAGGTCTGTGTGTCTCCATTCACTTACATTGGTATCGCCACATCAGAGGGAGCGGTACTTCCCGACCTCACACCGCTTGCGGTGATCTTCATGAATTAACATTTTGCTACATTTGTACCGATAATCACCGCACAAGGCGGTGATTTATCACTCTGCTCGGTAGTGTCATTTTTCCATGCGGAAAGAGGCTTTATGAATGCTGACTTTGCCGAGTGGTCGGTAAAGTCAGCTGTTTTAAGCATTTCCGCATGCGGAAATGCTTTATGAATGATAGCCAATGAGGACCTGGGCTGGACTGAGGTTTTAAAAGGAAACCAAGGTGTGAGACCTATGGAAGCAGCACTATTTATTTCCTTTAAAACAATACCAGTTCCCTGGCAGTCCTGCTGATCCTGGCTGCAGTATGTCGAAGGGCCCATTCACACTAGAGTGTTTTGCCGGCGATTTCGGCAAAACGCTCAAGCGCTGGCGCTTTTTAAATCGCTAGTGCTATAATACTCTATGGGCTCGTTCTTACTTGGGCGATTTGCATTAATCGACGGCGATTAACGCAAATCGGCAAACGCAATTGTGTAGCCTGCACCATTTTCAGGCGATTTCCCGGCGATTGTGTTTCAGTGCTATAGAAGAGCGATCGCGGGAAAAATCGCTGCAGTGTCCAGTGATTTTTCCGTGAATCACTCAGTGAATCACTCCTGCAAAACGCCGTCGGTAACCGTCGGCGTGTTGCGCTTTTAAGTGTGAATGGGCCCAAAATCACACACCAGAAACGAGCATGCAGCTAATCTTGTCAGGAACATCTGATCTGCATGATTGTTCAGGGTCTATGGCTTTAAGTATCAGAGGCAGGGGATCAGCAGGACAGCCAGGCAATCTATATATATAATAGAGTAAGTGCCTCAACCTTCAAGCAAGAAGAAGAAGTAGAGCCCTGCCCCCAGGGCCGGTCCAAGCAAGAAGAAGGGGCTGGTCCAAGCAAGAAGAAGAAGTAGTGTCATATCAAACCAAGGGCAAAGAGGGATAATTTGCATATTCAGTAGCAGTACATTGTGGGTAACCACAAATGTTCACTTATTGCTGAATTATTGCAGATTTGCTCCTGTTTTAAGAAGGAAAATTACACCATGCTTTGATTTTTTTAGTAGGAGGACTTTTTGGTCTCTTTTATGCTCCTATACATTCTTAGTAGTTTGGGTCACCCTGAGCTGCTTGGTTACTGTGTTGTACTGGTCCAAGCCCTATCTCATACAGCTTTATCAATCCCTGGCATGCACTGATGACGACCAAATGTCTGAAATAGGTGGTCACATGTGGGTTTGATATGACTGTGTAAAACTTAAAGTTATAGGCTTGCTTGACTTATCAAGGGTGAAAAGCAATAATTTGCATATTTAGTAGCAGTGCATTGTGGGTAATCACAAATATTCACTTATAGCTGAATTATTGCAGATTTTCTTCTGTTTTAAGAAGATAAATTACACCAAGCTTTGCTTTTTTTAGTAGGAGGTCTTTTTGGTCCCTTTTATCCCCCTATATACATTCTGAGTGGTTTGGGGCACCCTGAGCTGCTTGGTTTTTCTGTTGTACTGGTCCAAGTCCTATCTCATACAGCCATATCAATGCTTGCCAGCTACAGATGAGGACCAAAAGTCTGAAACAGGCTGTCACATGTGGGTTTGATATGGCTGTGTAAAATTTAAAGCTATAGGCTTGCTATACACCAGTGGTTCTGGATGCTTGCTTGGCTTACCAAGGGTGAAAAGGAATTATTTGCATATTTAGTAGCAGTGCATTGTGGGTAACCACAAATGTTCACTTATAGCTGAATTATTGAAGATTTCCTTCTGTTTTAGGAAGGCAAATTACACCAAGCTTTTCTTTTTTTAGTAGGAGGGCTTTTTGGTCCCTTTTATCCCCCTATACATTCTTAGTAGTTTGGGTCACCCTGAGCTACTTGGTTACTCTGTTGTACTGGTCCAAGCCCTAGCTCATACAGCTGTATCAATCCCTGCCATGTACTGATGAGGACCAAAAGTCTGAAACAGGCTGTCTACATGTGGGTTTGATATGACTGTGTAAAATTTAAAGCTATATGCTTGCTATACACCAGTGGCTCTGGATGCTTGCTTGGCTTACCAAGGGGGAAAAGGGGTAATTTGCATATTTAGTAGCAGTGCATTGTGGGTAACCACAAATGCTCACTTATAGCTGAATTATTGCAGATTTCCTTCTGTTTTAAAAAGGCAAATTACACCAATACAGTGTGCGGCATTGCAGGAAGTGACGACAGTGGAACGCACGATGGAACACGGAAGAGGTGAGTCATCCCCGCCCGCTGCCTCTTACTAATAGTGGCGGCTGCTACTGTGCTTAAGCAGGAGGGGGAGCGCACATGGGGGACCCAGGTGAGGGGGGGGGGGGTTCCTGCTGAGCTTAAGCTGGAGGGGAAGTGCACATGGGGGACCCAGGTGAGGGGGGGGGGTCCTGCTGAGCTTAAGCTGGAGGTAGAGCACACATGGGGGACCCAGTTGAGGGGGGGTCCAACCCCCCTCCCCGCCGCTGTGCCCAATACCCCCTTCCTGCCCTCTAGTGCGGCGTATGCTACGCCGCGGGTCGGCTAGTCTATATATATAATAGGCTAAGTGCCTCAACCTTCAAGCAAGAAGAAGAAGTAGCACCCTGCCCCCAGGGGCAGTCCTACACTTGCCGCCGAGCTGGAGGGGGTAGCGGGCAGGAAGGGGGTATTGGGCACAGCGGCGGGGAGTGGGGTCAGATCCCCTCTCCCTCACCTGGGTCCTCCATCTGCGCTCCCCCTCTAGCTTAAGTTCAGCAGCAGCCGCCGCTATTAGTAAGAGGCAATGGGCAGGGATGACTCACCTCTTCCGCATTCCAGCGTGCGTTCCACTGTCGTCACTTCCTGCAATGCTGCCCACTTACAATACAGTGGGCGGCATTGCAGGAAGTGACGACAGTGGAGAGCACGCTGGAATGCGGAAGAGGTGAGTCATCCCAGCCCGCTGCCTCTTACTAATAGCGGCGGCGGCTGATGCTGAGCTTAAGCTGGAGGGGGAGCACAGATGGGGGATCCAGGTGAGGGGGGGGGGTCCGACCCCCCCTCCCCGCCGCTGTGCCCAATACCCCCTTCCTGCCCGATACCCTCTGATGCGGCGTATGCTATGCCGCGGGATCGCTAGTGTGCATTATTTCAAGAGAAATAAACATGTCGACCTCCATACCCCTCTCAATCGGTTTCCCTTTAAAGAGACACTGAAGCGGGAAAAAAACTGATATTATGATTTGTATGTGTAGTACAGCTAATAAATAAAACATTAAGATCAGATACATCAGTCTAATTGTTTCCAGTACAGGAAGAGTTAAGAAACTCCAGTTGTTATCTCTATGCAAAAAAGCCATTATCTCTACGACTTTCAAAGTCGTGAGAGGGCTGTTTTCTGACTTTTATTATCTCAACTGTTAAGCTGGCCATACACTGGCCCGATTTGCCGCCGTTTCGACAGCAGATTCGATCACTGGGATCGAATCTGCTGCCAATCGTTCGAGCTACACGCCGAATTTCGATCCATTTCGTCCGATCCCGTCGATCGCTCCGTGCGGAAAATTACCGTCGATCGCCCGCGGGTAGGGAGCGCGTCGCTAGCGGCGTTCGAGTGCCCGACGACCGACGCAATAGAGCGGCAAAACATTACCTGCTCCAGCGGCGCGACTGCCCCCGGTCACCGCTGCTCCGTCTCCGCTCTGGTCTCCGGCATGCTTCAGTTCCTCCTGCCCGGCAGGAAGTTTAAACAGTAGAGGGCGCTCTACTGTTTAAACTTCCTGCCGGGCAGGAAGAAGTAAAGCATGCCGGACCTGGAGACCAGAGCGGAGACGGAGCAGCGGTGACCGGGGGCAGTCACGCCGGCGGAGCAGGTAATGTATTGCCGCTCTATTGCGTCGGTCGTCGGGCACTCGAACGGCGCTAGCGACGCGCTCCCAACCCGCGGGCGATCGACTGTAATTGTCCGCATGGAGCGATCGACAGGATCGGACGAAATGGATCGAAATTCGTAATGTATGCGGCGGGGGAGGGGAGTGGCGGCAGCAGCACCACCACCACAACAGATTGTGAACGGTTTCAGGCTGAAATCGGTTCACAATCTGTTTGCAGTAAAGGTGGCCATACGATCCCTCTCTGATCAGATTCGATCAGAGAGGGATCTATCTGTTGGTAGAATCTGATGGCAAATCGACCAGTGTATGGCTACCTTTAGTTAACTATTTACTTTTTCTCTGCCAGAGGAGAGGTCATTAGTTCACAGACTGCTCTGAAAGAATAATTTTGAATGCTGAGTGTTGTGTAATCTGCACATATTAGAGAATGATGCAATGTTAGAAAAAACACTATATGCCTGAAAATAAAAATATGAGAATATTTTCTTTGCTGCTAATCTTCTAGTAATTATTCATAGTACACAACCAATTCACTATATCATATATTGTTTTTCGCTTCAGTGTCTCTTTAAAAGAGATAACAGGCAGAAAAGGCAGGTAAGTTATGTTTACAAATTAAAGTGTAGAGAAACCGAGAGCCCAATATAGTGTAGTATGTTAAGCATAAATGAAGTAAAGGTTATCGTGAGAAAATTATATTCACAAACGTGGGTTACTACAGAGGCAACCACTGTATAGGCAGGTGAGGAGATTAGACCTGTCCTCACTCAGGGATAAGAAGTCGCTCTCTGTAGATGCGAAAGGGGGTAGATCACCCCTCCACCAGGGGTGGACACGGTATAGCAGTAGGAGAACAGAGGCGCCAGCAGGATAAAAGTGGATAAAAACTTTAAAATTTGCTGGGAGGAAGCGGTGGACTTACCTCCATAAAGCAGACACAAAAGACTGTCTGAATAGTAGTCACATTTATTAATTAGTACCCCAAAACAGTGCAACGCGTTACGCAGGCCCAGCCCGCTTCATCAGGCAATAAACATGGGGACAAGACAGAATTTCAGCAATAGCCAGTGTAGCGCCTCAGCCTGAGGCGCTACACTGGCTATTGCTGAAATTCTGTCTTGTCCCCATGTTTATTGCCTGATGAAGCGGGCTGGGCCTGCGAAACGCGTTGCACTGTTTTGGGGTACTAATTAATAAATGTGACTACTATTCAGACAGTCTTTTGTGTCTGCTTTATGGAGGTAAGTCCACCGCTTCCTCCCAGCAAATTTTAAAGTTTTTATCCACTTTTATCCTGCTGGCGCCTCTGTTCTCCTACTGCTATGTTTACAAATTAGACATACTTCCTACAATTTCACTTATTTATGGGAAATTTCACTTTATTATTAAAATTGCCATGAACATTAAGTGAGTGCTTCACAGGCTCTTTAGTAACTTTAAAAAAAATTCCATTTAAAAAAATAGCTAGGCAAATAAAGGTGACCGAGTTAAAGAAAACCTCTTGAAACCTGAAACCCTTAAAAAATGAGATACATTTTCCTGATAGCTACAAACTTTGGAGGACAATGTGAGTGGAAGCAGGAAATTTGGGCGCCTGTGGCAAACAGGGCCGGTTCTCTCATGAAGCAAGGTGAAACACTTGCATCAGGTGCAGAGATTACAGGGGCAGCATGTGTGTACTGTGTTTACTCTAACAGCATGCACTCAGAGTAGGAGGAGAAGCGAGAGGAGAGCGAAATTTGGGCGCCCGATAAATAGTGGGCGTCGGGCCCATCCAACCGAAATTTTTAGTTTTGAGAATTATTGGTTTGAAAATTATAATTTTGAAAATCATTTTGAGAATTATCATTTCGGAAATTATCGTTTTGAAATTTGTTGTTTTGGAAATGTATTGTTTTTTTGCAGTGGAGGAAGGGGGTTTTAAGGTTAGGCGTGGAGGGGGGGGGGAGGGGGGTCTTAGGGTTAGGCGTCAGGAAGGGAGGTCTTAGGGTTAGGTATCAGGAAAGGGGGGTCTTAGGGTTAGGCATCAGTAAGGGGGCGTCTTAGGGTTAGGCATCAGGAAGGGAGGTCTTAGGGTGAGGCGTCAGTAAGAGGGGTTTTAGGGTTATGCGTCAGGAAGGGGGGGGTTTAGGGTTAGGAGTCAGGAAGGGGGGTTTTAGGGTTATGCATCAGGAAGCAGGGTTTTAGGGTTATGCGTTAGGAAGGAGCCTGCTAGGGTTAAGCATCGGTAGAGGGAGGAGAGTTCTGTGTGAGAGTATGGTTAGGTGTAGCTGCAGTAAAATATGAGTAAAATATACAGTACCAGTGTTTTATTATGGTCATTACCACAGTAAATATGTTTTCGTGTTAATTTGGTACTCAATATACGACGGTATTTATTTATATTGGATCTAATGGAGTAATCTAACAAAATGATCTAACCAGAAAAAAAAATGAAAAAATTGTACCATGTATGGGCACCATAACAGAGATATTAATGAAAAAACTATAAAAAACATTGTTATATACACTATTTTGCAATTTCAGCTTCAACCTTGCGGCGTTTTAATATCGTTATAACATATTTATTATTATAATGGAGATAAAGATGAAAAAACGATAAAAAAAACATTGTAAACAATATTTTGAAATTTCAGCTTCACCCTGCACTGTTTTTTCCTTGCGCCTTTATTTCATGTATGCAATGTGAGTAACCATAAATGACCTAAAGCAGTGGTTCTCAAGCTTTTCAGCACATGTACCCCTTTGTGAGTCATCCCTAAGCAAATGTACCCCTTCCCGAAGAACGTGGTAAAAAAATGGGCGTAGCCATGACATAATGTGGGTGGAGTCAAATACTAGCGAAAAACAGGTAGTCCCCAGTTAACAAATGAGATCGGGACTGTGTCCATTCTTAGCCTGAATCCATTCTCTTTTGTCCCCCTCTGTGTCACCTCATCTCCCCCATATCATCTCTGTCCTCCCTGTGCTTTTTTTGTCCCCCTCTGCGTCACCATTGTTCCCCCTGTGCCTCTTTTCTCCCCCTCTGTTCCCCCGTACCTCCTTTGTCCCCCTCTGTGTCAGCTCTTGTCCCCCTGTCCTAGCCAGTTATAGGTGCCCTCCGGAGAGGTATCCAGGTATAGGTCCCCCCAGTATAGGTAGCAAGGCATAGGTGCCCCCAGTGTAGGTATCCATCTATAGGTGCTCCCAGTATAGGGTATAGAGGTAGAGGTGCCCCCAGTGGTGGCTGGAAGTGTAATGGTTAAGGGCTCTGCCTCTGACACAGGAGATCTGGGTTAGAATCTCAGCTCTGCCTGTTCAGTAAGCCAGCACCTATTCAGTAGGAGACCTTAGGTAAGTCTCCCTAATACTGCTACTGCCCTGGCGCCAGGAAAAAAAGCACAATATAAATGTTATTTGTCTTGTCTTGTCAGTGTGGGCTTTGGGTGCTCCAGTATAGATAGCAGGTACAGGTGGTGCCCCAGTGTAGGTAGCAAGCTATATGTGCTCCAGTATAAATAGCCAGGTGGTGCCCCAGTGTGGGTAGTGGGCTATAGATGCTACAGTATATATAGCCAGGTGGTGCCCCAGTGTGGGTAGCGAGCTATTTGTGCTTGAGTATAAATAGCCAGGTGGTGCCCCAGTGTAGGTAGTGAGCTATAGATGCTACAGTATATATAGCCAGGTGGTGCGCCAGTGTAGGTAGCAAGCTATTGGTGCTCCAGTATAGATAGCAGGTACAGGTGGTGGGTGCCCCAGTGTAGGTAGCGAGCTATAGGTGCTCCAGTATAGATAGCCAGGTGGCTCCCCAGAGTAGGTAGCGAGCTATAGGTGATCCAGTATAGATAGCCAGGTACAGGTGGTGGGTGCCCCAGTGTAGGTAGCGAGCACTTTGTGCTCCAGTATAGATAGCCAGGTGGCTCCCCAGAGTAGGTAGCGAGCTATAGGTGCTCCAGTGTAAATAGCCAGGTGGTGGCCCAGTATAGTTTTACACAGCCCCGCTCCCACGTGGACTCCTCTCGCTGGGCTCTCCTCCTCTTCAGCACTCTAGTCTGCTCGCCGCCTGGCCACATCCTCCTGCTATGGTTACTTCCGACCTCTGATGTTGTGAGAGGCACTGCCGGGTAACCATGGAGAAAGGACGCGGCCAGGCAGTGAGAAGACTAGAGGAAGAGAGCCTGGCGAGAGGAGTCCACACGGGAACGGGGCTGTGTATCTAACCAGGAAACCAGGTGGGGCGTGCGTGTATGCAGTGGAGATATCCTGGAGGCAGCGGGGGACTGGTAATGTATACTTTACACGAGGCACCGGGGGGACATTCTTCATTAGTGAGGCACAGCGTTGGGGCGGCGGATGCGGAGCACAAGGCCGATTCCGGATCAATTTCAGCATGAAATTGATCGGGAATCGGCCTGTGGTGTATGGGCAGCTGACAGATCTCTCTCTTATCAGATTCGATATGAGAGAGATTTGTCTCTTGGTCGAATCTGCCTAGTGCCTATACATTGCTAGATGTATGGCTACTTTTACACTTGATACACACCTTCCCCTGGATAAATAAGTGCAGAGGTGTAACGATTGGTGTAGCACACAGATGTCTGGTTATTGTGTGATCTGCAGAATCACCAATAATACAGACTCTATACCCGATTATGGGGTGATCTGCAGTATCAACAATAAAGCAAGTATAGACGGCTGAGAAACAGAGGTGTAAAGTGTTTGGTGCAACAGTAGATTAAATGGATAGATCTCACCAGAGAAGCTGGTGAGTATTATCTGAAACAACAGTGCTAGACCTCACCAGGGGAGCTGGTGGGTACTAGCTGCTATAACAGTGCTAGCCCTCACCAGGGGAGCTGGTGGGTACTAGCTGCAACAACAGTAGTATAAATAATAGGTCTCACCAGAGGAGCTGGTAAAGTACTAACAACAGGAGTGACAACAAGGTTTGGCTAAACCTTACCAGGGGAGCTGGTAAGGTACTATCAGCACAAGCGACTGAATAGTTTAACTAGACCTTACCAGAGGAGCTGGTAAGGGGAGCTGGGAAAAAAGGGCGCATGCCGCTAGTGGACAAAAAGGGCGCCGCCATTCACTCCCATAATAAATAGAGTTTAATGGGCGCCGAGTAGGAAAAAAGGGCGCCGGAGCTAAATAAAGTTTATAAACGGCGCCAGGAGCTAAATAAAGTTTACAAACGGCGCCCGGCGATGTTTAATGATTTATAACTGAACTTGTGGTGATTTACGTTTATAAAATGCACCCGTGCCGAATAACGTTTATGAAAATACTAAACATATTTATCTCATTTAAATAATTAAAACATTATTTAAAGTTTTATCCCTTACTGTTTGTAAAACATTATTATTCACAAAATAAAGCGATCAGTACGTAACATAAATTGCAAAATATTTTTTGAATCCACAATTAGTAAAACATTATTATCCACATAATAAAGGGGGGTCTTAGGTTTAGGCACCAACAGGGGGGTCTTAGGTTTAGGCACCAACAGGGGGGTCTTAGGTTTAGGCATTAACAGGAATCCACAATTAGTAAAACATTATTATCCACATAATAAAGGGGGGTCTTAGGTTTAGGCACCAACAGGGGGGTCTTAGGTTTAGGCACCAACAGGGGGGTCTTAGGTTTAGGCATTAACAGGGGGGTCTTAGGTTTAGGCACCAACAGGGGGGTCTTAGGTTTAGGCACCAAGAGGGGGGTCTAGGGGTTAGGGGTAGGTACAGGGAGGGTTACTTAGGCACCAACAGGGGGGGGTCTTAGGTTTAGGCACCAACAGGGGGGTCTTAGGTTTAGGCACCAAGAGGGGGGTCTAGGGGTTAGGGGTAGGTACAGGGAGGGTTACTTAGGCACCAACAGGGGGGTCTTAGGTTTAGGCACCAACAGGGGGGTCTTAGGTTTAGGCACCAAGAGGGGGGTCTAGGGGTTAGGGGTAGGTACAGGGAGGGTTACTTAGGCACCAACAGGGGGGGGTCTTAGGTTTAGGCACCAACAGGGGGGTCTTAGGTTTAGGCACCAACAGGGGGGTCTTAGGTTTAGGCACCAACAGGGGGGTCTTAGGTTTAGGCACCAATAGGGGGGTCTTAGGTTTAGGCACCAACAGGGGAGTCTAGGGGTTAGGGATAGGTACAGGTAGGGTTCTATGTAAGAGTAGGCTTAGGTATAGTTTTAGTAAAATTTTAGTAATAATTACTAATGTATTACAACACTTATTACGAACGTAGTTATATTTATATCATCTTTATAAACAATATTTTCAGATTTTATTATAAGAACAAACCATAAATGACGGTTATTCACAATAATATACAATTATAACAATTAAACATATATTATTGGTTTTTTTATAAACGTAATTATAAGTTTAACTTTTGAAACAGGGAAGATTAACGTTTTCACAATTTCCGATTTAATAAACATTATTTAATGATTTATAATTTTGTTAAACATTATTTGTAAACGAAATATAGCACACTATATTTATAAACCCTATTAATGATTAATTATTATTTAGAGTTTACACCCCGCGCCCTTTTTGTCCAGGCGCCCTTTTTGTACGTACGCCTGGTAAGGTACTATCAGTCACAGGAGCTGTATAACTTAAACCTCACCAGAGGAGCTGGTGGGTATTAATCAAAAGAGCACCTCACCAGTGTCAAGGGCCCACTGGTGAGTAGAGAGGTCAGACAGGCAAGGTTTGGCAACTGAGAGGCGAATACAGTACAGAAACGTGAGGCAGAAGAATAGTGAGTTATCAGGCAGAGGTTCAGCAACTAAGGTCAGATAGGCAGAAGTACAGAATCGATGAGCAATAGCAAGGTCAGAGTATAGCCAGAATCATACACAGGTAATCAGTAATACAATATAACAATAGTCCTAGTCTTGTGTGAAATCCCTGGTTTCCTCCCAGATCAAAGCACACCGGATACTAGTCTAAGGTCTGAGCGCTAACACGAGTGTATTCGCAACAGAAGACAAGTTGCAAATGACCAGTGAAGGCTTAAGAAGCCGAGGAGAGCACACAGCCGCGCCCCTTACCAATCAGCCAATCCAAGCGGCGTGAGTCACCCCTGACGTCAGCCGACCGGCAGGTCAGCTGACGCGCCTTCTTCCAGCATAAAGGTCCTGTCTCCGCGTGATACAGAGACCCGATGGGCACGAGACAGTACCGTTCGTGGCGTGCTAGACGCCGACGGAACGGATGAGGCCTGAGAACAGGGAAAAAAGGCGACTGCGGGTACACCCTGCGTGTCCGCAGCCGCCATAGTTGCAGATGTTACAAGAGGGAAGGGAGGTGGGAAATGGCAACTCCTACAGCAATTAGAAGCCAGGACAAACTGCAAGGACAAAAAAGCTGCTTGTATCCCCTTTAATGCCCTGGGCAACAGTTCAGTGTGGCTTCAAGCAGAAAGGGTAAGTAAGGTAACAGTGGGCTCGTCCTACACTCGGCTGAGATGATGCAGCGCTCGGGATCTCTTGGCAGTGAATTGGGAGCACCGTATACATGCAGGGGCGTAGCAATAGGGGGTGCAGAGGATCCAACCGCATCGGGGCCCTTGGACCAGAGGGGCCCCGAAGGGCCCTCCCTCAACTACAGTATTAGCTCTCTGTTGGTCCTGTGCACATAATAATCACTTCTATAGATACTTTGAATAGTGGTAATTATTAACAAGCTGTTTCCCATCCCCTTCTTGCACCTCTGACACTGTACTTGCCATTGGCAGGTTTTGGTGCGCCGCCATATCAATTGTTATGTACAGAGTGCTTGAGGGGCCCCATTGTAAAACTTGCATCGGGGCCCACAGCTCTTTAGCTACGCCACCGTATACATGCTAGATTCTAGGCAGACACGGCCCTGACTGGCTGCCTCAGCCAAGAACCATCTAGCGTGTATACGAGACTTTACTCAGTACAGCTTGATGCAGTAAAGCCATCATTCATAGGAGATTCTAAACAGAAATCAAAGCTCTAAATGAATTATTATGCAATTTGAATGCAACAAATATATGATCGGTATGATGTTTCCAGATAACCAATGTAAAGCTGGCCAAAGGCTTATGGATTGTCATAGGATGTGGCAAAACGATTGATCCCAACACACACTGCCCACTGATTTTCAATAGGTTCCAGTAGGGAATCAACTGAAAATTGATCGAACTGTGATCAAACTGCAGCACTGCACTATTTGATGCAGTGCAGCGTTATGGGCGATCAATCTGCTGCCACTCCTGACCTAGATCTTCCATTTTGTTCATTCGATAACGTTGAGTGATTTTTGATCATAATCAACCAGAAGACAATCGATCAGACATTTTGGAGTGCCCATACGCTTTATCGATTTTCCTATTCGATTACCTGCAGATTCAATCAATCTACATGGAACTGATCCCCCAAAATGTCAGATTGATCGACTTTTGGTTGAATTTGACCAACATCGATCAAAAAGTATGCTCGGACAGAATGGAAGATATAGGGCCTGATTCACAAAGCGGTGATAACTCAGTTATCACGCCTGAAAGACTTTAGGCATGATAACCTTTGCACCACACTGGTGAAAAGCCAGTTTAGGCGTGATAAGTTTAGGTGTGATAAGTTTAGGTGTGATAAGTTTAGGCATGCTAAGTTTAGATAAGTGTAGATAGCGTGCAAAGTCCCGCATGAAAAGCAGCGCCATTAAACTCTATGCGAAGTGCACCAGACTTTGCTAGCGCAAAACTTTTGATCAGCTGTGCACTGTGGTGCTAACGCAGTTGGTGCTTAAACTTATCATGCCTAAACTTATCACACCTAAACTTATCATGCCTAAACTTATCACACCTAAACTTATCACACCTAAACTTATCATGCCTAAACTGAGTTTAGGCGTGATAAAGGGCTTTTCACCAGGGTGCTAACTGTTAGCACCGCTTTGTGAATCAGGCCCATAGGCTGATAAGGTGCCCATGCACTAGGTTGATTGCCTGCAAAGCAGCCTGTGCAGTAAGTAAGCACATATTCAGTAAGGAGTCCTTGGCCTAAGCTCCCTAACTGCTACTGCCCACTGAGTGCAACTCAAGCGTTTGAGTCCACCAGGAGAAAAGTGCAATATAAATGTTATTTATCTTATCTTGAACAATAAAAAAAGAAATCAAGGTAAAGTCTTTAGTCTTATGCTGGGCATACACCGACTCCCGCCGCGTCCCCGCTCGTCCGCGCGTGTGCCCGGATCGATTCCCGCTCGTCCCCACCTTATCTTATTCTTATCTTCTTCGATTTGCCGCTATTGTCCGCCCACGGGTATCGAGTGCGGAATCGATCCCAGCGGTGATCGGACACGCCGGATATTATCAATCGAGCCATCAGCCTCCCTCGATGCCGTGAATGCCCAGCATAATTGTCAACCCAGGTGATACCTAGGTGTTTCTCACACCTTTACACGTGTAATAACGTCTATTAGATTATGGTCCACCAAATACAGCAAATTACTGATTATACCACTGTCTTTATACCATTCGATGCAGTCCACAGCTATGTTCAATCAATGAACGTTCAATCCATAGAAAAATAGCCTTTTCCAATTTATGCTCGATCAATTTCTTATACTGTATGAAAAATCATTTAAGAGGATCCTAGTTTTAATAGGTTTGTTGTTCAATTTCATATTTTTATCAAATATAGCACCTATTTTCGTAAAACGTCCTACAATGTATTCTAGCCACAGGATAGCCAATATCTATAGATAACTTCATCCAGGTTCCCTTCTGCTAAACTGCAATTCCCTGTGTTGAGGCAATGGTTAAACTTTATGACATAGGAATTACAATCAGAAATCTCTTGTGTCATCAGTTTGCATTTAGTTCAGTGTCTGAGAAAGTGACAGGTGCACTTTCCAATACAAAAATGCCTTAAAACATAGCAAATTACAGCAGTGATCATACATACAGTATGCATAACAAATGAATACAGAGTAGTACAGCAGACACTGGGTTAGTGCATTTATGTCAGTCAGATTAGGATCCCATATGACCAGAAGGCAGATGGGCACAGGACAGGGACAGGGTAAAAGGAGGGGGGGGGGGTCTCACCTTGTGAAAGAAGGCACTAATGGCTGAGTCCCGTCTTGCTTCCCCCTCCATTCTTAGATGTGTCACAGATATCACCAGCACCCACGTGTCTTCATGTCATGCTTGGTCACAGAGTCTCAGCTACTAAATCTACTTCTCCTCTAAGTCATTAAACTTGTCACTATGTAAGCAACTCTCCACATAACACTAATGTGCTCTTCCCCCTGCAATATTCCCATTGAGCGCCAACCCAACAGCTGTATTCCTGTGCAGGCACTGCACTAGCACTTTATGCCAGGCACCCACTGTCCTGTCCTGACACTGACTTCCCCAACCCACCCTTCCCTCCTGCTGTCTGCACAGCCTGCTCAACTAACTGGACACAGTCCCTCAGCCCAGCCAGTACCACCAATAGCAGAGGGCAGCAAATCAAGGGTCTGTACACTGCACCCCTCTCTCTGCTGATAGAAAATAATCCCCCTATGAACATGGTTCAGTGTGCTGAGCAGTCATAGAAACACCTGCTACTGTAGCTCTGAAATTATGCCCGGTGACTCCCCCTGCCTGTACTGTATAATAGACTGTTCCATTAAAATCACTGCAGTACAGAGGGATGACACACACACACTATACTACTGACAGATTGGAGGGAGGCAGGAGCTGGCTAGTTATGTCAGCACACATTGATTAAAGGGAGCCAGCTGACACAAGTATCCTTTTCTCTCCAAGTGAAATTACATTGCAGATCAGGAGCAGCTATTCTTGCTGAGGAGAAATTAAACCTGGAGACACAGATCTAAAACTGCCATCTAATAGCTTAGAAATCAGAGTGTTGAGATGTTACTTTTTATTTGTGAATTGAGGCTTCTACAGCTAAAAATCCCAAAACATATTAAACCCAGGAATAGAAGCAGATAGTCTAGAGTGCCATTTTTATGTTCTGTGGGTGGAGCAGCTGCTGGCGCTTGGACTGCATCATCGCCAACTGTTCAAACTGTAAGAAATTGGGCACAGACTGAATCCCTCTCTCGCTGCGATGCAATAGTTTTCTTCCCAATCTCTAGTACTGCGATTCTGCTGAGATTGGCTTTGTTGTGGTGTGTTTTGCGCCCCCCCCCCAAAAAAAAAGAGCGTAAAAATATTTTACTGCAGAATTATGGGAAAATTGCATTGCGGCGCCGGTGCAATTACTATGCGATTTTCCTGCGTTCCTCAATCGCACAGAAAATGCAGCAGAACAGCAACTGTTCTCTGGAGAAAATCGCGTCACAAACAGATCGCAGTAATGGAGACGTTTGGCGCGATTTCTATTAGTTTAACTCCACCTAGCATTTTGCGATCCCCAAGGGATCAGATACAGTGCACACTCCGGCTTGGTCCATTGTGTGAACCAACCTTAAAGCTTTGCCCACTAATAAGGATCAGAAGTTGATGCCCCAGGTGACAGTGCTAGGCTTTCAGGGGATTGGGGGCCGCTGTACACATGATAGATTTTCAGCAGATGGTCGTTATCGGCCAACATAGTTACCTTAGGGACGCAACTCTTTTAATATGTATGTCATAAGGGTATATTACTGTTATTTTTGCAAATTAGGGCTTATAGTTAGTGACGGACGGAACACTAAAAATATACACTTTTATTTCCAAATAAAATACTGTATTGTCAACAGGGCCGGATTTAGGCTGAGGCCTCCTAGGCCATGGCCTAGGGCACCACAGGAGCAAGGGCACCAAAGCAGCAGACTAAACTGGTGCAGAATTTGCAAGCTTGCAAATGCTGCAATGAAGGGATATCAGGCGAGCGCCTGACTGCAGTACTCTGCTGCTAGTCACCTGTGCAGCAGCCACCTTTCTCTCTGTGCACATTTGCATTGCAGCAGGAGCTATGAACTTGGGCAGCATTGGAGACAGAGGGGAAGAGGAAGCTTCTGCACTGGAGACAAGCAGAGAAATGAGTGACACTGATGGCTGCTGTGGTGTGAAGGAGAGCTGGCGACTTATACTGAAAGGGGGTTGGAAGGAGGGATTAAGGGAGTCATCTGGCTATCTATACTGGAGGAAAGGGGGAACGGGTCATCTTGCTACCTACACTGGAGGAGAACGGGGAGGGGTCATCTGGCTACCTATACTGGAGGGAAAGGGCGGGGGGTCATCAGGCTACCTATACTGGAGGAAAAGGGGGAGGGGTCATCTGGCTACCTATACTGGAGGGAAAGGGGGAGGGGTCATCTCGCTACCTATAATGAAGGGCGGCGGCTGGTGACAGTGGCCTAAGACGGTAAAGAGTACAAATCCGGCCCTGATTGTCAACATACATTATACTAGGGACATATTTTAAATGTTGTAATAACTGGGATAAATGGGCAACTAAAATGTGTGGGTTTTATTCACAGTAGCACATTTTATTTTAAAACGTTAAAGAGTAACTGTTAGCCCCAAAAATCAAATTTAAATCTCTATTGCAATGTTTTAATTACTTTGTAAGGAGCCAAAAAGGCAATGCAGAAGTTAAAAAGCTATTTTTTTTACTGTGTAGCCTTTTCCCCAAGCTCCTAAGGAGGACGCAAAGCCGCATACCAGATACTGCAGAGCATGCCCATGTCTGCCCGACCCCCCTCTCCCCCCCAGGACCAGGTGCCGATGTCTGCCCGACCCCCTCTCCCCCCCAGGACCAGGTGCCGATGTCTGTCCGCTCCCCCCCCAACCCGCCCCCCCAAGAGCCGATGTCTGTCCGACCCCCCAGGACCAGGTGCCGATATCTTTTCACCCCAACAGTTGACACGGAGGGAGAGCGGGAGCGGAGTACATCTACACACTTCCAGCGCCGCCACCGCAGAGCAGCCGCCGCCGTGCATCTCTCTCCTGCTCGTGATTCTCTCACATGTGACTCGGCGGCGGCTGCTCTGCGGTGGCGGCGCTGGAAGTGTGTAGATGTACTCCGCTCCCGCTCTCTCTCCGTGTCAGCTGTTGGGGTGAAAAGATATCGGCACCTGGTCCTGGGGGGTCGGACAAACATCGGCTCTTGGGGGGGGGGCGGGTTGGGGGGGGGGAGCGGACAGACATCGGCACCTGGTCCTGGGGGGGGGGAGAGGGGGTGGGGCAGACATCGGCACCTGGTCCTGGGAGGGAGAGGGGGGTCGGGCAGACATGGGCATGCTCTGCAGTATCTGGTATGCGGCTTTGCGTCCTCCTTAGGAGCTTGGGGAAAAGGCTACACAGTAAAAAAATTAGATTGCTTTTTAACTTCTGCATTGCCTTTTTGGCTCCCTTACAAAGTAATTAAAACATTGCAATAGAGATTTAAATTTGATTTTTGGGGCTAACAGTTACTCTTTAATGGCTGAAAACTGAGAAATAATGATTTTTCCCATTTCTTTTCTTATAATTTCCGGCCTAGACACATAGACGCATAAATTTGCAGTATAAGCAAAAAACGTCGCAAAAAACACCCAAAAAAACCAGTTCTTCTGATCGGTGGGCGGCAGGTACAGTCCTACACCGGACGTTGTAGCTACAATAATGATTGGCTGGAGACAGGTGTAGGCTAGGCGGATGTTGTCAGCTTTATTAACCTAGCTGACCCCGCATTGCTGAGGAATAAATACAATGAGAGATACTATTTTTGCACAGTGATGTGTGAATTTGTATCTGAGTAATAAAAAGATTCCTATGGTCGTCTCTTACGTTAAATATCTAGCTACCTCTACGGTGCCTATGGCATACCATATCTTTACTTAACCTTTTACCCTGTTTCCTCGGATGTGAGGGACCGCATGGTCAAGAGCCAACTCAACAAAGTTCCTAGTGTTGGGTGGTTCACCTGTGCCAATATGTGTCAGATATCACTCAGATTCCAGTTTTGATAAATGTATATCATTGTGAACTGTCATGTACCTCGAATATGCTTTCTAAGTATTTCTCCTGTTTTTACTGTATGTGTTTTTTGAAAAAAAAATCCTGAATAAAAATTATTATATTAAAAAAAAAAAAAAAAAGATTCCTATGAGGCTATAGCTGTGATCCATGTCTCCTAGCCGCAAATATAAGGGTTTGATGCATTACGATATGGCATATTCCTATTGGTTAGCAAAGGTCATGAATATGTATTTATGCTAATACAAAGTCTTCCATCAGGTCCTCTCTGGGGCTATAAAAATGGGGCTTTGCTGTTTGTTATTTGAGTGTGTACTAGACGCCATCTGAAAAAGCTAATCTGAAACGCTGTGCGTCATGGTGGTGTGATACACTGTTTTATGCCTTGTATGATGCTTTCAAAGAGCTAAAAATAAAAAGAAGATTTTAGATGGTGCGGATCCTGAGAACTTATTTCCTGTGATACAATGACAGCAGCCATGTTGTTTGTAAACATTACACAGAGGCAGGCTTATCTGCATCTTGAGCAAAACAACCTAATCCCCCCCTCCTCCTCCCTCCTCCCCTCTGCCTCTGAAATCTCTGGCTAGTAATACCTCCCCCTCCTCCTGCCCAGACTGAGCTCCCATGAGCCCTTGCTACTGTCTGAAAATGCCTTGGCTCTCTGAAAACCTGTGGGCGTGGCTTGTTTAGTTTATAGGGAATTAGAGTATTAAAACAAAAACAAAAAAGTATTTGGCTTGAGAAATGCCCTATAAACAATAGGAAAGGAACACAGTTATGCAATGAGTAAAAGTTCATCTCGGATCCACTTTAAGGTTTAATACTATCCAAAATATTATTTAGGGGTTGAATAGAGCAAGGGACTTTTAAGACCTCTGCTATGCTTTTATTGTTTTCTGAGCCCATTTTGGGAAGTGTAGGTTTGAGTCACAAATGGCAGGAAGTGAATAGAAATCTCTACAAGGATACAGACAGCAAAAAAGAACCGTTATTTGTGAAAAAATGTGAGAAACGGTTAACACCTCCCGTCAGGTTTTATTGCTGTGAGAGCTTCTGTTTGAAAATTTTCAATAACTCCCTGCACCTGTCTGTCCTCAGCTCTCCCATACACACTAACAATATATAATCTACATTTAATGTCAATGTACAGGGGCATAACTAGAGATCAGTGGGCCCCCTGCTGAGGTATGGATGCCCCCCCCTCCCACCCAAAAAGCAACAACAAACAAAAAACAAAAACGGGAAAGGCAGGCCAGATAGGATATAAAAAAAAAACTTATTACAAGTAGCCAGGTATAGGTGCCCCCAGTATAGGTAGCCAGGTATAGGTGCCCCAGTATAGGTAGCTTCCAGCTGTTTCTTTTCATTTTTATTATAAAAAAGTTTTTATTGCCACGAACAAACACTAATAACCATTTGGATCTTCTCCTTCCATGTTTCAGAAAATCATCACATGAGATTGCTAGCAAAAGCAAGTAGAGCTGTGCATACCCACGTTTTATTCTCACCACCTGACACAGTGATTTGTGACAGTCTCTGGTGAAAGTAAGAACAGGTGTCCAATGACATTGTTTATTTATCCACTGTGGTGAATCACTAAACAACTGACACGGATGACTACTATTGTTCAGTACCTCCTGCTTCTTGCTACCCCCTCCCCTCTCCATAAAGCAGAACAAGCTGCTTGACTGCAGGTAAACAGAGTGTCCACACAGTTATGTTTTCTAAAATAGCTTGACTGCAGGTAAACAGAGTGTCCACACAGTTATGTTTTCTAAAATAGTAACCTGGAATGCATATCAACAATTGTTCCGGCCTCCAACAACAAAGAGTATGAGCAGCCCATCCTGTCTTGCTTGATGTAACTTTATCCTGCTTTATACCTGAACATTATGAATATATGACACTGTGATCCTGTAGGATTTAAAGCACACCTGAACTAAGAGGGATATGGAAGCTGACATGTTTATTTCTTGTTAATTAAAGCGGAATATAACCCTGCATTTCAACTTTGCTCTAAAACATTATTTACAGCATAATATATGCAACCAGCATTTTTTTTTACTAGACCAGCATTGGAAGGGTTACACACAGATCTTTAAAGTTCCTGGAGAGAACTGCTCCCCGCAGCCGAAGTTTAGATAGATACATTTAAGCAAAACAAAATGTAACAACTGTGGAATGTGACTCACTCTCTCTGACTGTGCAGGAGCTGGAGGACAGCCAAAGAGTGTGTAACATTCCTCACTTGTTACATTTTGTTTACTTAAATGTATCTAAACTTTGGCTGCGGGGAGCAGTTCTCTCCACGGAACTTTAAAGCTCTGTGTGTAACCCTTCCAATGCTGGTCTAGTAAAAAAAAATGCTGGTTGCATATAATATGCTGTAAATAATGTTTTAGAGCAAAGTTGAAATGCAGGGTTATATTCCGCTTTAATGCACATTGCCTGGCTGTCTTGCTGATCATCTGTCTCTAATAATTTTAGTCATACACACAGAACAGGCATGTAGATCAGGTGTTTGACATTAAGTGTACCTGAGACAAAATAAGACAAAAGTTTCAAACATACCTGGGGCTTCCTCCAGCCCCCTCCACGCAGATTGCTCCCTTGCCACCGTCCAATGCCTCCAGGATGCTCCGATAGCAGTCCTGTTATCTTCAGCCAGTCAGGGCCAGTTGGTGTAGGCGCATTGAGGCCAAGTGCACACCCCCGTCAGAGATGGGCTTTCGAGTAGTAAACTACTCAAATTAGAAATTCAAATAAAGTCTAATGACGTCACGTGTGACCGCGGGATGGGGGGGTTAACTTACCCAGAAGTCTTCAGGCCGTGGGCCTTTGGGCCTTCCATTATGCGTCATAGGCGTAATGGAAGCCGCGTTGCATGACTCACTACTGCGCTTCCTCTTTCAAGCTGGAAGGAGGAAGCGCAGACATGAGTCATGGAACGCAGCTTTCATTGCGCCTATGATGCGTAATGGAACGCAAACGGCCCGAAGACTTCTGGGTAAGTTAACCCCCTCCCCATTCTGTGGTCACACGTGAAGTCAATAGACTTCATTTGAATTTCGAGTTCGAGTAGTTTACTACTCGAAAGCTCATCTCTGACGGGGGTGTGCACTTGGTCTTAATGCGCCTACGCCAACTGGCCCTGACTGGCTGAAGATAACAGGGCTGCTATCGGAGGATCCAGGGGGCTTTGGGCGGTGGCGAGGGAGCGTGATTAGGCAGTTGCGCACAGCTGGCCTGCGCATGCGCAGTACGCCTGATTGGCCGAGGGGGCTGCTATCGGAGGATCCAGGCTTTGGATGGCTGCAAGGGAGTGATCTGCATGGAGGGGGCTGGAGGAAGCCCCAGGTATTTATAAAACGTTTGCATCCTTCCGTCTCAGGTACACTTTAAGTTTGACTGCATTTTCTGCATGCTTGTTTCAGGTGTGTGATTCAGACACTTCCAACTTATGAAAGATTAACATGACTGCCAGCAACTAGTATTGTTTAAAAAGGAAACCAATATGGAAGCAACCATGTCCCTCTCAGTTCAGGTGTCTTTTAAGATATTCAAGTTAAATACAGTAATGGTCTTGTTCACCCTTTTACTACTTTGCTGTTCCACTAACCCTTCAGTTTGAAAGGTATTGTTTCCATTTTAGGGGTAACTGTAGGGGAAGTAGCTTGTTCAGTTGTAGGGGGAGTCCTGGACTTTGAGGTGCCTACAGACGTTGTCCCTCTGTTGTGCCCATACTTGTTTGAGAGGATGGGGGTGTCATGGTTGCCACACTAGTGTTATGATTCTTGGCAGATTGGTTTCCAGATAGTGAGGGTTGCCACAAGGAAAACAAGGCACATAACATTTATATTGCTCTTTTCTCCTGGCAAACTCAAAGCACTTCAGGGCTGCAGCAACTTATAAAATACTATAATATAGTATTTAGTAAGAGGGCTTTTTGGTCCATTGTAGCCCTTTGCACACTCCAGTGAGTTCTGGTTCACTATGGGCTTGCTGGTTAGTCTGTACCTGGGTGGGAGTTTCAAGTCCTACTCCATAGAGCCACATTAATCCATGCCATGCACTGATGAGGATCAATCAATCCGAAACAGTCTGCATGTTAGATTAGTGTGGCTCTGTAATATTAACAAGCTGACACGTCATTGCATTCCAGCGAATCTGGAGGTGTGTTTAGCCCACAAGGACAACAATGGGTGATTTGCATATTTCAGCAGTGATGCACTGGGAGAAATCTCGGAGCTCACTCCAACCTGAATTATTGCAAATACTTTCTGTTTTAAAGAGGAACTGAATACTCCTGTAAAAGCAAACAGTTTCACTTATCAGGGACTTCCCCAAGCTCCCAGCAGTCTTCCCGTTCCGCGCCAGTCCTCCATAATCCTCTGTTCTTCCGCCGCCAGCTAGTTTCATTGCCGTCGACTTGTAAGTCGTCCGCAACAGCGCCTGCGCACCTCAGGCTATGCAAAGCTTTCTTTGCATTCCAGCCAGCTATAGCGTCCTGCGCTAATATCGCAGGACACTATAGCAGGCTGCAACACGAACAAAGCTACACATAGCCTGGGGCGCGCAGGCACAGTTGCCGTCAACGTACAATGTCGACGGTAACGAAACTCGTGGAGGACCAACGCAGGGACAGAACTCGTGGAGGACCGGCGCGGGACAGAATGGCTGCTAGGGGCTTGGGGAAGTCCTAGGTAAGTAAAACTGTTTGTTTTTACAGGAGTATTCAGTTCCGCTTTAAGAAAGCAATTTTTTGCTTTCCATAATGTCTAGGGGGCTCAACAAAGTTTTGATGGGGGGGGGGGGAGGGGGCATGGTCTGTAGCTACATCCTTGGTTCCAGCATTAATTCCAGCACTGTTTTGCTTTATAGACCCTGATGCACGAGCTACCAACATAGCAATGCTTGTGTTACCCATGTACTGCAGGTCGCACTGATTGCCCAATGCACAGCACTCTGCTCTGCATTAGTACTGGTAATTTTGCCTTGGCTACCTGCTTAAAGAATTAGTAAGCTTATTATTCTATTATTCCAACAGAGAAACGTGTTGATGAGAGATATGATGAGAAAAAAAAGTAGGAAGACCAGATAGCTCTAAAAATCCCCCCAGCCAACCAGAAACCACCACAGATTACATCTAACTGCCTCTTTCAAAATAGGATTTTGAGGAGAAGACTGCCGAGGTCACACTGCATGAGTAGTGATCTGATTTAGTGCCCCTTTCTCCTAGCCCGGTACTACTACTACGCAGGCACAGAACGATCCCAGCCGCCGGAACGCGACACCGCCGCCGAAGATAACAGGGCATCTACCGGAGCATCTGGACGGCGGAGGAGGACGGCGTGGGGCCGATTAGCCTGAATGGGGCTGGAGCAAGCCCCAGGTAGGTATAAAACTTTTCTATTTATCTATCTCAGGTACACTTTAAGTAAACTAAGGGTCGTATCTATTTGCCATAAATACCTCACAATCCAATTCATGTATCTGGATGATACTTATATTTGCAAACAAAATACCTCTACCTCCTTGCACCATTTTTTGAACAATCTTCTCTGCTCAAAAGCCTCTGAGTTCTGTTTGTGATGTTTACATTTGGTTCCCATCATTGCTGAACTAGTTAGCCTTCAAGTGACACTGAAGCGAAAAATAAATTATGATATCATGAATTGGTTGTGTGGTACTGATAATTAATAGAGCAATGCTTAGTAGCAAAGAAAATAGTCTCATATGTTTAATTTCAGTTATATAGTTGTTGTATTTTTTTTTATAACATTGCATCATTTTCTAATATTTGCAGTTTACACCCTACACTCAGCATTCTAAATGATTTCACAGAGCAGGCTAATTACCTTTTGAACTTTCCTCTGCAGAAAAAAACAAAATACAGTGACAGACACTTGAGATAATAAACTTCAAAAAACAGCTCTCTGCGACTTTGAAAGTCGGAGAGATCAGTGAAGCTCTTTTGCATAGATAACAACTGGAGTTTCTTAACTCTTCATGTACTGGAAACAATATTAGACTCATATCCCTACTGCCAATGTGTTATTTATTAGCTGTACTACACATACAAATCATTATATCATAAGTTTATTTTCACTTCAGATTCCCTTTAATTTTATCACATGAGTTAGGCAAAAAATACTGTGTATAAAGCTCGCTATACAAACATCGATTTTGATCACCCAAATGGGCCCCAGAAGTAGCCAGCCATTTTTGCCCCCTTTGTGCCCCCAACCAAAAAAATAAAAATTTGTAGCTGGATCCGCCACTAATCATGTTATTCTACTCCTACCAGTGCAAGGGTGCTGCATGCGTGATTTCTGGTGTGACTGTATTTTTGTCCCATTCACTACAATTGAAGAAGAACTGAAGTTTGCAACACGTAACAACATCAAAAATCATACAGCAGTGCCAAGAACATGTCTGCAGTGTAACTAGCATTGTAGGAACAACTTCACACTGTGTTGATGTGATGCTTTTTAATGTAATGGGCAGTGCAGAATTAATTTTTATTAAATTATTTTATGTTTTTTATTAACACTGCCATATTCTGCAGGCAGCACTTTACTGAGTCTATAGTCATGCCACTAGCTGTCCCTCAGAGGGGCATACAATCTAATCCCTACCATAGTCATATGTTCATATGTCCGTCATGCGTGGAGTTTGTATGTCCTCCCCATGTTTGTGTAGGTTTTCTACAGGCACTCTGGTTTCCCACCTCCCACCTCATCCCAAAAACACACAAATGAATTAAATGGGTTCCCCAAAATTGGCCTGGGTCACATTGTTTAAATAGGGCTGATCTCTATTTGGTCAGTGTAGCACACAACGTCTATAATTAAGACAGTGGAAACTTTTCCATCCATCAATGAACCTCATGCCCGTCAAACCAGACTGTGCGTTGTGTTATAAAGCAACTCATCACACAGGCATAGACATAAAGGGTCCTTAGAGTCAAAAGCTAGTGCTAAATCAATCAGCACTAGCATAGTGCTGCCTTTACTTTAGCTTAATAGGTTGTTATAATTTCAAACACCTGCCATTCATAGTGACTGGAATCCAGCGTATGAACACAGAAACATTTGTCTTACCCTCAGGCTGTCCTTCTCAGGCAGAAAGGTCTTGTGATAGAGATGCATGACAGGTCCTCTTACACACAGTCTGTAATGTTCTGCTACATATACCCCAGTCGCTGTACTCTGTACCCATGTGTTGGGTCAGCTCTGCTACTCTGGTCACTAATTACTAACATACTAATTAACAAATGTAACCTGGCAACAACAGTCATAGGATAGGATTGAATACACATAAAGGAATCACATGCGGAACACTCCGAACAAAACATGATTGATATTTCTTACATCCCTCAGCATCATTCTGAGATAGCGGGATCCTTCCAGCAAAGTGACTAAAGTAAGACTCCGGTCTTCTATAGAAATGGGCAATCTGCAGCACAGCTCAGTACATTGACTAAACATTATTATACTTTCCCCAAATGGCTGCAGTCCAAAGTGCAGAAGTGGAAGGACTTGTCAGTGTTGTTCCTGCCAACTGCATGACCACACTTTTTGCATGGCTCCTAAGCACCTCTAACCTGGTCACAGACACACCATTTGTCCGAAGCAGGAAAAAAGGGCCCAGGAGCCCTTACGGAAAAAAAGGTGCCTATGATAAAAGCAGCATTTAGCGGTATACTACGGAAATTCAGGCGCATGGTGGGAGCAGCTAGCTCCCAATTTTACCTTTTTGCTGCAAATCACGACGATTTGGTAAATTTGGGTGCCCATAGGCGTCCGATTAGTTGCAAGAAAGGCCATTTGGTAGCGGACAGGCTTTTCAATTCAAGAATTGTAATACATTTTTCCACCTGATTCTAACATTTAAAAAATCTAACCAATGTACCACACATATACGTTTAATTTTTCCCCAATTATGAAAGAAAAGATTGAAAACTTTAAGAAAATCTATCCAACACTTTCATTAAAAAAATAAATAAATAATAATTAATTAATAATAATAATTTCTACAGAAAAATCAAAAGCTTTTTTTTATTCGAGTGAAAATTGTGATCGGATTTCCCTTTTTCTCAGGTTTTCCTCAATCGGGAGTAGTGGAAATTTTTAGATCAATCTTTTTCAAGATTGTATGGCGTGTGGTAGATTGACAATTTTTATTATGTAGAGACGCAAGCTATTTTTTCAGAGTTTCCAATTATTTTTTTTCCATAATCGGGGAAAAAAATGAGCACACGTGTGGTACATTGGTCAGATTTTTCAAATGTTACAATCAATTTTGAAAAATCGGTTGTAAATCTTGCATTGAAGATAAATGTAAAAAATTGCATGGTATGGTGCCACCTTTAGGCAGACAGTTCCAATAGAGTTAAAGCAAACCATGAACATCTGCAGACCATAAAAAAACCCTGCAGTGCTTAATGCTTTTAAACGTCAGGAAAGTAATTTCCCCAGATGCAACTTTAATGCAGATACAATGCAGCAGCAGAAGCTGTTTTTTATTAGATGCGTCTCAAAGAAAGAATTGATTTTGTAGAGATCCACTTACGGACACTCGACTTCCTGTCTGTGATCTGGTCTTGTTAATCTTCTCCATCTCCACAGTCAGTGGGTACCATGATCAATGCAGGAGAAGCAGGCGTAGGTACAAATCACACAGACTCCCAGCCGTCTACAGACCTGAAACACAGTGTGATAGGTTGAGCAACCCGGAAAATAAAATGGAAATGGGTAGACTTATGAAGACAGGTGGAGGCAAGAGTGGAACAGTTTCTCAGGGCAACCCTGGTTTCAGTTACCCATAGCAACCAGTTAACCTGTTGTTTCAAATTTGGGGCAATTATGACAACCAAAGATTGTGGACTTGTTGTTGTGGGTTACATGTATATTATTACAGGGGAATGTTCTGGGATAGGTTTAAAATGGAGGAAGAGTGAAACGGTCATGCTGTGAGGTAACATTCTTTCTGCAGTAAGCCTTTTTTTACACAGATGTATTTTAAAACACCTGGAGAAAGCACATGCAGCGTTTGTATGCATGAGTCCAGGTGTATTGCCAGTGCTTATTGTATGGTTGATATCAGTTTTCAGTTTTCTGACATGGCTGGATTTGTGGAGAGGCCACCAAGGCCCAGGCATTGGGGGGCAGGTGGCCAAGGGGCGGCTGGACACGGAAGAGGGATTGATGCATATGGAGGAAGAGGCTGCAAATGGAATACAGAGGTTGCATATAAGGAGCAACACACGGAAATAAGGAGCTGCTGCCCAAGGGACCTGTATAGAACTGAAGGATATAAAGGGTAGAAAACCGAGAGCCCAATATAGTGTAGTATGTATTGGAGAATGGAATAGGTAATATGAAACGTAAGTCATATACTTACAAACCAGGGTTACCTCCAAGGCAACCACTGAAAAGGCAGGTGGGGAGAACAAGCCTGTCCCCACTCAGGAATAAGACGTCGCTCTCTGTGGATAGGGAAAAAAGAGGGTGTAGCACCCTTCCACCAAGGGTGGAGATCTTGGTATATGGAGATGTACAGAGGCGCCAGTAGGAAAAAAGTCACTAAAACTCTTTAAAACATTCGGGATGCAGTGGTGGACCAGCCAACCCAAAACAGACAAAAGTACTGTCGATTAAAGTTGTAGACAATTTATTCACAAACTATAACAAGTTGCAACGTGTTTCGCAGGCAAAATCCCGCTTCATCAGGCAATAAACAGGAGTGATACACAGCACGGAGTCCAAATAGCGTTGGCACCTCGCAGAGCAGGATATTGCCTGCGAAACGCGTTGAAACTTGTTATAGGAGTTTGTGAATAAATTGTCTAAAACTTCAATCGACAGTACTTTTGTCTGTTTTGGGTTGGCTGGTCCACCACCGCATCCCGAACGTTTTAAACGGTTTTAGTGACTTTTATCCTACTGGCGCCTCTGTACATCTCCACATACATAGAACTGAAGGAGTCTGCTGTACATGAAGATTAGGCATGGAAGAGGAAGGTGTACTAGGAATAGGAGGGGGTTCTGCACATGGAAGGGAAGCTGCAAGAAAGTTGGCCTAGGCCCTAGGGGGAGAAAAAGTATAAATTTGACCTTGGTTTCTGAACTTGGGGTTTAAACACTTAAAGGAATCATCATCCAAAAGTAATGCAAATCCGATTTACTTACCTGGGGCTTCCTTGAAGCTGTCTGTTGCTATCTCATGATTTGTGGCAGGGTTCACAGCTGGGGAAGCTGTCTGTCCCACGCTGACAGCTCCATTTGCAGCTGCCGGCCCGGGGTCCCCGCACAGTGCAGAGGATGACCTCAAAGTCGTCTTTAATGCGCCTGCGTGAAGCGCCACTGTCAATCAAGCCCACTTTGTCCGCGGCGTACTGCACCGTACGGGGACCCCGGGCCGGCGGCTGCGAACAGAGCTATCAGAGTGGGACAGACAGCTGCGAGGGGCTGGAGAAAGCCCCAGGTAAGTAAATCGGATTTAAATTACTTTTGGCTAATGATTCCTTTAAAAAACTCGATAGAGTACGTAATCATGTGCAGTAAGGTGATCAGTTCTTGCAGGTGAATTTATCCTGGGGAATACACGGAGGAGCACATGATCAATTTGTCATTTTTTGATTGGCTGGTTATTTTGACTAGCCTACCCAGGAACCAGAAATGAGACATTATCACATGTGCTTTGCAGAAAAGTAGTGCAGGTTGTATATTTTATTAAATCCTACACAGAATCGCACATGGACTCCTGACAATGCAGAAGCCACATAGGAAAGCATTGCTTCCCCAGCTGTGAACCCTGCCACAAATCATGAGATAGCAACATTCTTTGATCTGCCAACCCACATTTTCTCCAGCTACGTCCTTCTCCCTCACCCACAAATGTGCCAATTTTTCATTTTGATGTGATTGTTGCTGTTATTGGATGCCATCAATTTGCCAGCAGATGGAGCAATTCAATGAAATGCAATAGGCCTCTTTCACACTCATGTGTTTTAACTTTCCATAGCAGTGCATTGTGAACAAAGGTTTAGGCTGGATTTACACTTAGATGCATTGTGTTGAGTTGTGTCCCATTTTGTAGAGTGTAGAATATATCACTTCAGCGCTGAATCATATACGTCCACCACCGAAATCACCATAAAAATAGATGCGCTTACCAGAAACTTACAGACCTTAACTACAGGGTCTGCAATATAGCCTTATGAGGTCAGCAGCGGGTATCTTCACAGCCGGCCTCCTCTCCAGATAAACCGAATAATTCAAATCCTTATGTGCAGTGTTTCACCATATCAGGGCATGTAAAGAAACAATACACATCTAAGCGTATCTATAGCGATTTTAATAAAGCTCCATAAAAACCGGTTTTACTATCAAAGTTTTATCAGGAAGCCCCTGATGAAACTTTGATAGTGAAACCGGTCGGGTGAGGCGGACGTGTGGCTGGACGGCGTCCTATGATTGATGTGCTGTTTTCATTGTGGGTCCCTGTGATAAGGGCCCAGATGTGAGTGATTCTTTTAAAACTTTTTATGTTGTTTTTATGGAGCTTTATTAAAATCGCTATAGATACGCTTAGATGTGTATTGTTTCTTTACATGCCCTAATATGGTGAAACACTGCACATAAGGATTTGAATTATTCGGTTTATCTGGAGAGGAGGCCGGCTGTGAAGATACCCGCTGCTGACCTCATAAGGCTATATTGCAGACCCTGTAGTTAAGGTCTGTAAGTTTCTGGTAAGCGCATCTGTTTTTATGGTGATTTCGGTGGTGGACGTATATGATTCAGCGCTGAAGTGATATATTCTACATTGATTAAGACGCTATACTAAAGTGTTGGACTTTGGCTGCTACATATATTGTTCCATAATAATTAATGGGTTTTGGTTGCGCTGATATTTGTTTGATCATTTTGTAGAGTGACCAGATTTTCGTTGGTTCAACCTGGGACGGTGGGGGGGAGAGGGGGGGGGGGATTGGCAAAAAATGGGGGGCGCGCCGCGCCGAAAACTGGGTGTGGCCATGACATTGTATTGGCAGAGCTAACATAATGATGTAACAGTGAGGCATAAGAAAGCAGTGTTTATGCCATGATGTGGTCAGACGAGGTTTCGCATCATGGGTGTGCAGAAACTGTGTGATGCTATTTAATAGTATACCGTAACCCCAAAGCAGCAAGCATAGCCAACTATGACCATTAAATAATAAATGCAGCAATAGTTACCCCAGACACCAGAAAATAAACGCAATGTGGGCAAAATATCAGCACAAAATAAATGCAATGCGCAACATGTCAGCACAAAATAAACGCATTGTGGGCAACATGTCAGCACAAAATAAACGCAATGGGCAACATATCAGCACAAAATAAACGCAATGGGCAACATGTCAGCACAAAATGAACACATTGTGGGCAACATGTCAGCACAAAATAAACTCATTGCGGGCACAAAATAAACGCACTGCGGGCAAACATGTCAGCACAAAATAAACGCACTGTGGGCAATGTCAGTACAAAATAAATGCAATGTGGGCAACATGTCAGTACAAAATAAATGCAATGTGGGCAACATGTCAGTACAAAATAAACGCACTGTGGGCAACATGTCAGCACAAAATAAACGCACTGTGGGCAACGTCAGTACAAAATAAATGCAATGTGGGCAACATGTCAGTACAAAATAAACGCAATGCGGGCAACATGTCAGCACAAAATAAACGCACTGTGGGCAACATGTCAGCACGAAATAAACGCAATGGGCAACATATCAGCACAAAATTGTTAAGCTTGGAGGTGTAATCTCCACAGTCAGCATACAACACATAAGCTGACGTGAAGGAGGTACACACACCAGCACAAGGGATCAGGATATCCCCAGTTTAGTGGAGGAGAGGACTGACTCCAATAGGAGATTGTGGCGCACAGAGCCGGTGCAGATCCGAACAGCCACAAACAACACTTTCGTAATAACGTCTCAGCGCAAAGTAGCGCTGAGCGCATAAACCAGGACTGAGGAGATCAGAATAAGTAGACAGAATGAACGCTTGCTAGCTAGCGGCTACTTAGCGACAGCAAGCGTCCAAAACCAGACAGACTGGAATGAGGCAGCCAATGCGTTGCGGCGATGGCGTGCCTCACAAAGACAGGACAGAATAGTCAGAAAATAGCAGGATCGAGACAGATGAACGTAACACAGATAAATATACAATAAGTATGTTTTCCTAGCGTATTACAATTACAGCTATCAATGAAACTCTTTGTAAGGTCTGACTAACATATGTATATATCGGCAATGAACCGATATATGACATAAGCAGGAACGCTGACTAAGACTGGAGTAATACAGGGAACAGGACTCAGAAGGATTCGCTATCTCTTCGCAGAGATGAACGCAATCCACAAACAGAACCAGGAACAGGATAACTAGCTCAGCACGGGTGTTCACGGTACGCGCAAACTACCAAAACGTGCTGGAAAACTGACTAACTGAACACAGGAAATAAACAGTTCGTGTACGTATATATCAGCGACACTGATATATTAACGTAACACGAATACAAGGAAAATAACAAAATGCGCAAGTATGCGTATATATTGGCGATGGACCAATATATGACACAAGACAAGCAAGTAGCAACTTCTAGAACAAGAGCAGAACTAGGAGGACTCGCTGACCCCTTCGCAGGAGTCAGCGCAGTCCACACGGACCAGGAACGAGGTGGGGCACGAGCAGAGTAACAGATACAATCTGAGACTATGATAGCCCATGAGGCATTGCAGGAAGCAGTTCTTTATACTGAGGTCATCCAATGGGAGCAGACCTGCAGATTCCCACACAAGTGAATGGTAATTAATCACAGGCTGATAGCAGGAAAAGGCAGACAATGATATGCAGCCTGCAGGAAAGGGACCGCCCCTCCACTGCAGCAGACAATGTTTGTTTACACAAAAGCATACCAAACTGTCATAAACCTCAGAGCGACTGCAGATGGAATCAGCAACTAGTTTAAGTGCAAACCAAACTATGCAAGCAAATGCATGTAATGACATCAGAACTGCTTGGTTTGCAACACCACTGCAGTCAGCAGTAAACGCTGCAAAAGCGATCATAACAGTACCCCCTCCCTTAAACGCGGCCTCTGGACGCCTATGAAAACTGACATATTTCTCCTGAACCACCCAAACCAAAAAATCAGAAGTGGGAAATCCAGCAAACTGATCTGACTGAAAATTCATGAAGGTCGGATCCGTCCGACAAAACCAAATTCCCGAATCAGTCTCACCAAAACTAGACCAATTGGAACCAGAACCTACCGAACCATGCCCGTCAGCACTACAAGCCTCAGTGTGACACCCATCAGAACCACGACTTCCAGAAAACAACCCCAAGAAACTCTCTGCGCGATACCCACCGCCTTCCAAGGACTGTCCAAAAACGCCAAAGCCTTTGCAATGCCCACCGGAACTGTCCTTACCAACACAAAACCCACTGTTGAACCAGTCCAAGGTACCAGGACAAGTTTCCTCAGAGATCTCCCAGAACACTTGGAAGCTCCAAAGAGATCCCCACAGGTCAGAACGCCCCTTAGGCTCACATGGAGAACTATCAAGAACCCCTATGGAACCCAAGGCAACTCCAGAGTCAGGGTCACAAGGACAAACATCAAGATCAGGGCTTTTAGGGACCAGAACCATCTCCGGGCATGCAGGCCAACCGGCAACATCAGAACATGTCTCCACTAGGGAAGCACGTGAGCACGCTAACACAGACACATCTGGGCAGTTTGGCATACGAAGCACATCTGGGCACACCGGCACAAGAGAAACCTCTGGGCATGTCAAGGAACTGCGAACCTCAAAGTCAGTCAAGACAGGACCGAAACCAGAACTGGGCAAAAAAAATTCATCATGACTAGACTTCATAGTTACTGGATTCTCACTAAAAACTGCAGGATCAGACTTAGATGTCGCTGATTCCAACAGGGTTATTAACAAATCATGTTCAGGGGCATTTACAAGACAGGGCAAATCTTCTGATGTATGCACTGAACTAGACAGGGTTCCCATAGCTTCTTCTGGACTAGACAGAGACTCATCAAATACACTGGACTGGAGCTCATGAAGGGCTGCAAAACAAGTCAATATTGCAGCAATCCCCACTGAACTAGGCAAAACTGAGTAACTCACTGGACAGGAAGGGGGCTCTGGAACTTCTGCCACACCGGCCAGAGAACCAGAATTTTCCAGGATACAGGGCTGGGTTTCAGAAACACTCATTAACCCGGACTGAAATTCTGAGATTTCTATTATTTTTTCCAGCGAGTCAGAATTATCCATGTTACAGGGCAAGACTTTTGAAACATTCAGAGGACAGGGCTGGAGTTCCTCGGCTGTTACAACACTGGAGAGGGACTCAACAACATTGGTTAAATCAGACTGTGTACAGGGCAAGGTATCTAACACACTTGCTGACAAGGACAATATTTCAATGGCTTCTGCTTCGCTGGGCAGAAATTCATCAAGTTTTATTAGAGCAGACTGTAATTCCAAAACAGCTGCTAGACAAGTGAATATTACTGCAACACCAACTGAGGTAAGCAGTGCCTCAGACTGTTCTGCTAGAGGGTTTGAAGTATCCAAAGTACTGGGTGAAGCATAAGACTCTGTGACCACAGCTTCACTGGACAGTATCACCGAACAGTCCACACTGCAGGGCAAAACCATGGAAGCACCTGCTGGACAGCATAATGATTCTGTGACCTGAGTTTCATTGGAGAGATCTACTGCACAATTCATGGTACAGGGCAAGTTCACTGGAACATTTTCTGAACACGGTAATAATTCTGCGATTTCGGACTCACATAGCAGACGCTCTGAGTTATTCATGAAACTAGAGTGAGGTGTAGAAACAGGAAGATCAAAACACAATGTTTGCGCATCTAAATCACCATTCAATTGTGAAATTGGAAAATTCAGATGCTGGGGTTCTGAGATTTCTGGACAGGATTGCTGGGACTCAGAAACTGATGTAGTGCATCTATTGGCATCTGCTGGATCAGACAGGAGTTGAACTTTATTAACACAGGTAATTTCTGCAGAAGTGTTTGCAGAGACAGGTAAGATTTTTCTGGTGTCTGTTTCACTGAACAAAGATTCATGAGTACTGGCTAGGCTGGACTCAGAAGTCAGCAGGACCTCTGGGTCCTCTGCTGAGAAATTTGTGCAGGGCAAGATTAAGGAAGTATTAGTAATTTCTGTCTTACTGGGAAGTAACACTGAGTTATCCATGGTACAGGGTGGAATTACAGGAACTTCGATTTCACACAAAAGGAGCTCTGAATCACTCGCTGAATCAGCCAAAGGTGCTGAAGCAGGCGAGTCCTCAGGAACTGAGGAAGTGGAACAATCTCCACTTGACAGTGTGTCTTCCCTGGTATCAACTGATTGAATCGCATAAAAATCGTCCAGAATCATTCTCCACACATCGATCAATGGAGCCACAAAGTCATACCCACACACACCAGTTTTTATTAGGTTATAGGCAGACTTAATGCATGCATTCAATACTAATTCACTTTTTGCACTGTAAAACTGACAAAATGAACTTGCATCTTTCTTCCATTCATAGACCAGGGCTTCCATCTCTCCTTTCTCAAATGGAGGATCCCATGCATATTTAACAGCTGAGCATTCCGGCTGATCATAGTTTGCAAATGTGTTAGTGGCAGAAACAATTGGGTTATTTAGCAGGTGATTGGCCGATTTCTTATTCCTAAGGATCTCCAGTACCTGTAGCAAGTGTTGAACTGTAGTGTATGCAAATTTCCCTTGCTGCACGAATAAATTGATCTGTTCAATACTCTGTAATATATCTTCATAATCATATTCAGATAATTCATTTAAACAAGAACCTTTATTTTCCCTGGCTAGCAATGAAAGTTCATTAGTAGTTTCATAGGTCCATTTGACTCCCCTGAATGGTGACTGAATTTCATTATCTGCTAATGGTGGAGTCTCGTTACAGATCTGATGCGCAGTCGCTAAGGGCAACGACTCCGCTGATTGTAACGCTTTTCTTTTGGAGCGTTTACGTTTGGCTTTAGACCCTGCTGCCTTAGCAGAAGAAAAGTTATCAGAACAATTATCTGCTTGCTGATTATTTTTGTAGGCAGTAGAAGGAGCAGCTGATTGACAAGCTGCCAGGAGCTTATCAAAAGGGCTAGGCAAATCGGTTTTGCGCAGCCAGTTATGGATCACAAACGCTAGAAATTCCAGTGGTCTTTCTTTTAAATTGGTATGATCCAAGACATCGTAGGCCCACTGAAACAATCTTCCCTTAAATAAAACATAAACTAGCTGGGGGGCCCACGTTGAAACAGGAGTAGCCTGGAGCTCAGGGTTGGCCAGGAACCTGGCACATTCAGAAAAAAACTCATTTTCTGTTTCAGAATTGAGCTTCTCAAATTTCTTAAAGGAACAGGAACCATAACAAACAGTGTCATTTTTGCTGGGAACCCCCCCCACAATGGGGATTGGTAGTGGGGCTATCATAATGTTAAGCTTGGAGGTGTAATCTCCACAGTCAGCATACAACACATAAGCTGACGTGAAGGAGGTACACACACCAGCACAAGGGATCAGGATATCCCCAGTTTAGTGGAGGAGAGGACTGACTCCAATAGGAGATTGTGGCGCACAGAGCCGGTGCAGATCCGAACAGCCACAAACAACACTTTCGTAATAACGTCTCAGCGCAAAGTAGCGCTGAGCGCATAAACCAGGACTGAGGAGATCAGAATAAGTAGACAGAATGAACGCTTGCTAGCTAGCGGCTACTTAGCGACAGCAAGCGTCCAAAACCAGACAGACTGGAATGAGGCAGCCAATGCGTTGCGGAGATGGCGTGCCTCACAAAGACAGGACAGAATAGTCAGAAAATAGCAGGATCGAGACAGATGAACGTAACACAGATAAATATACAATAAGTATGTTTTCCTAGCGTATTACAATTACAGCTATCAATGAAACTCTTTGTAAGGTCTGACTAACATATGTATATATCGGCAATGAACCGATATATGACATAAGCAGGAACGCTGACTAAGACTGGAGTAATACAGGGAACAGGACTCAGAAGGATTCGCTATCTCTTCGCAGAGATGAACGCAATCCACAAACAGAACCAGGAACAGGATAACTAGCTCAGCACGGGTGTTCACGGTACGCGCAAACTACCAAAACGTGCTGGAAAACTGACTAACTGAACACAGGAAATAAACAGTTCGTGTACGTATATATCAGCGACACTGATATATTAACGTAACACGAATACAAGGAAAATAACAAAATGCGCAAGTATGCGTATATATTGGCGATGGACCAATATATGACACAAGACAAGCAAGTAGCAACTTCTAGAACAAGAGCAGAACTAGGAGGACTCGCTGACCCCTTCGCAGGAGTCAGCGCAGTCCACACGGACCAGGAACGAGGTGGGGCACGAGCAGAGTAACAGATACAATCTGAGACTATGATAGCCCATGAGGCATTGCAGGAAGCAGTTCTTTATACTGAGGTCATCCAATGGGAGCAGACCTGCAGATTCCCACACAAGTGAATGGTAATTAATCACAGGCTGATAGCAGGAAAAGGCAGACAATGATATGCAGCCTGCAGGAAAGGGACCGCCCCTCCACTGCAGCAGACAATGTTTGTTTACACAAAAGCATACCAAACTGTCATAAACCTCAGAGCGACTGCAGATGGAATCAGCAACTAGTTTAAGTGCAAACCAAACTATGCAAGCAAATGCATGTAATGACATCAGAACTGCTTGGTTTGCAACACCACTGCAGTCAGCAGTAAACGCTGCAAAAGCGATCATAACAAAAATAAATGCAATGGGCAACATGTCAGCACTAAATAAACTCATTGCGGGAACAAAACAAATGCACTGCGGGCAAACATGTCAGCACAAAATAAACGCACTGTGGGCAATGTCAGTACAAAATAAATGCAATGTGGGCAACATGTCAGTACAAAATAAATGCAATGTGGGCAACATGTCAGCACAAAATAAACGCACTGTGGGCAACGTCAGTACAAAATAAATGCACTGTGGACAAACGTCAGTACAAAATAAACGCGCTGTGGGCAACATGTCAGCACAAAATAAACGCGCTGTGGGCAACGTCAGTACAAAAAAAACGCACTGCGGGAAAACATGTCAGCACAAAATAAATACTCTGCGGGCAAACATGTCAGCACAAAATAAACGCACTGTGGGCAACATGTCAGCACAAAATAAATGCACTGTGGGCAACGTCAGTACAAAATAAACGCACTGCGGGCAAACATGTCAGCACAACATAAATGCACTGCGGGCAAACATGTCAGCACAAAATAAATGCACTGCGGGCAAACATGTCAGCACAAATCAACGCACTGCGGGCAAACATGTCAGCACAAAATAAACGCACTGCGGGCAATTGTCAGCACAAAATAAACGCACTGCGGGCACACGTCACCAGAAAATAAAGGCACTATGGGCAAACATTTCACCAGAAAATAAACGCACTATGGGCAAACATTTCACCAGAAAATAAACACAATGGGGCAAACATTTCACCAGAAAATAAACGCACTGCGGGCACACGTCACCAGAAAATAAACGCACTGCGGGCAAACATGTCACCAGAAAATAAACGCACTGCGGGCACACATGTCACCAGAAAATAAACGCACTACGGGCAAACATGTGTGTTTCGCATCATGGGTGTGCAGAAACTGTGTGATGCTATTTATTAGTATACCGTAACCCCAAAGCAGCAAGCATAGCCAACTATGACCATTAAATAATAAATGCAGCAACAGTTACCCCAGACACCAGAAAATAAACGCAATGTGGGCAAAATTTCAGCACAAAATAAATGCAATGGGCAACATGTCAGCACAAAATAAACGCAATGGGCTTGATTCACAAAGCGGTGCTAACTGTTAGCACGCCTGTGAAAACCCCCTTAGCACGTCTAAACAAGCTTTTCGCGCATAAAACTTTACGCGCGCAAAACTTTATGCGCGTAAAACTTTACGCGCGTACTGCACAGAGCGCAGGGCGCTCCGCGCAAAGTGCCCATTAAAGCCTATGGGACTTAGCGCGCGTAAAACTTTGCGCGCGTAAAGTTAGCACGCGATCTGATTGAGAAATCCGGTGCTAACCTACTTAGCACCCTGGTTAGCGCGTCTAAAGACTTTAGATGTGCTAAGTAGGTTAGCACCGCTTTGTGAATCAAGCCCATTGTGGGCAACATGTCAGCACAAAATAAACGCAATGGGCAACATGTCAGCACAAAATAAACACAATGGGCAACATGTCAGCACAAAATAAACGCATTGTGGGCAACATGTCAGCACAGAATAAACTCATTGCAGGCACAAAACAAACGCACTGCGGGCAAACATATCAGCACAAAATAAACGCACTGTGGGCAACATGTCAGTACAAAATAAACGCAATGCGGGCAACATGTCAGCACAAAATAAACGCACTGTGGGCAACGTCAGTACAAAAGAAATGCACTGTGGGTAAACATGTCAGCACAAAATAAACGCACTGTGGGCAACGTCAGTACAAAAGAAATGCACTGTGGGTAAACATGTCAGCACAAAATAAATGCGCTGTGGGCAACATGTCAGCACAAAATAAACGCGCTGTGGGCAACGTCAGTACAAAATAAACACGCTGCGGGAAAACATGTCAGCACAATATAAACGCACTGCTGGCAAACATGTCAGCACAAAACAGACGCACTGTGGGCAACATGTCAGCACAAAATAAACGCGCTGTGGGCAACGTCAGTACAAGATAAACGCACTGCGGGCAAACATGTCAGCACAAAATAAATGCACTGCGGGCAAACATGTCAGCACAAAATAAACGCACTGCGGGCACACGTCACCAGAAAATAAACGCACTACAGGCAAACATATCACCAGAAAATAAACGCAATGTGGGCAAACATTTCACCAGAAAATAAACGGACTGCGGGCACACGTCACCAGAAAATAAACGCACTGCGGGCACACATGTCACCAGAAAATAAACGCACTGTGGGCAAACATGTCACCAGAAAATAAACGCACTGCAGGCAAACCTGTCACCAGAAAATAAACGCACTGTGGGCACACATGTCACCAGAAAATAAACGCACTGCGGGCGAACATGTCAGCACAAAATAAACGCACTGCGGGCACACGTCACCAGAAAATAAACGCACTGCGGGCACACATGTCACCAGAAAATAAACGCACTGCGGGCACACATGTCACCAGAAAATAAACGCACTGCGGGCAAACATGTCACCAGAAAATAAACGCACTGCGGGCACACATCACCAGAAAATAAACGCACTGCGGGCACACATGTCTCCAGAAAATAAACGCACTGCGGGCACACATGTCTCCAGAAAATAAACGCACTGCGGGCAGACATGTCACCAGAAAATAAACGCACTGCGGGCAAACATGTCACCAGAAAATAAACGCACTGCGGGCACACATGTCACCAGAAAATAAACTCACTGCGGGCAAAGTTCACCTGGAAAAAAAAGCATTTACTCACCTGGCAGAAGACTCCTCTGGCACGCATCTCCCCCGGACGATCCTCCTGAAGTCTCCCGCTCTGACAGGCAGAGCAGGGCTACGGCAAGATGGCGCCCGAAGCCCTGTACTCAGAGCCGGGACAAGGTCCTCCAGCACCCAAGGCTGAGACACCAAAGTGCGCCCCTCCATCCCTGCCACCCCAGCCGTCACACACTGATTGCTATTAGACTAAGAGGCGCCACAGGGCCCACAACTTCCCCAACACCTTAATATCTAGTTATCTGGCTTTCAGTCACTGCCATGTATCCCCTTTTCTTATTTCTTTCTGCTTCAAACACAATTAGGAATGACAGCTGAATGAATTTTGCGCCCCCTCCTACACTGCGCCCTGAGGCTGGAGCCTCTCCAGCCTATGCCTCGGCCCGGCCCTGCCTGTACTGGAGACACAAATAGTCTCCAGTACAGGGCTTTGGCAGCCATCTTGCTGTAGCCCTGCTCGCCTGCCGGTGTCGGAACACCGGAAGATAGTAAGGAGGCTGGAGCGCGGCTGCGGGCAATGAACTGGCACGGCGTCTATAGACACCGCTGCCAGTTCATGCAATATAAAGTGACCAGAGTCCCGAGGCCGGGACGTCCCGCTGCTAAAAGCGGGACGTTTCCCGGGACCTCATGCAGCCTGGGACAGCAGACCCCGAATCCGGGACGCGTCCCGGGCAATCCGGGACGTCTGGTCACTCTACATTTTGGCAACTCAATGCAACACATTAAGTGTAAATAGGGCCTGAAAGAGGAACTGTAACCAAGGATTGAATCCCAATCTGTAGCTGATAACCCCTTTCCCGTGAGAAATCTTTACCTTTTCTCAAATAGATCACCAGGGGGTCTGTATGGCCGATATTGGCCTCAATTCACTAAGCTTATCTACTGTCCTTAACAACGTTTCTAGAGTTGTTACCATGGTGATGGTAGTCAGGAAACATTTTACCTCAGACAAACCTAACGTTAACTCTTCTGTCTTTAACCTCCTTGGCGGTAACCCCGTGTGTGACATGGGGTAAGCCGCCGGAGGGTGCCGCTCAGGCCCTGCTGGGCCGATTTACATTTACTTTGCTAGCTGCGCCAGCACCCCGATCGCCGCCGCCGCGCGCCCGATCGCCGCTATCCGGTGCGGCACGCGGCCCCCCCCCCCCAGACCCCGAGCGCTGTCTGGCCAATCAGTGCCAGGCAGCGCCGAGGGGTGGATCGGGTCTCCCAATGACGTCCCGACGTCGCTGACGTTGGTGACGTCATCCCGCCCCGTCGCCATGGCGACGGGGGAAGCCCTCCAGGAAATCCCGTTCTTTGAACGGGATTTCCTGATCGGTGATCGCCGAAGGCGATCGAAGCGGGCGGGGGGATGCCGCTGAGCAGCGGCTATCATGTAGCGAGCCCTCGGCTCGCTACATGATTAAAAAAAAAAAAATTTTTAAAAACTGCTGCGCTTCCCCCTGGCGGTATTTTTCATACCGCCAAGGGGGTTAAGTTAACTCTTCAATCCTTAAAATAACTACATAATTCTACATAATAACTACAGAGGATGAGACTTAACTACAGAGGAGGTAACTTAACTACAGAGGAGGTAACTTAAGGAATGAAGAGATAAGATAACTCTCTCACTGGGTGGAGGTAAGTTTTCTCTTGCCTTATTATCTCCAGAAGAAGTTAGTTTTGAGTGCTTTTTTGAAGGTGTTGAAGGAGGGGGTAAACCTGAAGGGCAGTGGGAGAGAGTTCCACAGGATGGGGGAAGCTATAGTGAAATCCTGTAGTTGTGCATGGGAGTGTGAGATGTGTGGGGTGGTTAGGAGGCTGTTGTTGGAGGAGCGAAGTGGGCGGCCAGGTGTCTATCTGCTGACCAGGTCAGAGATGTAGGTCAGGCAGGACTTGTATTTAGATTTGTAGGCCAAACAGCTCATAGATTTCTTGTGTTTGCTACTGGTATTCAAATGATGTTTGATGGGTATTTGGCACCGTAACACAGTAGCTGAAGTGAAGAATTAGCAAGACAAGTGCTTAGACATTTATGTGAGTTAGCCCTTCGAATGTAAACTCCTTGCGCCAGAGAGCTTCTCTAGTCTGGTGTTCGGTTTCTGTGGTTGTTCTTCTCTAGTTTGTAATCCTTGCCCCTTATTTAAAGTGGACCTGAACTCAGAACTTCCTCTCTGCACTAAAAGATAAGCAATAGCATAGTAACCTTTAAAGAAAAAACATTTCTTTGTTACTGCTCATAGAGCTCCTACAGAGATTCTGTAGAGTGGTTACTTCCTGATATCTGGGGAGCACAGAATGGGTTAACCTCCTGTGTTTACATATTAGCTCAGAATTCGGCAGAGTCAGCAGACAGTGAAATTAAACTAGCTCATTACTTGCTGAGAAGGGAGAATTAAAACATGCTGTTCTATATAAACACACACAGGGTGGACACGGTTGATTCCTCTGTGTTTTCCCTGTCTCCTCTGCAAGTGTTAAAGGGAAATTCCACTTTTGGTTTTATATATATATATATATATATATATATATGTACACACACGCACACAGTGGGATGTGAAAGTTTGGGCAGCGCTGTTAATTGTCATGATTTTCCTGTATAAATCGTGGGTTGTTACGATGAAAAATGTCAGTTAAATATATCATATAGGAGACACACACAGTGATATTTGAGAAGTGAAATGAAGTTTATTGCATTTACAGAAAGTGTGCAATAATTGTTTAAATAAAATAAGGCAGGTGCATAAATTTGTCATTTTATTCATTCCAAAACCTTTAGAACTAATTATTGGTACTCAAATTGGCTTGGTAAGCTCAGTGACCCCTGACCTACATATATAGGTGAATCCAATTATGAGAAAGAGTATTCAAGAGGGTGAATTGTACGTTTCCCTCCTCTTTTAACCAGTTCGGCCTATCTGGACGAGCTTCCTCGTCCAGATAGGCACTGCTGCTGCTGCCGGCTGGTGCGCGCTGGTACGCGCGTGCTCCCGCTGCCCGCCGCTAGCACCCCGATCAGTGAATGGGAATATAATTCCCATTCACGGATCTACCTTCCTCGCAGAAATACAAACACTTTCTCTCCAGAGAGCGCGGTATTCCTGCCCCCAGGAAACGTCTCCCCAGCATTTTAGTTCCTGGATGCGCGATCGTTCGCATCCAGGACTTTTTTCACTGTGGCCATCTTGTGGCCAAATAGTAAACTGCACCCACATACATATTTAATAAAAAAAAATATTATTTTACATTTAAAATTAGCAGTTCCCTCCCATACCAAAAATTACCCACATACACTTTTTTTTTTTATTAAAAAAACAAAAATAAAAAATACAATTAAAAAAAAAAAAACAACATAAATAGTTACCCAAGGGTCTGAACTTTTTAAATATGCATGTCAAGAGAATATGTTATTATATTATTTAAAATTATAAGCTTATAAATAGTGATGGACGCAAATTGAAAAAATGCACCTTTATTTCTAAATGAAATATCGGCACCATACATTGTGATAGGGACATCATTTAAACGGTGTAATAACCGGGACAGATGGGCAAATAAAATACATGAGTTTTAATTACGGCAGCGTATATTAATTTCACACTATAATGGCCAAAAACTGAGAAATAATGATTTTTTTTCATTTCTTTCTTAATCTTCCTGTTAAAATAGATTTAGAAAAAAATAATTCTTAGCAAAATGTACTACCCAAAGAAAGCCTAATTAGTGGCGGAAAAAACAAGATATAGATCAATTAATTGTGATAAGTAGCAATAAAGTTATAGGTGAATGAATGGGAGGTGAACGTTGCTCGGATGCATGAGATTTTCGGACTGCGGTGCTGAACCGGCTAAATTTCTCTGAAGAGTAGCAGCATGGGGGTCTCAAAACAACTCTCAAATGACCTGAAGACAAAGATTGTTCACCATCATGGTTTAGGGAAAGGATACACAAAGCTGTCTCAGAGATTTCAGCTGTCTATTTCCACAGTTAGGAACATACTGAGGAAGTGGAAGGCCACAGGCTCAGTTCAAGTTAAGGCTCGAAGTGGCAGACCAAGAAAATTCTGGGATAAACAGAAGCGACGAATGGTAAGAACAGTCAGAGTCAATCCACAGACCAGCAACAAAGACCTACAACATCATCTTGCTGCAGATGGAGTCACTGTGCATCGTTCAACCATTCAGCGCACTTTACACAAGGAGATGCTGTATGCAGAGGAATCCTTTTCTCCGCCCACAGCACAAACAGAGCCGCTTGAGGTATTCTAAAGCACATTTGGACAAGCCAGCTTCATTTTGGAATAAGGTGCTGTGGACTAATGAAACTAAAATGTAGTTATTTGGGCATAACAAGGGGTGTTATGCATGGAGGAAAAACACAGCATTCCAAGAAAAACACCTGAAACCTACAGTAAACTATGGTGGTGGTTCCATCATGCTGTGGGGCTGTGTGGCCAGTGCAGGGACTGGGAATATTGTCAAAGTTGAGGGACGCATGATTCCACTCAGTATCAGCAGATTCTGGATACCAATGTCCAGGAATCAGTGACAAAGCTGAAGCTGCGCCGGGGCTGGATCTTTCAACAAGACAATGACCCTAAACACTGCTAAAAAATCCATTAAGGCAAACATGCAGAGGAACAAGTACAACGTTCTGTAATGGCCATCTCAGTCCCCAGACCTGAATACAATTGAAAATCTGTGGTGTGAGTTAAAGTAGAGTGACCAGACGTCCCGGATTGCTCGGGACGCGTCCCGGATTCGGGGTCTGCTGTCCCAGGCTGCATGAGGAAACATCCCGTTTTCAGCAGCGGGACGTGCCGGCCTCGGGACTCTGGCCACTCTATCTTCATGAACTGGCAGCGACGTCTATAGACGCCGTGCCAGTTCATTGCCCGCAGCCCCGCTCCAGCCTCCTTAGTCTTCCGGTGTTCCGACACCGGCAGGCGAGCAGGGCTACGGCAAAATGGCTGCTGAAGCCCTGTACTGGAGACTATTTGTGTCTCCAGTAGAGGGCTTCGGGCGCCATCTTGCCGTAGCCCTGTCAGTGCGGGAGACAAGAGCAGGAGGAATGTGGTCCCGGGAGCAGCGCGCCAGAGGCCGGAGACTTCTGCCAGGTGAGTAAATGCTTTCTTTTCCAGGTGAAATGTGCTCCCATTGCGTTTATTTTCTGGTGAAATGTTTGCCCGCATTTTTCTTTAGAAATGTTTGCCCGCATTGCTTTTATTTTCTGGTGAAATGTTTGCCCGCATTGCGTTAATTTTCTGGTGAAATGTTTGCCGGCATTGCGTTTATTTTCTGGTGAAATGTTTGCCCGCATTGCGTTTATTTTCTGGTGAAATGTTTGCCCGCATTGCGTTAATTTTCTGGTGAAATGTTTGCCCGCATTGCGTTAATTTTCTGGTGAAATGTTTGCTCGCATTGCGTTAATTTTCTGGTGAAATGTTTGCCCGCATTGCGTTTATTTTGTACTGACATGTTGCCCGCATTGCGTTTATTTTGTACTGACATGTTGCCCACATTGCGTTTATTTTGTACTGACATGTTTGCCCGCATTGCGTTTATTTTGTACTGACATGTTTGCCCGCATTGCGTTTATTTTGTACTGACATGTTTGACCGCATTGCGTTTATTTTGTACTGACATGTTGCCCGCATTGCGTTTATTTTATACTGACATGTTTGCCCGCATTGCGTTTATTTTGTACTGACATGTTTGCCCGCATTGCGTTTATTTTGTACTGACATGTTGCCCGCATTGCGTTTATTTTGTGCTGACATGTTGCCCATTGCGTTTATTTTCTGGTGTCCGGGGTAACTGTTACTGCATTTATTATTTAATGGTCATAGATAGCTATGTTTGCTGCTTTGTGGTTACGGTATACTATTAGCATCACACAGTTTCTGCACACCCATGATGCAAAGTGTCGTTTCACCACATCATGGCGTAAACACTGCTTTCTTATGCCTCGCTGTTACATCATTACGTTAGCTCCGCCCATACAATGTCATGGCCACGCCCATTTTTCACCCCTCCCTCCCTCCCTTCCTCCCCGTAGCCGGCCAATCATGGCGATCAACTATCATAGGCTTCTGCTGATCGCAGCGCTGTACTACCCTATTATATGGCGGTTTCGCCGTCTAAGTGTCCTGAGCGGCGATCACCGCTCTGAGACTGAAGGCGGGGCGGAGCTCCGCCCCCCCGAGCAGGAGATGCGTGCGATCTCCTGCTAGCCCCATAGACGGCCATTAACGCCAATCGGCGTGGAGCAGTCGGCAAGTAGTTAAAGAATTATTGCACACTTTCTGTAAATCCAATAAACTTCATTTCACTTTTCAAATATCACTGTGTGTGTCTCCTATATGATATATTTAACTGACATTTTATCGTTACAACCAACGATTTATACAGGAAAATCATGACGATTAACAACGTTGCCCAAACTTTCGCATCCCACAGAGCTCATAGTTCAGTTAGTAGCTAGTAGAAGGTGAGGTATTTTTAATTTAATTTCTTCCATTTAGTTGACCCTTGGGCTTTTGGCATGGTTCCCACTAGAACGCCTATAAAAACTAGCATTTTTGCCTGGTTAGAGTAGGACTCGCCAGATCGGGGACACTTTAGCGCAGTTGGTGAGCTTAAACGCGTTAAAGCGTAACCAAGAGCCCCTGTCACTGTTTTCCTGTTGTGTGCTGCAGCCCCTCTGTATTTATATATTTCTTATGGAGACTGGGGATCTCCAGTGCTGCGTGCATACTTTGCATAGTATTGCATAAAATTTGGTTTGTGCTGCTCATCCCCTGATATATATATATATATTCAATCTATCTGGTTTTACTCTGTATATAACAAGAATCAACATTAATTGGGCAGCACGGTGGCATAGTGGTTAGCTCTCTCGCCTTGCAGCGCTGGGTCCCCGGTTCGAATCCCAGCCAGGGCACTATCTGCACAGAGTTTGTATGTTCTCCCTGTGTCTGTGTGGGTTTCCTTCAGGCATTCTGGTTTCCTCCCAGGCACATCCCAAAAACATACAGATAAATTAATTGGCTTCCCTCTAAATTGGCCCTGGACTAGGATACACACATCTGCACATAAAACACAGCCGTTCCACTGTCTTTCTCTCAGAAACTGGTAGATAGGAGAGTGTACATTTATGACGCAGTAGCCAAGCAGCTCGGGGTGGCCCAAATCCACAAGGAAAATATAGGGGACTAAAAGAGACCGAAAAACCCTCCTACTAAAAAGTTATGCATAACAAATACCATAAAAAAACCAACCCTGTTTTTAATGTATATGCTTTTTTTATACTACCAGAGCATCTCTAACCCTTTGAGGCATGGACTAGTCCCCCACAGGACCTCTGTCCTATGCAGAGCAGGATCATCAACAAGGCAACCTAGGCTGGTGATTGGGGCCTAGTGGGTGTCAAGGGGCCAACCTGCCACCTACTCAGACCTCTCTCCACTTCAGCTTAGCAGAAGGACCACAAAGGGGCCCCAAATCTACTACCTTGTGTAGGGCCCCATTACATCTTAAAAGTGTAACTGTCAGGCATAAAATAAAAAATAAATTCTTTATTTGTTTCTGGTAAACAAGTAATAAGGATGCTAACCAGGCAATCCAAAAGCTAAAAATCACTATTACTTTTCTTGTTCATAAATCATTCCCCAGTTTGATTCTTATTTGGTACATTGCCGCACAAAGGAAGTTGCAGGGCATGCTGGGTTGTCTTTTTTTTACTTCTTTACTTTCCCCTCAGACTTAACTAATGCAGCCTGATTGGCTGAAGCCCCTTTCCCTCCTGTTTTCCCCTCCCACACCTCTGTTCCTCTCTGAGACAATGTACTTTCTATTTCAGAGCTGGGTGGGAGTGCATGAAGACTGGGAGGAGGGCAGGCAATGCATACACAATCAGGCAGAGGAGAGTAAGGGAGGAAATGACATCAGGATTGGCTTCAAGATAGACAAAATGGAGAATCCTAAGAAGTATTTTCTCTTTTTTTACTATAGTAAAATCACTAAAATCATAATGTGGACAGTGCAATACATACAGTATGTTTTGTAAGTAGAGCAAGTATTTATCTACTTAAATATGTTTTTTTTTTCTGAGATAGCAGGGCTGGCCCGAGGCAGAGGCGAGAGAGGCTCCAGCCTTGGGGCGCAGTGTAGGAGGGGGCGCACGACTCACTCACCTATCATTCTCCTATTGTGTTTGAAGCAGAGTTGAAATAAGGAAAGGGGATACATGGCAATGACTGCAAGCCAGATAACAAGAGATAGGTGTTGGGATCCATCTGAAAATGGCGCCTGTGAATAATGGCGCACGGTGTTGCCGCTATTCCATTTGTCGCTTATCGCTATTTAACGTTAAAGCCTTATCATTATTTAGCATTAAAGAACCCTCTCTGTACCTATCCCTAACCCCTAAACCCCCCTGGTAGTGCCTAACCCTAACCACCCCCTTGGTGGTACCTCATTAAGTATACATTATAAAAGCATTGGGAACAAGCTTTCAGTTAAAATGTATATAACGTGAACTAAGCCATAGGGAAACATGGACATTACCCTCGTCTGGACTGCACATCAGTTCTCGTTTTAACTATAACTGACAGCAACTGATGTAGTGTAAGAGGACCCTCAGGGTTAGGAATCAGTTGGCGGGGTGGTGCTCAGTTAGGGTTAGGCATTGATTAAGGGAGGACTCAAGTGTGAATGGGGTTTTTTAGACCATAATAAAATATTAGTGAAAATTACTGATTTATTATTTATTATCATTATTTTACCACCATAAAAGTCTGTTACCTTTTTTTAACTAACACTATTTTTAAATGTACGTACCAGCCCTGCCTAACACTAATCGTCCCTGCCTATGCCTAAGATTAACCACCCTACCTACACCTAACTTTGACAACCCCCCCCCCTAGCTGATATCTGGAGCTCGGCCAATAATAGCTGAAACCTGGAACCAATTCCCAGAGCTCAGCCAATGATAGCTAAACTCTGGAACCGATATCTGGAGCTCAACTACTGATGGCCGAATTTGGGAACTAATCCAGAATTTAGTTGATGGTCGCCGAACTCTGGAACCAATATCCAGAGGTCAGCCAATGATAGCCAAACTTTGGAACTCATATCCAGAGCTCCAAGTTAATGATCGCCGAACTCTGGAACCAATATCGGTCCCTCAACTAGGTGAAGCTAACACCAACACCCCATTAAAGCCGATCTGAGATGAAAAACTAACTATAACAAGTAACTTGTCTATATATATCTTATCTAAAGTTTAGATGGTTTACACAGCAAATCTAGCTGCAAACAGTTTTAATAGAATATGATTATTTATTCCTGTGATACAATGACAGCAGCCATGTTGTTTGTAAACATTACACAGAGGCAGGCTTATCTGTATCTTGAGCCATCGGCCTAATCCCCTCTCCTCCTCCCTCCTCCCCTCTGCCTCTGAAATCAATGGCTAGTAACACCTCCCCCTCCTCCTGCCCAGACTGAGCTCTCATGAGCCCTTGCTACTGCCAAGGCTCTCTGAAAACCAGTGGGCGTGGCTTTTTTAGTTTATAGGGAATTAGAGTATAAAAACAAAAACAAAAAAGTATTTGGCCTGATGAATGCCCTATAAACAATAGGAAAGGAACACAATTATGCAATGTGTAAAAGTTCACCTCGGATCCACTTTAAGTACCCGGCGCCGCAGCCATAAACTTACATTGCGGTCTATGGCAGAGCCAGGTGCGGCCGTGAGGCTGTGCATCCAAATCACCTGATTTGCAATGTCAAACACTGTCTCATTCACACAGGCAGTGGAGGGCCGATAGGTGCACCAGCCTCAGCACCGCTGCCACTGTGTGTGTGGTGGAGTATGGAGCCGAGCAGCCCTATTCAATAAAGGTGAATGGGGCACACCTGGATGCATTTTCTACACAGCCTACATTGCAATGTAGTAAATGCAGGAAGAGGAAACAACATGCACGCCCCCAGCCATCCTCATGCGCTAAGAAAAAGCAGGATTCATCAGATCAAGCTACCTTCTTCCATAGTCTAGCTCTGATGCTCGTGTGCCAATTGGAGGCACTTTAAGGAATGGACAGGAATCAGTATGGGCACTCTGACTAAACTGCTGCTACACAGCTACATATGTATTATTATTTATTGTATTCATAAAGTGCCAACATATTACGCAGTGCTGCACAATAGAGAAATGGTCAATACAAGGTAGGACATGCAACAAGGAACTCACAACAAAAAAAGACCATGCAAATGTATTTGATAACAGTAGTTCATTATCTTTGGTCAAAATAGAGTCTGTTCTAGTCCACTAGAGGGGTGTCAGACAGTGAGATTGCATTATCAACCTGGAAACACTAGGGGGGGGGGGGGGGGGTGTTTCCCGCCAGAGGCTTACAATCTAATGTCATGCTGGGCATACAGCGTCCCTGCTCGTCCCCGCGGTAGTCAGGATCAATTCCCGCTCGTCCCCGCGGCAGTCCGGATCGATTCCCGCTCGTCCCCGCGGGCGCTTCCTTATCTTCCGCTCGATTCCCCGCTGTTGTCCGCCATGTGGGGATCGAGCGGAAAATTGATCCGGCGGGTCATCGGACCTGTCGGATATTATCAATCGAGCCATCAGCGGCTCGATTGATAAGGGAAAAACGAATAGTGTATGCCCAGCATTAGGGACACACCATGAGATTTTCTGGCAGATTTACTGTCGGATCGATTTTCCAGAAGTGAATGGAAAATCAATCAAAAATCAGGTCAGACATGTTGGAAATAATAAAACTGCTAATAAATCTCATTGTGTGTACCTAGCATAAAGGGTGGGGGTAGAGACAATAGGTGTAGGTACATCTGTTAAGAGGGTGTCCAGCAGAATGTGTTATGATACTGATACGGGGGGGGGGGGGGGGGGAAGTCTGATGGCTGGTGGAAGCGAGTTCCAGAGAGTGGGAGCACTGCAGCCCTAGTGAAGTTCTGCAATCACTGAGTGCTCTCACGCCCTTCTCTTAAGGCCAGCAGTATGTTTTCTGAGCAATTTGCAGTGCTGTGGTTCATTTTCAGGTTCGGACCAGATGGACTAGTTTTTGCTCATCAAAGGCATCAGTGAGTCTTGGTCAGCCTTGACCCTGTCATTGGTTCATCAGTCCTCAGATCATGTTTGGTAAGTACTACCCACTGCATACTTGGAACAACCCAATAGACCTGCCGTCTAGGAGGTCCTTGTAACTTTTCGTCTAGCCACCACAAATTCAGCACCTTATGTTTACTCATTTCAAACCACCTTGGAGATATGTCTGTATACTTGCTGCTTAATTAAATCCTTATTCTCGACAGGTGCCATTATAATGAGATAATCAACACTATCACTTCGCCTGTCAGTGGTTTTGGTTGATGTAAGGGATACTACTACTACTACTACCACCACTTCTAGTAATAAAGACACAGTAATAATTAACCTTCACCTGCTGTGATCACTCCCAGAACATATACTGTAGCATCACCAACAAGGGGAAAACTTCAAAATCCTCTGTATCAGATGGAAGCATCAGTTAGTGAGTCAAAACAGATGAACAAAGAATAATTCAAAGCAAGCAGATCTTTATCGGAAATGTATGATGCTGAGCTTGGGTAGGAGCAAAACAGGTGATGCAATAGAATCTGGCCATGCAAGATCATTCAGAAGAGACATGCAGCTGAGCAGAGGTTTCAGACGCCAGACAGATGATGGCTATTGTAGGTACAGGCAGACCAGAGATAACCTGTTGAGCCTCGGTCAGCTATTTCCAGGCTGATTGATGGAGTCTTGCAGGTGGGGCTGTGGGTGTAGGGAGACCCAGGTGAAACACTGAAGTCATTGTGGAGTTTCCTTGCTGAGTCTGGTTGCCAGGAGACTGATTTGCTTTGTTGTGGCTCCCCTGTGTCTCCTCTGACAGGCTCTGATGACTGCTCTGCACTTGCACAAGACTCCAGCAGTATTTCAGCTACAACAGATGGGTATCCAGGCTGTGGATGGCCAAGGAGGGCCGGCAGGTGCTACTGCACAAAACCACTGGATAAGCTCAAAGGGTACTTATGTATTATCCCGTCTGGAAAGTTTGGCAGGTTTTTGTTAAAGTTATATTTGATCCCCTAGCTAGATCTAACCATTTCTGGAAAGCTGAAAGGCCCGGCTTTCCTTTGCACTAGGTCCCGAGTCAATGTGAGGCACCATTTACCAAGTTAGTGGGGGGAGGGTTGGGGGGGGGGGTCCCCGGTCCCCTGCATTGTGCTGTAGGGAGCACAGTGGAATTGAGTCTCCTGCCCATGATGCCAGTAAGACAGAGAGGAGACGAGGGTGCATAGCTGTGCTGCTCCTTCATCTGTAATGAGAGACCCAGGGCACTTGACATAAGTTTTGAAGACACAGATTTCTGCTGCGATTGCGAAGGAAGAAGACCTACCGGGGGTGCTGCTTCTCATCATGCCGGGTTCGCCCCGTACTTCTTTAATTGCACTTTCTGCAGCCAAGTTCAGGGGACACCCCCAGTGGTGTAGCTATGGAGCTATGGGCCCCTGTGCGAGTTTTACATGGAGCCCCCCCAAGCACTCTATATGTAACACTTGATACTGCGCAACAAACCCTGCCAAGGTCATCCACAGTATTAGAGGCGCAAGTAAGGGATGAGGAACAGTTTGTTAATGATTATTACTATTCAAAGCATCTATAGAAGTGATTATTACCATCACGGGAACAATAAATAACTAATACTTTGGTTGAGGAAGAGCCCCATGAGGTCCCCCTGGCCCAAGGGCTCCGGTGCGTTCGCTACCTCTGCAACCCCTATTGCTATGCCACTGGACACCCCTCCTTCAAAGCCCCATAACTTGGGAACTGAGCATCATACCGACTCGGGACGCGGCGCAACAGAAGGTTGGGACTTTCAGCTTTTCAAAAATGGTCAGATGTTCATGGGGGAGCAAACAGAACGTAAACAAAAAGCTGCCAAAACTTCCAGACAGGATAATACATAAGTACTGCTCAAAGGTGTACAGAACGCTGTATATCTGCATTGCAAGACATGCAAACTATAGTCTTCATACTGAAATATCCATATCATCTGTCTGCACCAGCAACCATCAACATGCTAAAAGCCTCTTTAATGGACAACTGAAGTGAAGGGGTATGGAGGCTGCCATGTTTATTTCCTTTTACCCACTTAAAGAGGAACTCAAATGAAAATAATGTAATAAAAAAAAGTGCTCTCTTTTTACAATAATTATGTATAAATGATTTAGTCAGTGTTTACCCATTATAAAATCTTTCCTCTCCCTGATTTACATTCTGACATTTATCACATGGTGACATTTTTACTGCTGGCAGGTGATGTCAGTGGAAATAGATGCTGCTTGATTTTTTGGCAGTTGTAAACAGCTGTTATTTCCCTCAACGCAACAAGGCTCCCAGAGTGTGAAGTTAGGACCTCAGAGCTGTGAGACGCTGACATCATTTGTGGGAGGGGTTTTGCCACTAAATCGGTCGTACAAAGCCCCCTGATGATCCGTTTGTGAAAAGGAATAGATTTCTCATGGGAAAGGGGGTATCAGCTACTGATTGGGATGAAGTTCAATTCTTGGTCACGGTTTCTCTTTAAGGACCACGGGCTTAAACCCCCCCTAGTGACCGGGCTATTTTTTACAAAATAGGCCACTGCAGCTTTAAGGGTTCGCTGCAGGACCGTACAACTCAGCACACAAGTGATCCCCCCCCTTTTCTGCCCACCAACAGAGATTTCTGTTGGTGGGCTCTGATCACTGCTGTGTTGTTGTTTTTAAATAAATATTTGTTTGTTTTTTTATAATAAATAATACAATTTTTTCTTTATTTTTGTATTTCCCCACCCTCCCTACCCCCACCAGCCAATCACAGTGATCGGCTCTCATAGACATCAGCGTATGAGAGCCGATCACTTCCTGAGCTTCAGCGATGTACGGTGTAAATAGATGGTGGTTTCACCATCTAACAGTCCCTAGCGGCGATCACCACTAGGAGACTGATGATGCAGAGCAGAGCTCTGTCATTCAAGTGGAGATGAGCGCGCATCCTGCAAAACCCCGCCCCAGGACTTCACACCAATTGGCGTGGAGTGGTCCTGGGGCTGCCACCGCATTCATGCCATTCGGCGTGGAACAGTCGGCAAGGGGTTAAACAATACCAGTTGCCTGGCAGCCCTGTTGATCTATTTGGATGCAGTAGTGTCTGAATAACACCAGAAACAAACAAGCAGCTAATCTTGTCAGATCTGACAGTAATGACAGAGACAGTAGTGCCAAGCGTATATTGGACCCCTAGCTGTGTGATACTCCTGTTGTTTTATTGCCTGAGGAAGCAGGGCTATGCCTGCGAAATGCGTTGCCGATTGCATCTAGGAGTATGTGAATAAATGGTTACTACCTCAATTGACAGCATCGTGTCTGTTTTGGGTTGGTTGGTCCACCACCGCCTCCCGAACATTTTAAACGTTAGCGAATTTTATCCTTTTGGCGACTCTGTACATCTCTACAAAGTGTGGTTTGAATGATAAAACAACATATTTTTCTTATGAAATCTTTATGATATGCGTGACTTGGGGTGTGACAGGGTGTGGCTTAAGTGTCCCTCTTTCTTTTCTCAAAACGTTGGGAGGTATGCGGATATGCATGCTTGTTCAGGGTCTATGGCTAAAATGATTAGAGGCAGAGGATCAACAGGACAGCCAAGCAACTGGTATTGCTTAAAAGGAAATAAATATGGCAGCCTCCATATCCCTTTCACCTCGAGCCCCCTTTAACCACTCTGCGACTGCCTAAAGCAGGATGGTGGCCACAGAGTGGCTCTCTTGTTCCTCCATCACACCATATAGCAGGACTCTCACGAGGAGCGACATTTGCAGGGAACGAGCGCTCGTTCCCTGCTATCAACACTCCGTGATCAAGTACACACTTTCAATTATGATTGGCCAATCACTGAACAACTGTATCACCTCCATGTATTATGAGATAAATAGGAGACACAGAGAGCCCAATATAGTGTAGTATGTATTGGAAACCGTGGATAAATGTAAGTGTGAGATGAATATACTCACAAACATGGGTTACCTCTTAGGCAACCACTGTAGATGCAGGTGAGGAGATTAGACCTGTCCTCACTCAGGATTAAGATGTCGCTCTATGTAGATCAGGAAAGTAGGGGTAGGTCACCCCTCCACCAGGGGTGGACACAGTATTATCGTAAGAGAAACAGAGGCGCCAACAGGATAAAAGGTAATAAAATTTTTAAAATTTGCTGGGAGGCAGTGGTGGACTTACCTCCGGAAGGCAGACTCAAAATACTGTCTGAATTAAACAAATAAATTTATTATTGGTACCCCAAAAGATGCAACGCGTTTCGCAGGCACAGCACGCTTCATCAGGCAATAAGATAGGGGACAAACAGTAGACTGACGAGCTACTGTTTGTCCCCTATCTTATTCCCTGATGAAGCGGGCTGTGCCTGCGAAACGCGTTGCATCTTTTGGGGTACCAATAATAAATGTATTTGTTTAATTCAGACAGTATTTTGAGTCTGCCTTCCGGAGGTAAGTCCACCACTGCCTCCCAGCAAATTTTAAAATTTTTATTACCTTTTATCCTGCTGGCGCCTCTGTTTCTCTTACGATAATGTATTATGAGAGTTTACCTACCCAATCTGCTCATAGTATTCCATATCTGTTGACCCTCATACTATATGGAGATGGTAACATTGGTCAGCGATTGGCCAATCATAATTGAAAGTGTGTACCAGGCTTTAGTGTGCATACACACATTCAATTTTAATTGGCCAATAATTGGCCAATTTTACCACTTGCATGTAGTAGTAAGGCCAACAGATTTTGAATACTATGAACAGATTGTATAGATAAGCAGCAGTGATACTACATGAAAGTGGTAAAATTGGCCAATGAAAATTGGATGTGTGTAGCAAACTTTAGAGAGTTTTACAGGATTAGAAGACTGAAGTGAACCCTGCGTACAATAGGCAGTGAATGACAGAGATGAGCATTATATGAAAAAACAGAAGAGATGTTGATAAGTGGATCAGCAGAGTTCAGGTTGGTTGGGAGTTGAACTAATCAGTTTCCTCGCAGGTGTGGTTTAGTTTCCAATTTTTGCCTCCAGAACAGAAATCACGGTGTGTCCTTTCCATTCTTTGCCTATTTGCGAATTGCTTTTTCCATAAACGCCCTCCATTTTGTATTTTTTCAGCAACTGAGTTTGAATTGAGTTAATAGGAACAAAAATAAATAAATAATTATAAAACAAATGAGGTGCTATGCAATTTTCCAGCAATTTCTATAATTTGGGTTTTGTTTTTAGTTTACTCATTTAGAGAAATAAATCAAAAGACACAAAGCGCCAGAGCTGCAGCCACTAGGTGCGCTCAATAGGCAGTAACAGTGATAAGGAGTCATGCCCAATGATTCCTTACTGAATAGGTGCTGGCTTACTGAACAGGAAGAGTTACAGACTACCCAGCAAGCTCATGGTGAACCAGAACTCCTTGGCATGTGGAAGGGGCTACAAAGGACCAAAAATCTCTTACTAAAATGTTAAGAAAAACAAAAGTCTGCCTCCTTAAAAGAGAAGGTATTTGCGATAATTCAGGTTGGAGTGAGCATATGAGGTCTCCCACAATGCATCACGGCTGAATATGAAAATGATCATTTTTTGTCCCTGTAAGCTAGCCACACCCCCAGAACCGCTGGAATGCAATGATGTGTCAGCTTGTTAATTGTACAGAACCACAATAATCTAACATGCATACAGACAGGAAGAAACGAGTTAATCACTGGTCTCCTGTGTCAGACGCAGAGCCCTTAACCAGTACACTATCCAGCCTCTATCAAATATAAAAATCGCATGAAAATCGCGGGTTAAAATTTGGGGGGAAAATCCTGATGGCATCTCAGTGCATTAGCGATTAGCAATGGAAAAAGGCCCCGACTGCCATAACACTTTATGGAAAAAATATAAATTGGCTGATCAGTTACAGCATATGGTGAAAGCTGAAGCTGCCTACATTTAAGTGCCAAGTCCCCGAGGACTCAATAATCCTGTCTCTATTTACAGCAATCAGTGTACAAATTGGTGCTGTGATTCTTCCCTTGTATCAGCGGCACAGAGGGACTGGTGCTAATGACGTGTATGTGTAACCCTTCCCTACCCTCAGTGCTCATCTCTCAGTGACTAAAGACATGAAACTACATAAATACATTACCGGGCCAGATAGCGGCATAACGGAGGGGCCGAGTAGGACGGCGAGGGACTGGAGCAGGCCGCCCAGGTAAGTATAAATACAGACTATTACTTGATCTCAGGTTCTTTAAAGGGGCACTACATCGAAAAACTGTAAAATTTTAAATATGTGCAAACATATACAAATAACAAGTACATTTTGTCCAGAGTAAAATGAGCCAAAAAATAATTACTTTCCTCCTATGTTGTTGTCACTTACAGTAGGCAGTAGAAATCTGATAGAAGTGACAGGCTTTGGGCTAGTCCATCTCTTCATAGGGGATTCTCAGCAAGGCTTTTATTCTTTATAAAGATAATCCCAAAAAAGGATTTAAACAATGATGCTGGCCAGCTTCCCTGCTGCTACAGTTTTTTGGCAGTTGGACAGAGCGGCTGCCATTCACTAAGTGCTTTTGAAAATAAATATATCCCAGAGAATCCCCTATAAAGAGATGGACTATTCCAAAACCTGTCACTTCTGTCAGATTTGTACTACCTACTGTAAGTGACAGCAACATAGGAGAAAAGTAATTTATGGCTCATTTTATTATGGAAAAAATGTACTTCTTATTTGTATATGTTTGCACATATTTAAAATTTTACAGTTTTTCGCTGTAGTGCCCCTTTAACCACTTGAGGACTCAGCCTTTACCCCCCCTTAAGGACCAGCGTGTTTTTTTATTATCTGAGCTGGGTGGGCTCTGCAGCCCCCAGCACAGATCAGGTTGCAGGCAGAGCGATCAGATCACCCCCTTTTCCCCCCCTATGGGGATGATGTGCAGGGGGGGGGGGGTCTGATCACTCCTGCCTGCCTGGGTGTTGCGGGGGGGGGGGCACCTCAAAGCCCCCCTCCGCGGCGAAATTCCCCCCTCCCTCTCACCCTGGTTATCGGGGCTGCACAGGACGCTATCTGTCCTGTGCAGCCTGTGACAGGCTGTCCTCTGGCACATGGCGGCGATCCCCGGCCGCTGATTGGCCGGGGATCGCCGATCTGCCTTACGGCGCTGCTGTAGCAGCAGCGCCGTTCAATGTAAACAAAGGAGACAAACGTCTCCTGCGTCTACATTTAGTCTGCGAGCCGCGATCAGCGGCTCGCAGGCTATTCACGGAGACCCGCTGCGTGATCTAACAGGAAACGGCCGCTCGCGCAGATGTGCGTCGCTGGTCCTCCAGCTACCACTTTGCTGCCGCACGGTATGAGGGTGCGGTCGGCAAGTGGTTAAACCAGGGAGTAACTACAGATCAGCATCTCTGAGGAGGTCTGTAAGCCGTAACAAATAAATGTTTTTCTGTAAAGGATACTATGCTGTTGCTTACCTTTTAGAGCAGAGAGGAACTCCTGGGTTTCGGTACACTTTAAGATGAGTCTCTCACCACACAGATCTATATTCCCGCTCTCTCTAAGGTGGCCACGCACACCATACAATTAAAAGATAAAATCGAGAGTTTCTTTGTTTTTGATCGATAAATCCGATTGAATTTCCCTTTTTTTCCGATTTTTGGAGATTGGACATGTTGGAAATTTCAGACCAACTTTATCAAAAATTGTATGGTGTGTGATGGATTGTCAATTACTTGATGTACAGTTCCAATCAATTTTTCTGAGCTTTCAATTATTTTACTCATGATTGGGGAAAATTGAACATAGGTGTATGGTACATTGGTCAGATTTTTGAATTGTTACAATCAGTCAGAAAAATTGATTGCTATTCTTGAATTGAACAGATATTTAAAAAAAAATGTATGGTGTGTGTGGAGACCTTTCCTGTGTCACCCCTCTCTGAGGTAAAAAAAAAAAAAAAAAAAAGTCTCAGATCGTTTAACTGAATTTTTCAGCCAGCCTAACTGAAACTGTGCATACCTCTTCCCTCCTATCACACTGAGGGCTGCACTGACCATCTCACCAGCTACGGTGTGTGCATGAGAGCACTCATGTACCTCTACCCTTATATCCGGCAGCCATCTTGGATCCTGGCTGCCCACACTTTCTACATCAGCACTCAGTAGCACTCATTAGGCAGAAGCTGCTGACCAGGCATAAAATAAAAATGCTGCTCTACCACAGTTAGGGTCTGATAATCCTCTAAGCTCTTCTTTATGTATTTCTAACCTTTGAGGAACAGTGATAATTGCTAGTGGACCAGTCATATACAAGCATAAAATAGGTGTTTCAATAATACAGAGCCTACACTATGGCGTCAATTCACCAGAGAGGATTTACTAAGAGAAAAAAGGTAGGTAGTTTATCTCATGAGGTATTTTAACACTCTGGAGTCAATTCACCAGTGTGAGAGGACAGAGAGAAAAGTGTTCGATAGCAGGGGATAATGGAGAGATATGCATGAGGAAAGTGTGAGAAAGCAGAGAGTTAGGTAATCGGTATTAATGATTTACATGGGATACTTTTCTTCTCTGTAAGCTTGAAAGTAAAGCATTGTGGGTAGGAGGCAGAGTTTTACCACTACCTGACCAGAGTATTCCCGCCTTTTACTGCCGGATCATATCATAAATCATATCACGAGTGAGTCTGAACTTCTTCACCACCTCTGTCTCAGTAAAATTATCAAGAACTGTTCTCTCACGAAAAATACGAGGGGCGATTAAACAGACCCTCCTCCTGCGCCTTTGTCTCCTCATAATAGAAGCAAGCTCTAAGGCCTAGTGCACACCAGAGCGGTTCGGCTGCATTTTGCGATCCGCTTGCGGCTGCGGATACGCTTGGGTAATGTATTTCAATGGGCTGGTGCACACCAGAGCGGGAGGCGTTTTGCAGAAGCGCATACTCCCGGGCTGCTGCAAAACGCGGAGGCGTTTCTGCCTCAATGTTAAGTATAGGAAAAACGCAAACCGCTCTGAAAAACGGCACTACAGAGCGGTTTGCCAGGCGGTTTTTGTTACAGTAGCTGTTCAGTAACAGCTTTACTGTAACAATACATGAAATCTACTACACCAAAAACGCTTTACAAAACCGCAAAATGCTAGCTGAAAAGCTACAGGAAAAAAAGCGTTTCAAAATCTGCTAGCATTTTGCGGATCTGCTAGCGGTTTATTGTGTGCACCAGGTCTAACAGAGTAAGCTCAACAGGCTCCATCTTCCACAGCAGCAGCTGCTGTGTGAAAAACCATTATATCTTCAGGTTCATTCAGGGGATATAGAGATGAAAAAATAACGAATGGCCACGCCCCCTTTCTTCCCTGGTGAATTGTGATTTGGAGAAAAGCTAACTACTAACTATCACTTATTTATCTCATACTTATCTCACATTTATCTCTTGCATTTCTCTCTGTCAATATTTTCCCCTATACTTCTGGAGAATTGCTATTTGGAGATATCACAGGAGGTAAATTACCTCCCAAGAGATAAATAGGTTGGTAACCTCTGGTGAATTGACGCCATTGTGACCTAAGTTCAGGTATGTTTATTGTATCAGTATTTGGATCCACCATGATCTGTTCTGACCATGGCCACTCCCATGGGGACCCCTTGCACAGGGGACCACTGTCGACTGACTACTGATTGTTATGTACATCATGTTTGTTTTTTACTTTGTACAGCGCCACAGAATATGTTGCCATTTATAAATCAATAATAACTTACTACTATCAAAGAAGCTTGTGTGCGCTACAAACAATAGTTTACATTGTTTTAATTGAGGATTTCTTAAATTATGTAAAATCTCAACTATGCATGTTCCTAAATTACAACTATAGCAAAAATTGAGAATCACCTGTACAGGCAGCAAAAAGACATGGCAGATTTCTATAGACTGCAGAAACAGTGGTAAGGATGCGCAGAACGCAACTTTACACATAAGGCTTGTTCATACTTATTTGCAGTGCTTCTGCTTTAGTGCAACGCACATTGTATGCAATATGCAAGGACATAGGACAGGACATAGACTTTCATAGTACAGCTCACGCCTGTGCAGACATTGCTGTGTGATGAGTTATCACATGCAGTGTATATTCTTACACACATTACATGCCAATAAAAGTCTCTGAACGACACATGTGAGTGCATACAGTGAGCAGTGGTGCGTGTTTTTGCACACGTCTTTTATTTATAAAAAATGTATCTCCTTTAGAAAGTTCCTGCAAAAGAACACAAAATGTAGAGCAACATGCCAAAATTCATAATACACTGCGGTGCAAGGAATATAGTTCATATACATTAGGAGGAAACTCGCCTGAGCTGTACAGGTGCCCCTGATTGTGTTTAGCGATCCGGTATGCCTTACTTCTAACTGCACCAAGGAGTGAGCGATGGACAAGCGCACTGTAGCGTTATTTACCCCGCCCACCAGATGCTCCTTGCTTGCGGGCTGTCCATTTGTTACCCCACCCCATATGACATTCATATTGGCTACAGCTGAGCCACGTGTGAGTACAGTGCTCATTAATGATCCACAATGAACAACAAGGGCAACACACGCTGAGGGCAGGTTCACACTATAAGAGCTTTTTCTAAACACTTATGATTTTAAAAGCACTTGCTAATGTAATGCTGTGTGTGTGTGTTCTCACTTGAGCGATGTGATTTTATAAAAAGCACCCATAGTATTACATTGGAAAGAGCTTTTCAATCCGCAAGCGCTTAAAACGATCTTGCAGTGTGAGCAAGCCCTTAGTGCGTGTATATGCACCTTAAAGGACATCCGAGGTGAAAATAAACTGATGAGAAAAACAACTGTATATATCCTCCTCCTAAAAATTACTTTTTTAGATATCCCATATATTAAAATCTAGTTTTTAAAGTTTTACTGTTTCAATGTCTGTGCTCAATGACACATTCATTGAAGTATGCCAGAGCTCAAGTCTATGAACCATTGACCCTTTTTATCTCTTTTCTGCTCCCAGAAGCCATTTACTGACAGAAAAGTATTTTATGGCTGTAGTGACTTATCAGTGAGGGTTGTGATGAAGTCTGACCCAGTCCCACCCGGTCTGAAACGGTCACTTTTATACCAGATGTTTAACTCTTTCAGGCAGAGAAAAAAAAAACCACATCAGTTATTAGTGTGCTCAGCACTGTACATATGTCTATCTCATCACGTCACCTCGGTTGTCCTTTAGGCTGCTTACACACTAAGACGTTAAGGTCGCACGTTGAAGACGGTTCGAACGCACAGCAACGCATAGTAATGTAAACTCTATGCGCCATTCACATCGCACGCGCTGCGCTACAGTCTAACGTGTCGCGTTTATAAAAAGTGCTGCATGCTGTGCGTTCAACAAGGAATCTAGTGCGTTGAAGGTGTTGCACATGCTCAGTATTGTCATGTTTGGAATGTGCGAGAGGGTGAGGAAAAAAAAAAAAACCATTTTGACGCATGCGCCGTTACCGTTCTATCTGACTATGCGCCGTTTGGCGGATATAATCCGCATGCGCCGTGTGGATGGCATGTAATGAACGTGGTTTTTGTAGCGTTCATTACAGCGCATGCTGTAGTATATTAATTTTGCAATTTTAGAACTCACAATGACAATTGTTTGTGTCCTAAGTTATGTATGTATGTGTTTTTCCGTGCAAACATTTATTTTTTGTATTTTTTCTAACGATGTCAAATGATTGATTATTAGCGTTTTGAAAATCGCACATGAATGGCTTAAGAAGGTCAGAACCGGAATAAATTATGCATTAATAAAGACACACCACGCTGCTACCATTAATTATGCGTTAATAAGGACGCACATCAATCATTATGCGTTAATAAGGACGCACCACGATCAATTATGTGTTAATAAGGACGCACCCAGCAGCAACTAATTTGTATGTGTTCATTAGGTCGCACCTGACAGACATCATTAATTTGGCCCTCTATAAGTATAGCTTTTGTTCTAATGCCATTTGCTCTTATCAACTCCAATATGGTGGGTCGAGGCAAGTCAGGAGGACGTGGGCGTGGAAAGGGCAAGGGCAAGGCCACAGGCAGCCGCAAACGGTTTTTATTTGATGTGGAAGATCTTGTGGCTCGGGTTCAAGCCAAGCCACAGCTGTATGATCAAAGCCACCCGAAATACAAGGATACTGCAGCAAGTGCCCTCATCTGGGAGGAGATCACAGCGACCTTTTATGATGATTGGGAAAGTGTTGAAAATAAACCAGACAAAAGTAAGTAGCAGTGATGTATGTAATGTTTAGTATTAATTGAATTAGATATGTGTGTTAAAAACTTGTTGCAATTTTTAAAAACACACACACACACACACACACACACACACACACACACACTATATATATATATATATATATATATATATATATATATATATATATATATGTAACACAGAGGAATGGTATGTTGATATTTATATGAAACGGCTAATTATTCATGTGTGTGTTGTGAACGCCATTTGACATGTACCTAACTCCTGGCATCTCTTCTAACAAGTGTATCTCACCCACCCTGGGCCCTTTCTGAGTGCTGCATGGTCACTTGTAATGGTGTTGTTATTAGTGCTCTCTTTATGTGGCTTGCATTGTGATCGATTGCTACAGTGCCTGTAACACATAACACCACCACATGCACAGCTGTCACTACCTGGCCTGCTGTCACATGGTACAGCTGTTTGAAGGAGCATGGTAGAGTATGAGTGCAGGTATCATAGCAGCATGAATGTCGACTATGGAACACTCTGCATGGCCCCAGGGAGTCAGATAACATGTGTGAGTGTGGCAAGCACATGTGTGGTGGTCTTTCAATTATGTGGAAATGTAAGTATATATTAGTTGTAACTACAAAGACACTTTCTTATTAACCATTAAATCGGTGTATGATCATATGGTATGATACAGGTATCAAGGTCAAAGTCTCTCTGCAGTAAAATGGACTGTGGTTATGGCCTCCTAAAGGCCAATGTACACAATACAAATATTTATCGGATTCCATTTCCATAATATGTGCAATCCTATTACATTAGGCATGTGTAATCATGGTTAGATGTCATTCTATGTTCAATTGTTTAGTAATGGTAGATCAGCTTTGATAGAATGGAAACGTGATCCGACAGTTAATTTTTAATGGGATGGTAAAGAGAATGGTAATGGCTTTGTAAATTTGTTGCTAGACTATATAAATTCTGCATTAAGGTCAGCACACACCATACAATGTTCAGCTAATTGGTCTTTATTATCAAGCTACAAGTGTTGTTATAGTACATGGAGGCTTGTAATTTTCCTTCCAATGGAAGATTGCAATGACATGGAATTAGTATTGTGTATCACCACCGTTTTATTTGTGTAATTGAGTTCATCCCTCAACTTTTTGTTTGCTGTCTTGATATTGCACCAAAGTGTAAGCAACTCTGTGTGCCCTGTTTTCCACAAACTAATAACCAATCTGTCCTCATTGGTAATGGACTCCCAACATAGTTTTAAATTTGTACAGATGCATACCATTTTGACGCTGTATTCATCCTCTTTCCATTGACACATAATCCACCTCCCTAGGCCTTTTACTTGTCTATGTAGTAATGTTTGATATTGCATTGGTGGCAAGACTTTTTTGCTGATCGATGAAATTGGGAAAGGCGTAGTGTAGCGCATTCAATATTGTTGAATAGAGGGCAAAAAGGTATAAAGAATGGTATGCATTTTAATTGGTAGTATGTTTCATTCCAGTAAAATGGAAAAGATCTATTTTATTGTTCCATGTCTGTCAATGTTTATGATGTGTGTCTACCTAAAAGTGTCTCTGTAAGCAACTGTTTGCCGGTGAAGTATGTTTGTTTTTGGATAGTTACATGCGGTGTTTTATTTTGTATTGTAGTTTTGGATATTCGTGAACGCTGGCGCTCCCTTCGGGACAATTACAAGCGTGATCTACAAAAAGGTCAAGAAATGGAGCGTAGTGGTGCCGGATCAGCGTGTCGTGGAAAATATGTGCACTTTGCTCTTCTAGATTTCCTACGCCCATGTTTTGAGGGACGACAGTAAGTATGTTGTTGATAATGCTGTGTTAATGCATAATGTTTCCACAACGATGTAATAGCGGCATGTCTAATTTGTTGACAGGACAGAGGACAGTTCACGGCCAACAACAGAGTCAGCATCCGCTGACAATGTGCCCAACCTCGTCATGACCCAGGAGCCTTCTCATGCTGAGGAAGGCACATCTGAAGCGGGTGCTGATCCACCGACCCGCAAGCGATACAATCGGCAACCAACCTCCAGCCAGCAATTTGATCAGAGTATGTTGTCTGCTTTTAAGCAGCTGATGGACAGATGGCAGCATAGCCAGTCACAGCTAACCGACTGCCAGAAGTTGGCGAATGCCTTTGTCCCCCTAATGGAAGTAGTGCCGACGCACCTACGTCCAAACATGGTGAAAGACATCATGGATGTCATCCTGCGCTATCAACCCCCTGCATCTACCCACTCTGTTGACCCCACCACACAACCAATGTCAACCTCACAGGACTACATGCCTGTACAGAGGCCACATATGGCAAGTTACACAGGACCAATGCCATCCGAAAACCCCTTGTTGCCATCCCACCCACCCATGTTTTCTCAACCCATTATCCCTTTCCGCCCACCGTTATCCCAAATCTCTATGCCTCCACATCAATACAGGCACTATTCTGAAAGTCACCCTCCTCAAATGTATCCTCTACCCTATCCATACCACCAACACTATGATGCTGCAGCTCAATATGACCCTTCTCCCAATCCTCAGCAAAATCCGGATAATACCTCAAATCTTCCTCCTTCATATGGTCCACCGCATGAGGATAGACAATATCCTTGATGTAAATAGTTACTTTGGATAATGTTTTTGTTGATTTTTTATGAGTGATGTTTACTTTTGGGTTTGAGTGCAATGTCCCCATTCTAACAGTGCAATAAACTGTGGAACTAATCAACTGTTCTCATTGCATTTGTGTGTGTAAGATATATTGACCATGTAATAAGAACTGCACGATTATATCCTAATGTGTTTATACATGTCCATTTTGAAACAGTAATGAGACATGTACTCAACGCAGAGGACTAATCACATGTGTAAACCATTGCATTACCAACAATCTTACGTCTGTTGTACTTATTGTCACCAATATTAATGAAACATTGATTACGGTGATTTGGGTAATTATCAGTTTTGCTGGCTACACACGTTGGCTTCCTACAATATATGTTGCACTCAATTCTCTTATACTCCTTTATAGGAAACATGTTGAATTGTCATTTCCATGTGTATTTAGGTCAATGTGGCCAAATGTACATGTGTTTAAACATTACTATACATCGTCATATTTTAGTAACATGTTTATCAACAATCAATAAAACCATAATCTTGTGTGGCATGGATGGCAAAATGCAGCATGTGTATCCAGCATTACATTACACAAAGCAAGGATGGTTATTGGGCAAGCATCCACCATCATTGCACATACACCAATTTACAGTGGTTGTGTGTGCCAGGAGATAGAGGTTGGAGATGTAGTGGTGGCGGCTCCTACAAAACACACATATATATATATATATATATATATATATATATATATATATATATATATAGTGTGTTTGGATAGCAGGTGGTGTGTATGTACCTTTTAGATTTATGTGCAGGTCACTAACAACATATTCTAAAATAAGGAAGCCATGTTTTTTTTTTACAACAAAACTGTATTTACAAAATATTAACAGGGGAGCAACTGGTATATCACCATAAAAATTACAAAATGTTCTTCAGAATTATAAATAGGTGTCCTCTTCTGAGGACGAGTCAGACAGAACATAAATCCGTCGTCTGCCCTGTGCTTGAGCCGCCGGTGGTGGAGCAGGCTGTGCTTGAGCCACCGGTGGTGGAGCAGGCTGTGCTTGAGCCGCCGGTGGTGGAGCAGGCTGTGCTTGAGCCGCCGGTGGTGGAGCAGGCTGTGCTGGAGCAGAGGGGGCTTGCGCCTGGCCAGGCCTCTGTGCTCTCCTCTGTGTTGAAGCTGAAGACATAAAACAAACATATGATGTGATCATTAGTTACACAACAATATGTAAATATCATGATAAAAATGGGTTAACAGCTTCCATGTAGGCATAATACACAGGCTGCCACTTCATTTATCATTTTCACAATGCATTACTTGCATCAACATTTAATAAACGTTAACTAATTACACATTTTACGCTCCGCAAACAGCCTTCGTAACCTTGCCATGTTGATCCAAACATCATGTAGGTGAAGGGTCTGTACCACATGTGGTTTGGAGTCATGACCTGGTGTGTTTATGAGAGTGTACGACTTATATTTGGTTGTTTGTGTGTGAAGGTGGCCTCACACCATGCAATTAAAATACAATTAGAGTGTGAGATTGTTATACCAGTTTAACATACATCAAATATCAAAACATTCACATAGATTGTATATCAAGATACCAGAACCATTGTATGATGTGTGGCCTTCTTCACGGTGTAGATGCATTCCAAACAGTATGTGCTGATTCACAACACAGACACATGTATATGTCATTGCGTCTGAATGCACAACATGTTCACATCTTTACTGTGGCCAGATCATAGTGGCAGATTTCAATACGATTTAAAGGTAAAAAGATCAGGGAATTGGCTGAGCAGCTGCATCACCCTTGTCCATGTGCCAAAAAAGTTATGTATGGTGTGTAGTGTATGCAGGGCCGGACCAAGGCATAGGCTGGAGAGGCTCCAGCCTCAGGGCGCAGTGTAGGAGGGGGCACAGAATTCATTCAGCTGTCATTCCTCATTGTGTTTGAAGCTGAAATAAATAAGAAAAGGGGATACACGGCAGTGACTGTAAGGCAGATAACTAGATATTAAGGTGTTGGGGAGGTTGTGGGCCCTGTGGCGCCTCTTAGTCTAATAGCAATCAGTGTGTGATGGCTGGGGTGGGAGGGATGGAGGGGCACACTTTGGTGTCTCAGCCTTGGGTGCTGGAGGACCTTGTCCTGCCTCTGAGTGTATGTATACATTAGCAGTCCGACAGCATTCACAATGCAGTGTCCGCACATCTCACTGGTCAATCCGGCATACACGCTAGTAGTGCATAGCGTCTGAGTTTGGACGCTGAGCATAATCAGCTTGTATGCGCAACACCACCATATGGCCTGTCAACATGTTGCAAAGAGTAATGTAGCCGCCATGTGTAAATGGTGTACACACTGCATACATTTATATAGCATTGTAGGGGTTGCGTACCAGTTTGGTTTTTTCCAAACCTGCCACGCCACACACCCACACAACCAACCTCGGTCCAATATTGGCCAACATGTGTGAGCAAACGTGAGGCCTATTTCATTTGCACACATCTTGTATGTGTTATTAGGGCATCCACTTCCCACCACCAATCTCCTGGTAATATTGTAGTAAAGTTTTTCCTGTAAATGTGAGGGTTGATTTGTTTCCTTGTTGTTCTAATGTATGTTGGACTTAAATTGGGCAAAGGGATGTAAACACGCAAGATGGAAGGCAACTACAGGTCTGTCGTTGCGTTTGTCTGGGCACACTGTCACCACACAGTAGCGCCTGTGTACACGCTGTCGGTGGACTCATTAGGCTGTTTGTGATAGATCCACTCAGCGGATCCCTCATGAACAAGCTTCTCCGTCACACACCGACGCATACACACGCTATTGTGGGTTGAAACTCTGGCCAGCAACAGACCCGTCATTGCCTCACATCCTGCCTGTGTATGGGCCTTAAGGCTGAACCGGTGACTATCACATGGAGGAGGACGGTTTTCAAAGTACCACAAAATCAACATAATACTTCTGGAGAACACATTTTAAACATCAATTATGCATTAAATGACCAAAAAAACAAAAACGAAGTTTGTATGACTTACCCTGTCGCAAGTCCCGCCGAACAATGCGTACAAAGTCCGGATCACGGCGCTTGAGGTCTGACCAGCGTTTTTTCAGGGCCTCAATGCTGTGGTACGCATAATTGGCCTCCATTATGCGCTGCTGGGCACGTAGTAAAATGGTCCGCTTTTGATACCGGGTACGAACCAGGTCATATCTCGCTGAAATCATTATCTACAACAACAACAAAATAAAAAACAAACATTAGTTCCAACATAACTCACTATCAGTTGATGACTACAGTCATCGTTTCCTATGCAAACTATATTTCATCATCAATATGTCACCCCACAGCACACCTATCATTAGATGAATCCTACAGACTGTATGTACACAACTATACTAACAGAGCATAAACATAAACACACACAGTATTTTCAAATATAATTAGCCAAAGGATTGTAACCAACATTAACATTATCATAGTGCAAAAACATCAACTATGTACTCCCAACTATTGTTTCTTTCCAACTTACTTTGGCCAACAGAAGTTTCTCATCTTCACTAAATGCTGCTGGTGGCATCTTTCAGACAACCCATGCAAAAGCAATTACAGGAAGTATGTAGATTAGCTTCCTGTAGACACATGATTCTGATATGTCACATGACCGATTATGGACGCATACAATGCGATAATACGCTCGCATTAATACCATCATAATGTGCTAGATGCGGCGTGTACGTCGCATTAAGGGGAAGGACTTTATAGACTTTCATGTTCGTGCTGTTTTGAACTCGTGGAGGTGGAGCTACAAGTGTCAGCTCTGACTCCATCTACAACATTCTTTAGCCTTATCGCCGCCTCTCCCCGCCCCACTCTGTACATGCAGATTGAGAGGGTATGATAGAGGCGGTGCTATGGCGAAAATATTGCAGTGAGAGGCGGACCTACATACATTAGCTGTCCCTCAAACACAATGCGAAGACTGTATACATGAAAAAGTTAGTATTTTTGTCACGAACTATGCGACTTAACGGAGCCAGTATTGCCGAGATTTCTATATGCGACCTTATAGTGCCAGTCTGCTCAAATGTCAAGATGCGACATTATGGTGCAAAGAAAACCATTTTTGATAGTAATGCGATGCTAACGTCGCACATAGAATAATAAAATATTTTTTGGTCTTGCATGCGACTTACATGGCGCATTTAAGACCAAATATATAATAATTTAACAACATTGCATTACTAATATAACATATTGCACAATTCAACAAAACATATACACTATTTTATTTCCTGCGAGATTGTTGGTCCCACAATTCAACATGAATGTGGTTAAGCCCCTCTGCCAACGGCAAGGCCTATCTCATAGAGGGGACCCTACACTATTTACATTGGATTACCTACTAAGGAAAACAAGGCATCCAGAAAAAACCAAAAAATTATTTGCATGAAAATTTTAAAAAAAAAAATGGCTAATTGTCCTGCCAATCAACTCTACCCTCATGCAAAAAATACAAAATCATATCATCACGGAGTGACAAGCTATCCCTTGTACCCCGTGGTGGGTTTGCCCGGACATCGCGCAGATGGCAAGAATCGCTGCCATCTGGCGACACACCCTCAAGGTCCAAAACAAAATTGTGCAACACGCATGTTGCTTTCACTACAGAGATGGCGTTGGAAACAGAAAGGTTGATGGAGCTATGCAAAACTCGCCACTTATTGGCCAAAACACCAAAGGCACACTCCACAACCTGCCTTGCCCGGGACAAACGAAAATTAAACATGGTACGATTCCTGCGATCCACAGACAAGTACCTAGAAGAAAAAGGGCGCATGAGGTGTTGGCTCAGCCCAAAGGCTTCATCACCAATAAGAGTGAATGGTCGAGGAGGACCAGTTGTGCCAGGCCAAGGCATGGGGGCTGGGAAGTTCAAGCGATCATCCATCATGTTGCGGAAAAAATTGGAATGCTGAAAGATGAATGAGTCACTTGAGCTCCCATATGAGCCCACATCAATATAAATAAACCGTGACTTGGCATCAGCTATAGCCATCAAAACAAGAGAAAAAAACTTCTTGTAATTATAGTAACGGCTGCCACTGAACGGAGGCATGACTAGCCGTATGTGTTTGCCATCAATGGCACCTAGGCAATTGGGGAATTTTGTCTTCTCCCAAAACAAATTAGCAATTTCTTGCCAATTGGCTTCCTCCGGTGGGCGAAGATGCCTAGGTGCCACCCGCAACCAGATGGCTCGGCATGTGTCGCGCACTATGTAGCCAATGGTCGACACCCCCAGCCGAAAACAAAAATGCAGAGAGGAGAAAGACTGGCCTGTTGCAAGGTATCTGAAAGGAAAACAACAAAAAAAAAAAATTAATATTAAAAACAGTACTCATTAAAATTATACATTACATACACATTAACAATACCAAATGACTTAGCTAAATACCTCAAGGTCACCAACAACTTCTCCTCCGCAGATATGCTCTGCCGATAGTTGGTGTGAGCCTTGGTGAGATCAGATCTCACCAAATCCAGCAGGACATAAAAGCTGCAATGAAAACAACAACAACAAACTTCAACAACACATTACCACTATTGTATTGCAAAGCAAATCAGTCATTAAACAAACATAATTACATAGGTGAAAGATGAGGCCAGACATGTCAGCTTGTCCCATTGTTAGAGGCTGAGGGCAGGGGTTTCTAACAAGTTGAGTGTGTATACAGGGCACCTAAACTTCATAGGATATGTTTGGGAGTTGCCAATAACACCTGTTGTATGAGTGTCCTGGTGATCTTGGGTCTGTAATAGTTTTTGCCACAGCCACTGAGCAACCACACTGAACAGCTGCACACACTACATGTATACAGCATTACATGCATGTTTCTTTTTGCTGTATGATTCAGACACTACTGCAGACACAGACAGCAGCAGGATGGCAAACAAGTGGTATTGTTAGATGAAATACACAATCCCTCTCAGTGTTGCTTTACTTTACATTCAAACCACTATCAGCCTCCCTCCTCCCCTCTGCCTCTGAAAGCAATGGCTATAACACTCAGCCACCTGCTTAACACACTAACCTCACCTAAGTCATTTACACTGTAAGTAAATGGAAAGGCAAGGTGAAATGATATGCAAGGAGCTTGTTCTGATTATAAACACATTTAGTGGTATAATTAAAACATAACAACCATTGCACAAACATTATGCAAATTACACTATGTAGTAGGGACCCAATTAAGCGATGGATAATAATTTTTGCTGGATAATTGAAAACATTACACAAAACTATGGTATATTACCTGGAAATGGACATCCTCGTGTAGCAGAAAAACTTTGAGGAGTCCTGCAACAGGTCAGGAAGGAGGGTATGAAAATGCCCACTTAAAGGACGGTCCACTAAGAGGGGATGGACCCAAAAAAGCCGACGTCGACGCCTGCGACGAAGAAGACGCATAAAAAATAACATGCACATGCCACCAAGCACCATCTCTTCCTCCACATCCATGTTTCCAACACCAAACAACCCACAATAATAAGCCAAAAAAAAGTCTATTTATAGTCATCATTGTGCGCCGTAAACCGCGCAATAACCGGCGCATATCATATGACGTCAGATCACTCTAACGCGCTAGTCAACGCTGCACAAGAACGTCCACCTTTAACTGCTACGTGCGTTGAGTTGGTCGCACGTTATGCGACCTTAACGTGCCACCTAACGCAACGTCTTGGTGTGCAAGTAGCCTTAAAGTATAAAAAGGCTTATAAATATGTATGCAAGTTTATAGCCTCTTTGTGATATTTGTAGTGTGAACAGGACCTTACAGGGCACTGCATCTAGTGTGAGACAAGTTTACTTTACGCAGGATTCAATCTTATCTCTTGGGTGAAGGATCTAAACAAATATAGGCCACAAAACAAAAACAAGGCAGATAAAAAAAAAAAATTAACTTTATTAATTCCGTTTTTATACAAAATTCCTCTCTTTAAATCCAAAACACCACATCGAAAACAGCCAGCAAACAGGAAAGCCAATCGGAATATAGTTTGTTTAAACCCCTTTCAGCCCAGAGTGCAGGAAGAGAAGTGCCCAGACAGTGTTTCCTTTCTGTTTTGGGCAAAACGTTAAGCAAGACAGCTAAATGGGGAGGTTTATTTGGGCGTTCCTCTGATGCATTTGGGACATTACCTAATCGCACTTATAGAGCCCAAAGAGAATACAAACAGTGCATACACACCGTTGATGGATGTCAGGGATCGGGACTTAATCCCATAGGGCCGCATCACTGGGCCAGGCTGGACCCATGCGAGGCAGCTCCGTATCTGACGATGCGCTGTGTGTTACTATGCAGGAAAGAGGAGAGGAGGAGGGCCAACAGAGGCGGGCAGGGGAGTGGTGTAGACAATGGGATCGCCCATCGCTCACAGGTTTGGAATAGCCAGCCACTGTACACACACACACACACCGATAACAAGCGCCTCAGCCGAATTTAGTCAAGCATGTGTATGCACCTTTACGCGCGTACACACACTTGACTAAAGGAAACCTCTCGGTAGATAAATATGCAGGCTATCTGCTGTATAATAAATTTAAGGATGGCTTCACACTGCACTAAATGTTCTGTTAAGCGGAAGTAAACAGAATGGATTGGCACAAATGCAAACTGATCCTATGCAAAGCAATAGGATGCGTTCACATTAGGCCACTTGGAACTTATCTGTTCAGTCCATTACGACAAACAGAACGCATGTTTGCACAACTTTTCTGGATTGACAGAAGCAAATGCCGATGGGTATGCCGAGGAGTTGCGACGCAAAATGGAACGAAAAACGCGGATAACAAAAACTGATGCCCAACTTAACAAATTGACCCTTTTGAAAAAGAAAATGGATGTTTTTACAGGATTAGGTTTTCATCCAGTGTGAACCCAGAGAAAATCACTGCCCCAAAAACATGTAGATCATGTATTATGATTTAAAGGATACCTGACCAGAAGCAAAGCCACCTGAGGTAACACAGAGGTTTGTTCATGCTGGATTCACCTACCTCTGTGCATTGTCTGTTCTTCACCTCGTTCCCCCTGGTCTCTGCAATTACACTTTGAAAAATCAGACTTTTGGGCAAAGTCAGATTTTCAGACAAGAGAGACTTGCTCACGTTGTTCCCTCCCATCACCATCCGTCCCTCCTCTTTCCTGCCTATTCACTCCCCTTATGGGGTGGGTAAAAAGAAGGAAATGGGAGGAGGATAGAAAAGAACATTGCTGCAAGCCGGCCTCTTCGTGTCTGAAAAGCTGACTTCAGACAAAAGTCAGTTTTAAAGGAGTGATTATAGGGACCAGAAGGAACAAGAAGAACAGACAACGCACAAAGGTATGTGGATCCAGCACCAACATACCTCTGTGCTTAGCTTAGGTAGCTTTGCCTTGAGTCAGGTTTATTTTAAGTTTAAACTCCTCCATATATAGGTACCAGTACACTGTGTGAAGAGCTGTGGGATCTTCTAAAGCAGCATCTGTTAAAGGGAACAGATCGTCTCGGGTTCCCTTTGAAGGATACAGGACCTGGAGCATAATGTAAAATCCTGGGGGAGCAGGTATTTATATGAAGTAGTCCTCATGCCACCGCTCCCCCTGTTTTTCTACCAAATGTCTCTCGCAGCTACTTCTGGGTCAGCCAGGTCAGGCAGTAGTGCGCAGGCACTGGCCCAGGGCTGTGTGCTTGATCAATGGCCGGGAGCACTGTGCGCATGCACACTATGTAGTCATGACATCATGTGCATGCGCAGAGTTCTCCTAGCTGTGCGCAATTTGGGAGGGAATGGAGGAGAACGGGGGGGGGGGGGGGGGATGCTCCCATCCATTTTTAAAATATCCTCCAGCTCAGGTATTCTTCTACATTATTTACCATATTCCCTTTTATTAATGAGTGCATTGGCCAAGCACCCCCCATTAAAGGTAATGTGATCTCAAGTACCCCTTGATGCTTGTATAATGGGGGGCTTTTAGGACCATTGTAGTCCTTTACACACTCCAATGAGTTCTGGGTCACCATGAGCTTGCTGGTTAGTCTGTGCCTCTCGGATTCACAAGCCCTACTCCATAGAGCCAAATTAATCCATGCTGATGAGGATCAAACAATCCGAAACAGTCTGTATGCATGTTGGATTATTATGGCTCTGTACAAATTAACAAGCTGACACATCATTGCATTCCAGCGGATCTGGAGGTGTGTTTAGCTTCTAAGGGTACAATGGTTAATTTGCATATATTCAGCAGTGTTGCTCTGGGAGACATCTCAAGCTCACTCCAACTTGAATTATCGCAAATTCTTTCTGTTTTAGGAAAGCAAACTTTTGTTATGCTTGTATAATAAGAGGAGAGTATTCCAGATGCTCTTCAAACATTCCATGATATTTTTGATTAACTATAAATACTTATGTAGGTTTCTTTATAAATCAGGTCTCTCTTTTTTTTTAATCTAAAGACTCACTATAAAGGCTCATTCACACTAGAGCGCATCGCTGGAAATCACTAGTGTTTTGAAAAGCGCTTGTGCAATGTTAAGTCTATGTGGCTGTTCTCATTTAAGCATTTTGCGTTTTTCAGCGATTAGCGTAAACGCAAACTCATAGCCTGCTCCATTTCTGAGCGATTTTGAGCGATTAGCGCTTCAATGTTAAAGATAGGAGCGCTTCAAAATCGCCCCAAAACGCTGGGCTGTTCACAATCTTCAGCGTTTTTCCAGCGCTTTTACTCAGCAAATATTGCAGATTACCCATAAAACACCCGTTTCCTGTCTAGCGGCCATTTCCTGTATGGGAGAGCTAAACGCAAATCGCTGAAAACACTATCTCATACAGTAATAAAAAACGCTGAAAACCCTGTGGAGGAAAATGCTAGAAAACGCCAGAAAAAAGCTCAGCGTTTTCTTTAGTGTTTAGCGATTTATAGTGTGAATGGGGCCTCATGGTTTGGCAGATAAGTTCAAGTAACAGAAGCCCCCAGGGAATCGGGACCCAGCACTGCAGGGCAAGAGTGCTAACCACTAATCCACTGTGCTACCCATATACACATCTATGTCCTAGAACCACACTAAATACCTGCAGTCTGTCTGAAGCTAGCATCTAGCTGAAGGAATGTAGAAGATAAACATCTGCTCTAACATACAGAATATTTCACCTTTTAGGCCGGCAGGAGCCAGGATCCCATACAATGCTCACAGGATCCCACACACAAAGCTCACAGGATCCACCACACATTGTGTCATTATGCCAGTTCCAGCTGTACCTCCTGAATAATAAAAGTCTGGTATTGATACAGAATATTCATTATACGCAGTATTTAGACACTTTAGTCAGTAAAGAAGAAAACTTGGATGATGCAAGTTCACTGTGGTTGTGGCTGACTCTGGTAGCTCCATCACACATAGAGGGAAAGAGACCCTGAGGAGAGGTCAGCTGCAGGTCTCTGAAATCCAGGATGTCTTTAGCCAGATCAGCAATGTCTTCATCTGCTCACTGGGATTTCTTCTTTGGGCTCCGACTTTTCCACATGACATAAAAAATAAAGATACCTGATAAAACATAAAGAGAAATTACAGATCAACATGGACTGCATACCGCAAGTTCTCATTATACACATGTTCAAGTTACCATACACAAATCTGAAATAACTCAATCTGCCACATCATCTTGTTTGAATTACTAGAGTTGTTTAAAGGGGAACTGAAGAGAGAGGTATATGGAGGCTGTCAGGTTTATTTCGTTTTAGACAATACCAGTTGCCTGGCAGCCCTGCTGATCCTCTGCCTCTAATACTATTAGCCATAGCCCCTGAACAAGCATGCAGCAGATCAGGCGTTTCAGTGGTTCAGACTTATAAGTCTGATCTGACAAGACTAGCTGCATGCTTGTTTCTGGTTTTAATCAGATACTACTGCAGAGAAATAGACCAGCAGGGCTGCCAGGCAACTGGTATTGATTAAAAGGAAATAAACATGACAGCCTCCATATACCTCTCTCTTCAGTTCCCCTTTAAAGGCCAACTGAAGTGAGAAGAATATGGTGGTGGCCATATTTATTTCCTATTAAACAATACCAGTTGCCTGGCAGCCCTGTGGCTGAAATACACAAGAATAAAGCATGCAGCTAATCTCATCAGATCTGACAAGAATGTCAGAAATCTGATCTGCTGCGTGCTTGTTCAGAGACTATGGGAAAAAGCATTATAGGCAGAGGATCAGTAGGATAGCCAGGCAACTGGTATTGTTTAAACAGGAAATAAATATGGCAGCCTCCATATCCCTCTCACTACAGTTGTCCTTTAACTTTTTTGGGACCACACGGCTCTGGCCCCTTAAAGTGGACCTGAACTCAGAACTTCCTCTCTGCTCTAAAAGATAAGCAATAGTATAATAACGTTTAATGAAAAAAATTTCTTTGTAACAACTTACAGATCTCCTGCAATAAATCCTGCTTTCACAGAAGCAGACAAATACTTAACATTCTGTGTTTATATAATTAATAGCTGAGGAACTTCCTGAATTTCTGTGCTGACACGACTGAGAGATCAAATTACACTTGTGATTACTTGAGGATAAAAAAAAGGGGGGGGGGAATTAGACAGGCTCTTCTCTCGAAAACAGACAGGGTGCATTTATAGGTTTTCCTTGCGTCCTGTGCAATAGTTCAGGTTCACTTTAAGGATGTTTTTTTCCCGAATATAAGCTGTAATCGCTGTGATTGGCTCACCAGGGCCTGACCAACAGGGTCCAAAGGGGCCCTGAGCAGATGCGCATATAAGCATACCCACAGCTACTTGTTAAAGCGGACCCAAACCAAACATTTTTTAATTCAAAATATTTAGTTGCACCACGCTGACACATACAAAGATAAATAAACACTCCTTCAAGCCTATGAGCATTTCAGTGCATGCTTTTCACCCTTCTCTTTTCATAGCTAGGGTTATACTGGGGGCAGCCATTAGCAATTCCTCCATTGCCGGACACCATCTACTTCACCAGTTTGCCAGATTCTTTCCCGGCAATATGAAAGGAAGGGAGGGGTTCCTCCAATAAATGTAAAATATTTTATATTTGTCATCATGCAGCTGAAAAAAAAAGGCTGCTATTTAGTATTAGAATTTAGAAAATAGATTTTATTTCTGAAATCTTGTATTTTTAATTTGAGTCCACTTTAAGAGGAGACACTCACCGGCCCCTTAGGTAAGCGCTCCTGCTCCCGGGCTGGCCGCTATAAATGACATGGGATCGGCGACTGACAAAGTTGCGCAGTGACCCCAAAATAGGAAGCCTGCGGGTCCTCCAAGGAAATAAATATGTCAGCCTCCATACACCTCTCACCTCAGGTTTTTTTTAAGTCACAAATTCCATGGTAGTCGATTTGTTATCCTACTGAAGAAACAGTGAGCCACTGCAATAGGCTGTAGGCCTTTCCCCACAGGACATCCATTACCTAAGAGATCAGGTAGGATTTCTTTCTTAGCCTTTGTTACATTCACTGCAGCCACCATAGGACACACCAGGGCTTTGGTGTACACATTTCTACAGCACTTTATGTATTACACAGAGATTAATTAGTGACCTAGGTATGGAAAATATATATAGTTTGAGATTCCCCATTAGTAGTTGTCACTTTATATACTGTATATGTACTATTTCTTTTTATTGGTTTGTTTTCATATATAATATTATTAATAGTATTTTTATAGCGCTTTTCTCCCTGGGGACTCAAAGCGCTGTGACCTTGCGTTCTACATCTCATAAACTCGGGAAAAGAGGTGGGTTTTTAGCCTTTTCTAAATTGCTTTGGGTCCACTGATAGTTAAAACTACACCACATCTGTGGCTGCCTAATCCTGATGCCGCATAGTTTTAATGCCGGCTGCTCCCAAGCACGGGACACAACAGCGCGTCTCCGCTTTGGCTCCTGACGGCCTGAAGACTGTAGAGGGCCCTTTCACACGGAGGCGGTGCTGCAAATTGTCGCACGGCTACCACAGCCTTATGAAAATCTATGGGGGAGTTCATACTCTCCACGTTGTGGTATGCTGCGCTGGAAGTGACCTATCTAACGCGCTTCCATACCTACGCTATTGCATGGCTCCTGCGGCGATCTGTGTCGAGCCGGTCATGTAAGTCTATGGTAATGCACCCAATTTAAAAAAACCCGCCACAATTATCTGCGTTGTGCATTTAGAAATACGCCTCCGTGCACGTCATCGATTGCCGAACAAGAAGTGAGCAACACTTCCTGCATGGCTGGAGGCCAGATGGGGAATACCGCAAAGTGACGCGGTATACTCCGAAGATCTGTTTCTGTCGGTGCGGCGCGACTGCGCACCTCACCACCAATATGCAGTGTGAAAGGGCAATCACAGCGCTCAGGAGATGCAAAAGTAAAAACATAAAAAAAAGGTTCCGGGCGTTAACCTCCCTGGCGGTAATGCCCAGTGTAGCTCGGGTTAGCCGTCGGGAGTTCAATGTAGAGTATAGTGCGCAGGGGGCACTTTTACTCACCTCCCGGGGGATCCAGATGTCGGAATCTGTTCTCCTTCCTGTCCTCCGAGGCCCTGAATCACTCTGGTGAGATCGCAGTCATCGATCTCACTACAGAGTTACAGTGCCAAACGGAGGACAGAGGTAAAATTGCAGCGCTGGAGCCTAGGGAGGTAAGTGCTGGGACTGCTGCAGAGACTCTGGCGGCATGATTTTTTTTTCCTGATTTTAGGACCTGAAAGACCCTAAAAGCCAGAAATAATCATACCGCCAGGGAAGTTAAAGGGACCAGAGCCTTTAGTTCCTAATCAGTGCAAGAGGCCCCATCTCTGTACCCGAGGCAGTTTTGAATATTAAAAAAAAAAAAAAAAAAAAAAAAAAAAAAAAGGACACAGGCATGTTCCCATTTAATGGACATGTCTGTGTGTCCTCTGAGCCGCTGACAGACTCCCTTGTGCTGCGCTAGCCCCCCCCCCCCCCCTGCATCTGGTGACAAGGTGCTTGTCGGCAGAGTAATAGGGAACATCCCTTCCCGTCTCTAAGAGTGAACGAGAGGTATCAGCGCTGGAGACTTGGGCGCAGGATACAGCGGTATATGGCTGATCCTGCTGTTGCACAAGTTCCTGGCTGTGTTAAATACTATTCCCCCTCCAGGCTGCCATGGATAGTGGGGGAATGAAATAATTTGGCTTCCAGCAATTGCTGGAAGCCGAATTATTGTGTTTTAAAAGTAACTTCAGCCCCGTCTTCTGACTGCGCCAAAGTTACTCCCTGGGCGCTGCTATAGCCGTAATTCCTATTATGATCTATGGTGGCGCCAGCTGTGCCCAAGTCCCCTGCACTGGATTAACAGTGTTCGCTCTAATGCTGGGATTACACGGGGCGAACCGGCGACTCCCGCCGCGTCCCCCGGATCGATTCCCGCTCGTCCCCGCGGGTGCTTCCTTATCTTCCGCTTGATTCCCCGCCCGCTGGTATAGAGCGGGGGAATCGATCTGTGCGGTCATCGGACCTGTCGGATATTATCAATCGAGCCATCAGCGGCTCGATTGATAAGGCACTATCGCTCCGTGTATTCCCAGCATAAGAGCCTTTCACTGGCTCTCCTCTGCTTGCATCCCGCCTCTCACCTGCATGTCCTTCTGCAGCATTGTGACCCCAAAGGTCACAGAAGTGAAACTAAAGGATTGCAGCAGAAAGCAGCAATGGACATTACCTGAACCAGTTACCATCCTGGATAAGGTAGTATGCTTTTTTTTTTTTTTTAAATTTTAGGTTTGGCTCGGGTTCTCTTTAATTGTTTCTCTTTAATTGCTGAATGGGAAAAGGCCCGTGCACCAAAAGTTTTAAAGTGGATCCTGGGAATAACCAAACATTATATTATATATATATATATATATATATATATATATATATATATATATATATATATATATATATATATATATATATAGTGACATAATGTATTTTGAGGAATTGCCAGAGATTTATAATGTATTACTTGTTTTTGCACCTTTCTTGGTAATCTTACATGGGCTGAACACACTGATCTTATAATATTAAGTCACACCTGAAGTGAGAGGGGTAATGAAGGGTGCCATATTTATTTCCTTTTCAACAATATCACTTGCCTGGCCATCCTGATGATCTTTCTGGTTTCAGGAGTGTGACTATGTTGCAAAAGGGGGTTTATCAAGCGCTGCACACGAATGAAAAGATTTAGCTGCCAGAGGTAGATTCCAATCCAGAGTGGAACTTCAAACACTGTACATATAAAGGTCCGTACACATGCCGGACTGAAGGCAACGACGTCGTTGCCTCCCGCTGGGTGGGCGTTCCAACGACAGTCCGGCGTGTGTATGCACTGTCGGCGGACTGATACGGCTGTTTCTGAGCTATCCGCCGGGCGGATCGCTCAGAAACAGCCGTATCAGTCCGCCGACAGTGCGTACACACGCCGGACTGTCGTTGGAACACCCACCCAGTGGGAGGCAACGACGGACCCGTCGTTGCCTCCAGTCCGGCGCGTGTACGGACCTTTATCCTCAGCGCTGTTGTTTATCCCCAATCATGCAGCTATAGCCTGCAGGCACCCAGTGCTCAAAAAGGGTGTGTAGTGTCCACCACCATAGGACAAACAATATGCCAGGCTTAGTATGATTTTTACCACAGGGGGTTCCACTTTTATTCCACAATCGCATATGTTAAAAACAAAACAACTTACATTGTGGGTCCATGCGAACTGTACCCAACTGCATAAAATTCACTCGTAAGGTTTTTGCACCGACTGACTTCAAAGTGCACCTTATTACATACAGATTGTTGCTCAGAGATAGCCCGTCTCTCCTTCCCTACCAGGTTTAGGCTCCATGCCGTCATCAGGGGATATGGAGAGCAGGCTGTGTTAGGGCGAATATATAACATTGTGCATGTTACTGGACGAGTGGTGGAGGCGGTCATCTGACACCGCTCCACCAATGAGCGATATGCAATACTTTTGGATAGACATTACCCCGGTATAACGGTGATAGTGGATTACTCTGTCCTGAAGGTAATTAAATAATTATATGTTTACATTTTAAAATTTTATTCCAAAGTTCGTTATATTATAGCCCTAACACAGCCTGCTCTCCATATCCCCTGATGACGGCATAGAGCCGAAACCTGGTAGGGAAGGAGAGACGGGCTATCTCTGAGCAACCATCTATATATAATAAGGTGCACTTTGATGTCAGTCAGTGCAAAACCCTTACGAGCGAATTTTATGCAGTTGGGTCCAGTTTGCATGGACCCACAATGTAAGTTGTTTTGTTTTTAACATATGTGGTTGTGGAATAAAAGTGTAACCCCCTGTGGTAAAAATCATACTAGGCCTGACATATTGTTTGTCCAATGCTGGTGGACACTATATACCCTTTTTGAGCACTGGGTGCCTGCAGGCTATAGCGGGCTATATGAGGATTATATGTACAGGAGTGTCTGACTCACACTTGAAACAAGCATGCGACAAATCCAGTCAAACATCTGAGCTGTAGGCTTGTTCAGGGTCTATGGCTAAAAGTATAATAGGGAGAGGATCAGCAGGGCAGTCAGGCAGCTTGCATTCTTAACCTTCCTGGCGGCTACGTTCGGGGTAAGCCGCGCAGGAGGTTTTCTCAGGCCCTGCTGGGCCAATTTGAGTAATTTTTTTTTTTGCTGAACGCAGCTAGCACTTTGCTAGCTGCGTCAGCACTTCGATCGCCGCCGCCCCGCGCTCGATCACCGCTATCCGAGTCGCAACACAGCCCCCCCCTAGACCCCTGCGCTGCCTGGCCTATCAGTGCCAGGCAGCGGCAAGGGGTGGATCGGGACTCCCTTAGACGTCACGACGTCCGTGACGTCATCCCGCCCCGTCGCCATGGCGACAGAGGAAGCCCTCCAGGAAATCCCGTTCTTTAAACGGGATTTCCTGATCGCCTATCGCCGGAGGCGATCGGTGGGGCTGGGGGGATGCCGCTGAGCAGCGGCTATCATGTAGCGAGCCATAGGCTCGCTACTTTAAAAAAAAAAAAACGGCTGCGCTGCCCCCCTGGTGGTTTTTAATAGACCGCCAGGAGGGTTAAAGGGACAACTGAAGCGAAAGGGATATAGGGGCTGCCATGTGTATTTCCTTTTAAGCAATACCAGTTGTCCGGCTATCCTGTTGATCCTGTCCCCATAATACTTTTAGCCACAGACCCTGAACAAGCATGCAGCAGATCAGGTGTTTCTGACATTATTGTCAGATCTGACAAGATTATTTGCATGCTTGTTTCTGCTGTAATTTAGACACTTCTGCAGTCAAATAGACCAGCAGGGCTGCTGTGCAACTGGTATTGTTTAAAAGGATATAAATATGGCAGCTTTCATAACCCTCTCGTTACAGTTGTCAGGAATCTGAAATGAGAGGAATATGGTGCCTGCCATTGTTTGCTATTGTTCAAACAACTGATAAGACTATGGATTGACGGCTTATCAGTCTTTTCAGTTGTGTGAACAATAGCAAACAACTTTTTTTGGGTGTTTCAACTTGTTTCACAACAAAAGTGGTTTGATAATTGTGCTGCAATAAGGACCGCAGTTGAGCGTGTGTATGAGGCTTCAGGTACAGTAAGTAACAAGTAGTGCTTTGCAGAAGATGTCTGTGCTTTATAAATATTAAATAATAGTAATAATAATAGACATTGCCAGAAAGTTTCCTTGTGAAATGCAACTCACCCATAAGCAGAAACAGTATTAAAAGTGCCAGTAGGGGCAGTAGCACAGCATAGGCTCTCTGTAAGAAGTAAGAGTGAATTGCATGATCGCTGTCAATGAATGGCTGTAGAGAAGAAAAGAATGCAATGTATTAACAACATGAGCTTATGTTACCATAAAGTATATGATGACCTAACAAGGTATGATTATTGCTCCAGCATAGTTGTCAGAACATGTACATGCGGATTACAGATTGTATCCTAGTTCATCTACTGGTTTTCTGTAGAGGCCAGTGGACTGTGTTAGGCCAGAAACCTACTAGGAGCAATTTCTAAGCGCTAGTGATTTGAAAAAGCTCTTGCTAATGCAATGCTATGGGGGACTTTTATAAAATCACATCACTCAAGTGGGATCACACCCATAGCATTACATTAGCAAGAGTTACTCCTAGTGGGTTTCTGGCCTTAGGGCTCTTTCATATGAGCAGCTGACAGGCGGTGAATTTCCTGGCCGGGTGCTTGTTAGCACTCTGTACGGGCGCTAGACAGATACACCCCCCCCCCCCCCCCAATCTGAGCACCGTGCTCAGATGTGACATGCACAGTCTTCTGCCATCGGGTAACACCACCGCTGCCATTCAGCTGCATTTAAACTGCACCCGAGTTGCACTCATGGGGCTTAATTAATCAAGCTGCGTTAATGAGATGAGCGCGAGCTCAGCACACTATGCTGCAGTAGCGCAGCGTAGCGTATGCTGGTAACTTACGCACGCTCCTTGTAACGGACGGCCGCTCCACTCGTCCTGCCCTGAGCCCCGGCTCTTCCAGTGGCTTTCTAGGACGTGATCCCCACACATTGATTGGCCCAATTGGCTGCATGTCAAATGACATTTTTTTTTTAGAAGTCTCTAGATTTAAAACTTTGATCTATTAAAAAAAAATATATATATATTTTTGGACACTAATTACTAACACATGATAGGTTACTTAGCACATTGCCTTTATTAAGCGAGGCCAGAGAGTAAAGAGGACCTGTCACTCACCAGGCAGATGACCCACACTGTGTAGTACAGGAAGAGGGCGGTGCAGAACGCCACCAGCCCGGCTCCAGCCACCCGATCGCTCCCTGTGGCCTGCAAGACAAGACACTGATCACATCTCTGCTCTATAATTCACAGCACAATTACTGCACTCTACCTCCCATTCACAGCTAATAATACAGCACCAGCTCACCATAACGCCGCGTCAACCTCACACTTCCGGCTTCCTTCTCCGGCCAATCGAAAGACACGCTGAGCGCAATGCAGCATGGGAGTTGTAGTACCGTGAAGATGCGCAGGTGGGGATGTTGGAAGCGCTGGGTCATATGACTCCACAGGGGAAGGGCGCAGAGAGCATGAGTGTGAGTGAGGAGAGACTGCAGTAGGTATACCAGTGTTATATGTGAAGAGGACTATCAGGACTGATTCACAATTGGGTGCTTTTGCAGAGATTTCTGTAGCGTTGCTGATTCCTGTCTATCAGAAAAGCACTACTAACTACAATGTAATATGCATTTACTTGCGGAGCCAGGAAAAAGGGTCACTGAGTCACGCCCCTGCCATGTCTTCAGCCACGCCCCTTTACTATTCCCTGGCTTCCAGTGAATCAGAAATCAAACATTTGGATTAGAGATGGGAAGTTCGGATCTTTTCAATGATCCGGATCATTGAAAAGATCCGGATCTTTGATCCGAATCTTGGATCATTTTACAAGGGAAGCATTGGGGGGGAGAAATGACTAGCAGGACAGGAGAAGGAGAGGGGGGTGGACACACAGAGAAAGGGAGAAGATGGACAGAGGGCAGGGAGTGGACAGAGAAGGGAGGAGGGACGAGCAGAGAGCAGAAATGTTTGTTAGCACACAATACCCACATGCTGCAATCATATGCTTTACATATATTTCACCTACATGTTTATCTGTATACCTTGAATGGAAACGTCGCACAGTGAAAGAAAGCATTCCCCAAAGATAAGTGCTGCTGTTTAGTGCCGAGTGCAGGAGGATCATATTACGCTGCAATCACAGTGCCTGCAAAGTTACTGAGCTGTGCTGAGCCGAGCCAAAACTTTCCAATGTGTTCACTGTGCACAACTAGGGAACAGACAGCCTATAATGAGCAGCACGTTATAGCCAGTATGTGTGCTCTACACATATCTGGCAGTGGCACCCATGTCCCCTCTACCTGTCCCTGCAAGGCTGGCTCCCCTGAGTCCCCTCCAACAGAGCAATCCATCTCTGCTCTGCTTCCAGGACCCCGCTTAGAAGGGGCGTGTCACTCCTGGCCCCGCCCCTTTTGCGATCCGAACCACTCATTTTGATGATTCGGATGATTCGACTCACAAAATAGATTCGGATCAAAGATTCGAATCGTTCATGATCCGGACAACACTAATTTGGATGAGTTCTGACCGGAATTGGATTTGGCACATACAGGCTCAAAGTAAGAGATAGAAACACACAATAACAGCAGTTTAAAGGGGAACTGAAGAGAGAGGTATATGGAGGCTGTCCTGTTTATTTCCTTTTAATCAATACCAGTTGCCTGGCAGCCCTGCTGGTCTATTTCTCTGCAGTAGTATCTGATTAAAACCAGAAACAAGCATGCAGCTAGTCTTGTCAGATCAGACTTATAAGTCTGAACCACTGAAACACCTGATCTGCTGCATGCTTGTTCAGGGGCTATGGCTAATAGTATTAGAGGCAGAGGATCAACAGGGCTGCCAGGCAACTGGTATTGTCTAAAAGGAAATAAACATGACAGCCTCCATATACCTCTCTCTTCAGTTCCCCTTTAAATTCAATGGGAATTCATAAAAAAACAACAACAATCAGACAGATACTTACCTAAGGAGAGGGAAAGCACTGGGTCCTATAGAGCCTTCCCGCGTGCTCTACGTCCCTGTTCTAGCGCTGGCTGCCCGGTAGCAATATTCAACCAATTTGGTCAAATACTGCTCTCTATGCCATCAAAGGGAGGCTTCGGGAGCTCGAGGTGAAAGCGTATGGGGAATTTTCTAAGAATCCCATGTTTTTGAAAGACTTTCATTGTGGATTTCTACAAAGGTCACACAGGCAACAGCCTAGGGCAGCTGCTGTTCAAGAGAGAGACTGGGCATGGAAAACAGAGTTGTTGGAATATGGAATCTGCTAATGGGAAGCAGAATATGGAAGAGGGGAGCATATGCTTAAAGGGAACCAGAGATGAACGATAATGAAAAAATTAAAAAGCTTTTATACATACCTGGGGCTTCCTCCATCCCCATAAACCTGGATTGCTCCCACACCGCCATCCTCCGCTTCCTCTATCGCCGGTACCAGGTCTCGTCACTTCCGGTGGACGCAACCAATTTTCCGCATGCTCAGTATGCAGCCGCACGCGTAAGGATAGGAGGGAGTCCCTGTGATGCGGACAATTGGCCGCATGCTGACTCCGACTGGCCGAAACTACGGGACCCAGTACCGGCGGATCCAGGCAGCGGAGGACGGCGGCGTGGGAGCGATCCAGGCTTATGGGGCTGGAGGAAGCCCCAGGTATGTATAAAAGCTTTTTAATGTTTCAGCTCTGGTTCTCTTTAAGACAGCTGTAAATGAAATAAAGCCTGATGTACATGAATGTAACAAATGCAATTGGGGGCTGCACTTGAAATGAGAGGTTGCTGCTGATTACTGAAAGGGCTAGAACCCACAGGAGCGCTTTTGGCAGCGCTGCGATACGCTAGCACTTTGCCAAAACGCTGGGCTAATGTTAATGGATGGGGCAACTTCCACAGGAGCGTTTGCGTTTCCCAGAAACGCAAACGCAGGACGTGCAGCATTTTGGGAGTGTTAGCGCTTCAATGTAAAGTATTGAAGCGCTGGCGGAAATGCTCAGCAAAACCTAAACTGAGCGGTTTTGCTAGTGTTTTGCGGTTCAGCACACTGTAACAAAATGAAAAATAATTCACAGGACCAATCAGGATAAAAACGTGAAACGCCACGCAACCGCTGAGCAAAAAAATACAATGTTGCAAAACGCGACCGAAAACGCGCATGAATCCGCTTGCAAACCGCTCAGACAAAACGCTAGCAGTTGCGTTTGCTGATTTCAGTGGGTTCCAGGCCAAAAGGTTGCCACTATATATGGAAGGAGCTGCATATACAGTGGTTTTCAAAAGTATTTGGCCCCCTTGAAGTTTTCCACATTTTGTCACATTACTGCCACAAACATAAATCAATTTTATTGGAATTCCACGTGAAAGACCAATACAACGTGGTGTACACGGGAGTAGTGGAACGAAAATCATACATGGTTCCAAACATTAAAAAAAAAAAAAAAATTACTGCAAAGTAAGGTGTGCTTAATTATTCAGCCCCCTGAGTCAATACTTTGTAGAACCACCTTTTGCTGCAATTACAGCTGCCAGTCTTTTAGGGTATATCTCTACCAGCTTTGCACATTTAGAGACTGAAATCCTTGCCCATTCTTCTTTGCAAAACAGCTCCAGCTCAGTCAGATTAGATGGATAGCGTTTGTGAACAGCTGTTTTCAGATCTTGCCACAGATTCTCGATTGGATTTAGATCTGGACTTTGACTGGGCCATTCTAACACATGGATATGTTTTGTTTTAAACCATTCCATTGTTGCCCTGGCTTTATGTTTAGGGTCATTGTCCTGCTGGAAGGTGAACCTCCGCCCCAGTCTCAAGTCTTTTGCAGTCTCCAAGAGGTTTTCTTCCAAGTTTGCCATGTATTTGGCTCCATCCATCTTCCCATCAACTCTGACCAGCTTCCCTGTCCCTGCTGAAGAGAAGCACCCCCAGACAATGATGCTGCCACCACCATATTTGACAGTGGGGATGGTGTGTTCAGAGTGGTGTGCAGTGTTAGTTTTCTGCCACACATAGCGTTTTGCATTTTGGCCAAAAAGTTCCATTTTGGTCTCATCTGACCAGAGCACCTTCTTCCACATGTTTGCTGTGTCCCCCACATGGCTTGTGGCAAATTGCAGACATGATTTCTTATATTTTTTCTGTTAACAATGGCTTTTGTTCTTGCCACTCTTAAATAAAGGCCAACTTTGTGCAGTGCACAACTAATAGTTGTCCTATGGGCAGATTCCCCCACCTGAGCTGTAGATCTCTGCAGCTAGTCCAGTGTCACCATGGGCATCTTGACTGCATTTCTGATCAGCGCTCTCCTTGTTCTGCCTGTGAGTTTAGGTGGACAGCTTTGTCTTGGTAGGTTTACAGTTGTGCCATACTCCTTCCATTTCTGAATGATCGCTTGAACAGTGCTCCGTGGGATGTTCAAGGCTTTGGAAATCTTTTTGTAGCCTAAGCCTGCTTTAAATTTCGCAATAACTTTATCCCTTAACTGTCTGGTGTGTTCTTTGGACTTCATGGTGTTGTTGCTCCCAATATTATCTTAGACAACCTCTGAGGCCTTCACAGAGCAGTTGTATTTGTACTAATATTAGATTACATACAGGTGCACTCTATTTAGTCATTAGCACTCATCAAGCAATGTTTATTGGCAAATGACTGCACCAGACCAAAGGGGGCTGAATAATTACGCACACCCCACTTTGCAGTTATTGATTTGTAAAAAATGTTTGGAATCAAGTATGATTTTCGTTCCACTTCTCACATGTACACCACTTTGTATTGGTCTTTCACATGGAATTCCAATAAAATTGATTAATGTTTGTGGCAGTAATATGACAAAATGTGGAAAACGTCAAGGGGGCTGAATACCTCTTGAGCAATGCCACCTGCCCCTACCCTATGGATATGAATTGATTGGCCAATTTACATTCCCATGCAATGTACTTTGAGTATAGTGCTTGGGCTCAGAGACAAAGTCAGAGGGTGGAGAAACAAAGGAAAGTTAAAAGTGAACACCTAAAGTACAACCGGGGCCCCCTCTGCTCCAGGGCCCCATAGCGCTTGCTATTGCTTTTTCTATGCCCCTGCAAGCAGAGTACATTTGAAATCGGCGCCGGTAGACTTGGGCGCAGGATTCAGCGGTATATGGCTGATCCTGCTTCTGCACAAGTCCGGGCCAATTTAATTACTATTCCCCCTCCAGGCCGCCATGGATAGTGGGGGAATGAAATAATGAAATAATTTGGATTCCAGCGATTGCTGGAGGTCGAATTATTATGTTTTTAAGCAACCTCGGCTCCGTCTTCTGATGGAGCCGACGTTACTCACTGAGCGCTGCAATAGGAGTGATTCCTATTGAAGTCTATGGAGGCGCCGGCTGCGCCCAAATCTAGCAGCGCTGAAAAGCACTGCTCCGCTGCAAGCACCCCATTCATAACAATTGAACACCAAAACCTGCCAAGGACAGCTGCACTGCTAGTGCAGCAGCCAGTTACTCTGGAACCACTAATTATGTTGATATGCAGTTTGTGCTGCAAGCATCTGATTATCCAAACAACAGGTAGAGAAGGCTGCAATACAATAAGTCTCCACCTCCCAATCCCACCAACAGGTAGAGGAGGCTGCAATACAATAAGTCTCCACCTCCCAATCCCACCAACAGGTAGAGGAGGCTGCAATACAATAAGTCTCCACCTCCCAATCCCACCAACAGGTAGAGGAGGCTGCAATACAATAAGGCTCCACCTCCCAATCCAACCAACAGGTAGAGGAGGCTGCAATACAATAAGGCTCCACCTCCCAATCCAACCAACAGGTAGAGGAGGCTGCAATACAATAAGGCTCCACCTCCCAATCCAACCAACAGGTAGAGGAGGCTGCAATACAATAAGGCTCCACCTCCCAATCCAACCAACAGGTAGAGGAGGCTGCAATACAATAAGGCTCCACCTCCCAATCCAACCAACAGGTAGAGGAGGCTGCAATACAATAAGGCTCCACCTCCCAATCCAACCAACAGGTAGAGGAGGCTGCAATACAATAAGGCTCCACCTCCCAATCCAACCAACACAGGCTTTGATGTTATGCAAACCCTTCAATGGTGACGGGCGTAACTACAATCACACCAATTCCTTTGCCTAACCCTAGTGAACCTCACAGCCTGCAGGCACATATTGAGTCATAAAACAAGTGTGGCCATCATATTCTTCACACTCATGCAGTGCTGCCCATAATTATTCATACCCCTGGCAAATTTTGACTTAAAGTTACTTTTATTCAACCAGGAAGTAATTTTTTTGAAATGACATATGTGTTTCCCATAAGATAAGAGATGTACAAGAGGCATTATTGTGGGAAAAAAACATTTCTCCGATTTTATTTACATTTGAGCAAAAAGTGTCCAGTCCAAAATTATTCATACCCTTCTCAATAATCAATAGAAAAGCCTTTATGCGCTATTACAGCAATCTTACGCTTCTTATATTTGCAGACAAGCTTTTTGCATGTCTCTATGCATTTTTAGCAATTACCTATTCATCTTTAGCATTGAGCTCCAAATCTTTCAGGTTGGAGGCTCTTTTTGCCATCACCCTGATCTTTAGCTCCTTCCACAGATTCTCAGTTGGATTCAAGTCAGGACTCTGGCGGGGCCACTCCAAAACGTTAATGTTGTTGTCTGCTAACCATTTCTTCACCATTTTTGCTGTGTGTTTTGGGTCATTGTTATGCTGAAATGTCCATGGGTGCCCAAGGCCAAGATTCTCTGCAGACTGCCTGATGTTGTCATTGAGAATCCTCATGTATTGCTCTTTTTTCATAGTGCCGTTTACTGTGATTAGGTTCCCTGGTCCATTGGCTGCAAAAACACCCCCAAAGCATTAGGATCCCACCACCATGTTTGACAGTGGAAATGGTGTGCTTTGGGTTGAAGGCTTTTCTTTTTTTTTACGCCAAATGAAGGAAACATCATTGTGACCAAACAATTTAATTTTTGTTTCATCTGACCATAACACAGAAGACCAGAAGTCTTCTTCTTTCTCTAGATGAGCATTTGCAAAGGCCAAGCGAGCTTTTGTGTGCCTTATCTGGAGAAGTGGCGTCCTCCTTGGTCTGCATCTGTGGAACACAGCAGTGTGCAGTGTCTGTTGGATTGTCTGCCTTGAGACATTGCCACCAGCAGAGCCCAGATTCACCAGAATGGCCTTGGTGGTGATCCTTGGATTCTTTTTCACCTCTCTCACTATCCTCGTGGCCAGCACAGGTGTCACTTTTGGCTTCCGACCATGTCCTCTGAGATTTTCCAGTGCGGAACATCTTTTTTGTATTTTTTAATAATACTTTACACTGTAGCCACTGGAACTTGAAAACATTTAGAAATGACCTTGTAGCCCTTTCCTGACTTGAGAGCAACCACAATGCGCAGCTGCAGGTCCTCACTGAGTCCTTTGACTGTCCACAAACAAACTGCAGAGAGCTGCTGATTCTCTCCTGAGTTGATTAAAACAGCTGTTCCTAATTAATCAGGTTAATTAGGATGCTTTAGAACAGCTTGGACTATTTGGAATGGCAAACAACTGGATTTTTCCACAGACTGTGACAGTTTGTGAAGGGTATGAATAATTTTTTACTGGAAACTTTTTGCTCAAATGTAAATAAAAGCTGATAAATGCTTTTAATACCCACAATAATGCCTTTTGTACATCGTATTATCTTTTGGGAGACACCTATGTAATTTCCCATCCAAAAATTATTTGCTGGTTCAATAAAAGTAACTTTAAGAGCTGGTGCACACTAGTTTAAAACACTTGTGGGGGGAAACCGCTTGGCTAATGAAAGTGAATGGGCTGGTGCACACCAGAGCGGGTCGTTTTTTCCACAAACGCAAACTCAGGGGCTGCAGCATTTTTTAGATTTTTAAGGCATTTCTGCCTCAATATTAAAGTATAGGAAAGTGGAAAAACGCTCTGAAAAACGCTAGAGAGCGGTTTTCCAGGCGTTTTTGTTACAGAAGCTGTTCAGTAACTGCTTACCGTAACAATATTTGTAATCTGTTACACAAAAAAAGCCCCAAAAATGTGAGAGGTTTCCTAAACCTGCCTAGAATCGCTCTGAAATCTGCTTCAAAAACCTCTAGCGGTTTGCGGATCTGCTAGAGGTTTTTGGTGTGCACTGGACCTTAGACAAAATTTGACAGGGGTATAAATAATTATGGGCAGCACTTTAAAAAGTGTAGCCACTAAAACACCTGATCTGGGGAATGGAACTCTTTATTGAAGGAAGGGAAAATTAGTAGTTGGGGCCCTCTCACAGCTCTGGGCCCTCCTGCAGTTGCAGGGGCTGCTTCCCCGGTAGTTAGGCCCCTGATCTGTGATTACCAGGAATGGATTAAAGGTAAACTTAAGTCAGAAAAAAAAATGACATTTACTCACCCGGGGCATCCCTCACCCCGCCGAAGCTGGATGGTGCCCTCGCAGCCCCGCTCCGATCGTCCTGTCCCCGCCGGCGGCTACTTCCGGGTTCGGCGACAGCCGCCGACAGGCTGGGAACGCGGCTGATTTTCCGCTTTCCCAGCTGCTATATCACCCTCTATGCTGCTATAGTGTATATATATATATATAGCGTATATATATACGCTATAGCAGCATAGAGGGGTGATATAGCGGCTGGGAACGCGGAAAATCAGCCGCGTTCCCAGCCTGTCGGCGGCTGTCGCCGAACCCGGAAGTAGCCGCCGGCGGGGACAGGAGGATCGGAGCCAGGCTGCGAGGGCACCATCCAGCTTCGGGGGGCTGAGGGATGCCCCGGGTGAGTAAATGTCATTTTTTTTTCTGACTTAAGTTTTCCTTTAAGGAAATGGGGCCCTAGGCAACATAGCAGTTTTTGCCCAGCACTAATGGACATCTGACTTTTTTTGTAAGATTTGGTGGGGGCTAGAATCCACTGGGCCCCTAGACTCTCTCCAGGCCCTAGGCAACTGCCTAGAATTTCCTTGTAAATGATCAGCAGCAGGGCTGTTTTTGGTAGCCACCCCCATCCCCAGCTGAACTGTTTTCCAAATTTCTAATTGAGAATCACTTCCATTTCAGCCATGGCAGCTATCATACCTATTTAAATGCTGCAAGGTGGTCACTTGTGGCCTAGGTCATTTGGTGCCATTTAATTCCTAAGTGCCATTTATTACAAAGTGCTTACAACTTACCAAGAATTTACCCAGGAATTCAAACAGAATTCAACAGCCACAGGACTCTGCTGGAAACAACTACTCTGCATCCAGAACTGCCTCCAATGCTGTTGCTCAAAATGCCACTGCTGGACATATGTTGCACAACCAAGTAGACTCTTTATGTACACAGGTTTGCTTGCACTTACTGCATACTCATATAAACTGTTTAGGGGTTGGAAATTTCCTGCTGATAATCATTGACACTTACCATGTTTACTGCAATTTTTCTTATGTTCTGCCTTTCTGCAAACATCTTCAAGTTGCATCCTCCCAGTGTATCACACTCCATATTCATTTCACCTGCTCTGCTTTCCTCACCTTATTCAGCTTCACATGAACTGTTAGCTCTCTTGAAATCTCTCTCTCCCTCAAGCAGCTCAAAAACCTCACAAATCTCATTCACATTTGCTTACTCTCTCTCTTACTTGCAGCTGGTTATATATCACCTAACCCTGGCCACAGCCTGCTGCCAGACAAGCATCCCCTGCTGACCCGCTTCACAGCTCTCTGTCCACAAATAACCTCAACATTCATCCTCGCCCCAACCTTATTTCCATCCATCCCACCCAAAAACACATGCTCCCCCTACCCTGCGGTCTCTGGAATGCCAGATCCGTCCGCAATAAACTTACAGCGTTGTTGCAGTCATATACCGCCCTCCGGGCTCCACACGACAATTTCTTGACAACCTTGCCTTCTGGCTCCCACACATCCTCTCCTCTGACCTCCCCACCATCATCCTCAGGGATTTCAATATTCCCATCGATGAACTCAAGAACTCTGTTGTGACCCGGCTACTCATCATAGCCAACTCACATGGCCTAGTACAACACACCAACGCCCCCACTCACACTGCAGGTCACACTCTCAACCTTATATTCACTAAATCCACCACCATTGCAGACCTCGACAGCGCACCATTTCCACCCTCAGACCATTACCTTCTCACCTTCAACCTACTCACGGAAGTCACCTCCAAACTACCTGCCCACCCACCTGGTCGATGGCAGCGAGACCTACGCAAGCTCAACCCTAACGTCCTTGCTGACTCCCTCCATGCCCTCTCCTCCACTCTCCCCACCCTAACCTGTCCTAATCTTGCTGCAGCTCAGTATCGCCAAACTCTCTCATCAGCCCTAGAGAAAGCTGCTCCACCAATATTCCGCTGCAACCGACCCCCTAACCCCCAGCCCAGGCACACTACCCATACTCACAACCTCCAGAGGGAAACACGTGCCAGTTAACGAAAATAGAGGAAAACTCGACTAAACCAGGATTTCCTACAGTACAAGACTAACCTGCCCTTGCTCATGCGAAGCAGGAATACTTTACCAAGCTCATCGGAGCACAAGCTTCCAATCCCCGGCGTCTTTTTGGCACCTTCAACTCCCTGCTTAAACCCACCCCCCCACCTTCCGTTTCCTCCCTCTCTGCTTTAGCCACCCACTTCACCAACAAAATAGTCTCCATCCGTCAGGAAATATCCAATCTTCAATCTTCACCTCCCACCCGCTCACAACCAACTCCTCCTCCACCCTATCCTCCCCTCACCTCCTTCACTCCTACTACCATTGAGGAAGTCAACCACCTACTGCAGACTTCCTATACCACTACCTCCCCCCTTGACCCTATTCCTTCTAAACTACTTCAGCCTCACTTCACGGATTTGGCCCCAGTCCTCACTATCCTGTTTAACCTCTCCCTATCCACAGGCACCTTCCCCTCAGACTTCAAGCAGGCCACAGTACTGCCCCTGCTCAAGAAACCCTCCCTCGACCCCCCGCTACCCTCCAACTACCGCCCTATCTTCTTCCTCCCCTTTGCCTCAAAACTCCTTGAGCGTCTGGTTCACAAAGGCCTGACCCAGTACCACAAACACCTAACTCACTACTAGACCCACTGCAATCTGGATTTCGGCCTGCCCACTCAACCGAAACGGCTCTCACCAAAGTGGTCAATGACCTTGCCTTAGCTAAAAAGCTGAAGGTAAATACTCCATTCTCCTCCTCCTTGACCTTTCAGCAGCTTTTGATACAGTAGATCATCTCATACTCCTCCAGTCCATGGGCATTCACGATCTCACCCTGACCTGGCTTTCATCCTACCTCTCCAACCGCTCCTTTACGACCTCCTTCAATGAGTCCTCATCCACCCCCAACCACCTCTCAGTGGGAGTCCCCCAAGGCTCGGTCCTTGGCCCCCTACTGTTCTCCCTATTCACATCCTCCATGGGTTTTAACTATCATCTGTATGCAGATGACACCCAGTGGCGTAGCTATGGAGCTCGGGGCCCCGGTGCGAGTTTTACATTGGGCCCCCCCAAGCACTCTATACATAACACTTGATACGGCACAACAAAACCTGCCAAGGTCATCTACAGTATTAGAGGTGCAAGAAGGGGATGGGGAACCGTGTGTTAATGATTACTACCATTCAAAGCCTCTATAGAAGTGATTATTACCACCAGAGGACCAAAAAAACAGCTTTTACTTTGGTGTAGGAAGGGTCTCATGGGGCCCCACTGGCCCAAGGGCCCCGATGCGGTCGCTACCTCTGCAACCCCTATTGCTACGCCCCTGATGACACCCAAATCTACCTCCACACCCCTGACATATCCAACACTACCATGGACAAGGTCTCCTCCTGCCTATCTACCATCTCCTCCTGGATGTCCGCGAGGTTCCTGAAACTAAATCTAGACAAAACGGAATTTATGATCTTCCCACCCCGGTTATCCCTGGACCTCCCAGATGTGCAGGTCACTGTTAACCACACTACCATTCGCCCTACCTCTCAAGCCCGCTGTCTGGGTGTCACCCTGGACTCCGCACTCTCCTTCACTCCCCACATCCAAAACCTCACAAAGTCCTGCAACTTTCACCTTCGTAACATCTGTAAGATTCGCCCTTTCCTGACCTCTGCCACCACCAAACTCCTCATCCATGCCCTCATAATTTCCCACCCCGACTACTGCAATGCCCTTCTGTCTGGTCTCCCTATGACTCGAATAGCCCCACAGCAGTCCATCATGAATGCGGCAGCCAGAATTATCCACTGCTCCCATCACTCCACCACGGCGGCTCCCCTCCGTGAATCCCTCCACTGGCTTCCTATCCAGTCCAGAATCAGATTCAAGATATTGTGTCTGACCTACAAATCCGTCCACAAAACCTGTCCAACCTACATTTCTGATCTTACTCAGAGATACACACCAAGCCGCTCACTCCGCTCCTCCAATGAACTTCGCCTGACCGTCCCCCGCATCACCCAGTCCCATGCACGCCTCCAGGACTTCTCAAGAGCCGCTCCAACATTATGGAACTCCCTACCTCCACCCATTAGGGCAGCCCCCTCCAACACCTTCAAGAAGGCCCTCAAAACTCACCTTTTCACTCTGGCCTACCACCCGTCACAATTGCTCTAAACCCACAGCTGAACTCTGATCCCCTACCTCTCGTGTCTCTACCTCTCCCTCTAGATTGTAAGCCTTTAGGCAGGGTCCTCCTCTTTTTGTGTCCTACCTGATCATGCACCTCCATTACTGTAAACCCATGCTATGCATTTGAGTGAACCTAACTTGCCTAATCTCCATGGTCCCCTCCAGTGACTGACTAAGCATTACCTTGTACTCATACTGTGCTGTGTGATCTGGTTTTCATGTATTCCTGTATTATCATATGTCATATTGCTGTATGTCACCCCTAAATATTGTCTGTAACCTAAATTAATGTTCAGCGCTGCGTAATATGTTGGCGCTTTATAAATACAATAAATAATAATAAAATGATCTGCCTCTGGTGATTAGCTTACTGTTTTTAGACATTCTGTTCTTACATTTCTACGTGAACACAAGAGATCTATCCTATTATACTTGCATTGTCCTTGTTTTAACGCAGATTAAAGTTTAATTGTATAAATCATGACTCCCTAACTTATGATATACCGTAATGGTCAATTTTGGATTTATGACAAGATATATATATATATATACACTGTACAGCGCTGCGTAATATGTCGGCGCTATATAAATACTAAATATTAATAATAATTTATGTTGGAATGTACATGTTATTCTACTATTGGCCAGCAGAGGGAGACATGCACCCACAAGAAGTGAGCACAGAGGATGACATGCACTGAACTGCGTATTGATATTTTTTAAAAAGCCAAGGGAGTAGTGATGGGAATTCCAGCTCTTCTCGGGGAATCGGCTCTTCTGAATCGGCTCCCATTAAAGAGCCGGCTCTTACGGCTCTGAATCGGCTCTTCATTAAATTTCACTTGACACCACTCAGAATCGGAATAAAAGCCCCGCCCCCATCTCCATGACAACTCCAGACTGCTTCTCTGACTGGGGCAATCCCTCCTGCTACTGCTCTGCTCCGCCCCATACACTCCTACAAGCTGAAAGAGGACTACATCTCCCAGCATGTCTCAGTGCCCTCTATTACAGAGCAAAGCAGAACTGTGTGGTAGTGTTGTCCGGATCATGAACGATTCGGATCTTTGATCCGAATCTCTTTTGTGAGTCGAATCATCCGGAACATCAAAATGAACAGATTCGGATCAAAAGGGGTGGAGCCAGGAGCGGCACGCCCCCCTCTCTCAGCGGCCAGCGGGGTCCTGGAAGCAGAGCGGAGATGGATCGCTCAGTTGGAGGGGAGCCAGCCTTGCAGGGACAGGTAGTTGGGAGAGGTGACATGGGTGCCACTGCCAGATATGAGTGGAGAACACTACTGGCTGCAATGTGCTGCTGATTATAGGCTGTCTGTTGTAGTTGTGAACAAATTGGAAAATTTTGGCTGAGAAGCACAGCTCAGTAACTCTGCAGACAGAGTGCTGGGCTGAATGAATGACAGGACAGGCACTGTGATTGCTGTGCAATATGATCCTCCTGCACTCTGCTCCAAACAGCTGCACTTATCTTCTCCCTAAATGTATGATGTGTTCGAGGTGAGAAAAGGGGAATGCTTTCTTTCACTGTGAGACGTTTGCATTCAGAGTATACAGATGAACATACAGGTAAAATATATGTAAAGCATATGATTGCAATTGGGTATTGTGTGCAAAAAAACATTTCAGCTCTCTGCTCACCCCTCTTTGTTCACCTCCTCCCTTCTGTTCACTCCCTGCCCGTCTCTGTCCACCATCCCCCCTTCTCTATCTGTCCACCCCCTCCCCCCTCCCCTGTCTGTCCACTGCAGGAAAAGTCCTGTCCTGCTAGTCATTTCACCCCCCGAATGCTTCCCTAGTAAAATGATCCGAGATTCGGATCAAAGATCCAGATCTTTTCAATGATCCGATTCAAATCATCGAAAAGATCCGAATTTCCCATCTCTACTGTGTGGGGCGGCTGAGGCATCGGCTCTTTTAAAACTGAGAACCGGCTCTTGTCGTTTGCAGCAAACGACCCATCACTACAAGGGAGGTTGGTAATGGTGTGTGTGGCTGGGGGTGCAGTCATTGACGGGAGCACCATTACTTACCTACGAGGTGCTGATCCTCTGGCCCCCGGCCCGTACAACATGCGCCATCTTCTACTCCCTTCTGCTGGTGTTTGTACTTCCTGACGCAGGCAATTTGGGCGCCAAAATGCCAAATTAACCCTCAACACCGTTATTTCAATGGGTACCTATGGCGGGAGCCCAAAGAATTGCGGTTTTTAATTTTTTTTCAGGTGGTTTGCGGGGGGTTGTCAGTGGTGGTTAAAGAAAACCTGAGGTGGGTTTGTGAAATCAAATTAGGACACAGAGGCAAGTTCTGTATACAATGCCCAGCCTCTGTGTCCTTACAGTGTGCCTCCAGGCTACCCCTGGGCTCTGCTGTCCCCCATTTAAAAAAGCGCCAGACTAGCAACAAGCTAGCCTGCTATTTACCTTTGACTGTCAGTCACCGCCGCTCCCTGACCCTTCCCTCCCCGCCTCCGTAAGCCGATTGGAGGAAGCTTACGGAGGTGGGGAGGGACAGGTGCGGGGAGCCACGCTATACAGGGGGCGGGGGAGCAGCGGCATGCTGCACCCCTATAATGATGCAGAAAGTAGTAAGACATGCAGCCCCTAAGGGTTTCGGGCCCTGTTTTCTTTATTGTTTATATATTCCAAAGGCAGCAGTCAGCCTAAATCCTGGTACACACATCCAGTTTGGATTGGCCAACTTTAGCACCGCCATGTAATATGAGAGCTAACCTACACAGTGCTTTTCAAGATGAGATCAGAGCAGGCCTACTTGATGCAAACCTAAGGAGAGTGCAGAGGAGAGTGCTAAGTCCCGCCCGCTGAGGTATCACAACCACTCGTATAACAGATGCGAGTGGCTTATCATGATTGGCTGCATTTTGAAGAGAGGCTTTATGATTGGCTCAAGCGTGAGCAGTTTTGCAGGACACATGTTGCAAGTCCCGCCCATGGAGGTATCTGAGCCACGCACAGGAAGAGAGTGGTTGCATCTATTCAGTGACGGCTGCAATTTTAAGGTGCCCTGGATACAGTGTCTGTGTTTTGTGCAGCCTGGCTATGCAGCCCTAAGGTATACTTAAGTTGGTCCTTTGCAGCAGAGAATGTGCCAGGGCATGCTGGGCCATTTCTAGGATAATTTCTGATATAGTAAAGCAGTTTTCCTGGTCACTTGGAGTTTACTATAAAGAGATTATCCACTTTGTCCTCGACGTATAAAAACGTCGAGGACAGGCGCACTCCCGCGGCCGATCGCGCGCATGCACGCGCACTCCCGGCCACGGATTCGGTAGCCCAGGCATCAATGTATCGGGCTATGGTGCCCAATCACTGATTCCTCTCCCTCGCTGAAAAAGCGACAGCTTCTCTCGGAAGCTTCGCTTTTTCTGAAGCTATGTTCCTCTGAGCGTAAATTGTACGCTTAAAGTGACGTCATGTAAACAAAATCGAGTAAAACTACAAGTAAAAGTAAAAAAACATTACAATACACAAATATTTCCCCAAATATTATTATTTATTAGATTTATATAGCGCCAACATATTACGCAGCACTGTACAATAAATAGGATTACAGACAATGATAACTGGGGTGACAGAACAATACAGGTAACAAATCACAGATACAACAATACAGGTAATAGCAATAAGATACACAACACAATGCAGATAGTAGTACATACCAGATCATAAACTGGAGTGGTAGTGGTAAAAATTACCAGTTCCAAATTCTGGGTAAAGTGCACACAGTCAAGTAAGATACACAAGGGGAGAGCGCCCTGCCAAAGGCTTACAATCTAGAGGGAGGGGTTGGTGACACGAAGGAGGGGGTGCATCAAGAAGTTATTGGCAGAAAGGATTAGGGCAGTGTTGAGTTGATGTAGGCCTCCTTGAAGAAGTGAGTTTTTAGTGCTTTTTTGAAGGTGGGAGCGAGCCTGACAGGCAGTGGGAGAGAGTTCCACAGGATGTGGGCAGCTCTAGTGAAGTCCTGCAGTCGTGCATGGGAATGCGAAATGCGTGGGGTGGTTAAGAGGAGGTCGTTGGAGGAGCGAAGTGGATGGCCAGGTGTATATCTGCTGACCAGGTATATATCTGCTGACCAGGTCAGAGATGTAGGTTGGGCAGGACTTGTGTATGGATTTGTATGCCAAACATAGGATCTTGACGCTGATTCTGAAGTGAATTGGAAGCCAGTGAAGGGATTTGCGTAGTGGAGTCGTGGAGACAGAGCGGTGGGAGGAGTAGATGAGTCTGGCTGCTGCGTTCATGATGGATTTTAGGGGGGCGATGCAGTTTTGAGGAAGCCCTGACAAGAGGGAGTTGCAGTAGTCCAGGCGGGAGATGATGAGGGCGTGGACAAGGAGTTTTTTAGTATCTGGGGTCAGGAAAGGCCGGATCTTGGAGATGTTGCGCAAGTGGAAATAGCAGGCTCTAGCTACGGTTTGGATGTGGGAGGTGAAGGAGAGGGCTGAGTCCAGGGTGACATCCAGGCAGCGGGCTTGTGTGGTAGGACGAATGATTGTGCTATTGACAGTGACGTAGAGGTCAGTGGGGGGTGAAGCAGCACGTGGCGGGAAGATTAGGAGTTCAGTCTTATCCAGGTTTAATTTTAGGAACCTGGCAGACATCCAAGATGAAATAGCCGAGAGTCCAGAGGATACCTTCTCCATGGTGGTGGTGGAGAGGTCAGTGGTATGGAGGTAAATCTGGGTGTCATCTGCATATAGGTGAAAGTTGAAACCCAGAGAGGAGAGGAGTTTTCCGATTGAGGCGGTGTAAATGGAGAACAGCAGGGGACCAAGAACAGAGCCTTGGGGGACCCCAACCGAACGTGGGAGGGAGGCTGAGGAGGAACCATTAAAGGAGGTATTGAAGGAGCGATTCAGTGGGAGGGAGGCTGAGGAGGAACCATTAAAGGAGGTCTTGAAGGAGGGTGGGATATAAATAAAACACTATTTATATCCCACCCTCCCAAAAATGCCCACATAAAATGTTTAATAAAAAAAACAAAAACATTACTATAAAAAAAAACAAAAAAAAAAACACATAAATATTTACCTAACGGTCTAAACTTTTTAAATATCTATGTAAAGATGAAATATTTCTCTCTACTTTTTTTTTATAAGCTTGTAAATAGTGATGGATGCAAAACGGAAAAAATGCTCTTTTATTTCTAAATAAAATATTGTCGCGATACATTGTGATAGGGACATAATTTAAACGGTGAAATAACCGTGACAAATGGGCAAATACAATACGTGGTTTTTAATTATGGAGGCATGTATTATTTTAAAACTATAATGGCCGAAAACTGACAAATAATGAATTTTTTTCATTTTTTTTCTTATTCTTACTGTTAAAATGCATTTACAGTAATGTAGCTCTTAGCAAAATGTACCCCCCAAAGAAAGCCTAATTGGTGGCGGAAAAAACAAGATATAGATAAGTTCATTGTGATAAGTAGTGATAAAGTTATAGGCCAATGAATGGGAGGTGAACATTGCTCGGATGCATAAAGTGAAAACGACTGATTATACTGTACCATAATATATAAAGATGAGCTATGGAACTCCCACAGACCTCGGCTATCATATAACATATCAATAATGAAAGGTATGAAAATCAGAGGCCGATAAGATATATTTTATTTATAGAGAGTTAATAATGGTGGTTGTTATATAAGTTGGGAATAACTGATAGTATTACTTTTTAATCAAGGCTTCCAGACTTTGTAAAATTTGGAGCTTGAACTCCTGGCCAACCAGATCAGCTTGTAAAAAATTAGAGAAGAGTTAACTAGCTGCATCCATATAAAGTAAGGGGACTCAGTTGATTTCTTCCATTCTAGTGAGATGGACTTTTTCGAGTAAAAAAAAATAATCTAACCAGTAACTTCTTATAACTTAAAGTGTATCTGAGACAATTGAAAATGAAATTATACATACCTGGGGCTTCCTACAGCCCCCTTTAGGCTGATTGTTTCCTCCCAGGCTGTCTGGATCCTCTGCTAGGCGGCCTGGTAAATCTGCCAGCTGGCCAGGCGCAGCCCAGCCACGTCTGCTCCTCCGTCGCACTCGTATGGCTAATGCGCAGGTGCAGAACGCTCCAGGCGATGGGGCGTGTGCGCGGCTGGGTCATGCATTAGCAGTCCCCCCCAACTGGAGGAATTACCGGGCCGCCTAGCTGAGGATCCAGGTGGCAGAGGAGGACAACGAGGGATCGACCAGCCTGAAGGGTCTGGAGGAAGCCCCAGGTATGTACAATTTTATCCAGCATCTCAGGTTTCCTTTAAAGAGACACTGAAGCGAAAAAATATATATGATATAATGAATTGGTTGTGTACTATGAATAATTACTAGAAGATTAGCAGCAAAGAAAATATTCTCATATTTTTATTTTCAGGTATATAGTGTTTTTTCTAACATTGCATCACTCTATAATATGTGCAGATTACACAACACTCAGCATTCAAAATGAGTCTTTCAGAGCAGTCTGTGAAGTAATGAACGCTCCTCTAGCAGAGGAAAAGTAAACAGTTCAACTACAGTTGAGATAATAAAAGTCAGATAACAGCCCTCTCCACGACTAGTTAGTCGGAGAGCTTAAAGGGGAACTGAAGAGAGAGGTATATGGAGGCTGTCATGTTTATTTCCTTTTAATCAATACCAGTTGCCTGGCAGCCCTGCTGGTCTATTTCTCTGCAGTAGTATGTGATTAAAACCAGAAACAAGCATGCAGCTAGTCTTGTCAGATCAGACTTATAAGTCTGAACCACTGAAACACCTGATCTGCTGCATGCTTGTTCAGGGGCTATGGCTAATAGTATTAGAGGCAGAGGATCAGCAGGGCTGCCAGGCAACTGGTATTGTCTAAAAGGAAATAAACATGACAGCCTCCATATACCTCTCTTCAGTTCCCCTTTAATAGCTTTTTTGCATAGAGATAACAACTGGAGTTTCTCAACTCTTCCTGTACTGGAAACAATTAGACTGATGTATCTGATCTTAATGTTTTTTTTTCTTAGCTGTACTACACATACAAATCATAATATCAACTTTTTTTTTTCGCTTCAGTGTCTCTTTAAAGGAGAACTGTAGTGAGAGGGATATGGAGGCTGCCATATTTATTTCCTTTTAAGCAATACCAGTGGTCTATTTGCCTAAAGAAGTGTCTGAATCACACCAGAAACAAGCATGCAGCTAATCTTGTCATATCTGTCTAAATTTGTCAGAAACACCTGATCTGCTGCATGCTTGTTCAGGGCCTATGGCTGAAAGTATTAGAGGCAGAGGATTAGCTGAATTGCCAGGCAACTGGTATTGCTTCAAAGGAAATAAATATGGCAGCCTCCATATACCTCTCACTACAGTTCTCCTTTAAAGGCCAATCCTCTACCAACCCCAGCAGGCATATTTTGTAAGGATGTTACATTTCATAATCATTTTATGTAATTAGGCATTTCCTGGATTATTGCTTAATCTCCCCCGGAATCCATTTTTCTATTATTTCTGGCCTTGCGACAGAGGGTTTATTTCTGTTTGCTTCTTCTCATGAAGATAAGCTGAGGAGCAGTTTGGGGAGGTGGCCTCGTCCAGCGTTACCCATGAACTTTGCTCACACAATCTGAATCACTGGGTCATTATGAGCAGCTCTGTTTTTACAGTGAGAATGGGAACTTTCCTTACAGGGGGTTTTCCAGTCTTCTTCAACGCTCTTCCAACTGCATCCCACATTCCTGGAAATGTTAACAGTCCTTCCATCCGAAACTTTCCACTGTTACCAGATGTTTGTATTCAAAAAGGGAGAGGAGAATAGCAGTGCTGAACAATTGCAAAAATTACCTTGCAGGAAATGGGTCATTCTGGGGGGGATGTTTCACAAAACTTATGTCATGAATTATAAAACTTATTAAATTATGATTTATCTCTTCTTATCTACCCTATATTATAATACTCCTGTGTCCCTGCGTACACTCCTGTCCCTGTGTCCATGCATTTGCGCAAGTGTCGCACGGACAGCCATTGGGACAGTAGGACAGGCCAGGGGGCTGGGCGAGCTTGCGGCAGGCATGTGCGCATACATGTGGCGGCGGTGAAAGACCTAGAGCCCATTTTTATCTCATAATTTACCTACTTTCTGTTTATTTCACGGTTATCTCTCCCTAAAGTCAATGGGAATCGAATCTAAAAAAAATTTATATCCAAGAGCTCACGGTGTAAAAACACATTTACAATCACAATTAGGTTGAAATTCAAAGTATATGTGCAGACACAATAATTAAATCCTGTAATGTCCCTTAAAAAGTCCACAATGACTTCCAGGCTCCTTCAGATCCTATTAATGGCTTCAGCAGATGTATTGCTTCATAACATAAGGATAGACCACCACCCTTTGTGTGCCACTTACCGCATCCACTGACCACACAGGCCAGTATGAGCCTTGGGACAGTTCCCGGGTCATCCCCCACCTCTCAGATCAGATCAACAGTAGGCCTTCTCCCATGGAGAATCCGTATGTGCACTAGTCCCGCTTTCGCCCCCGATGAGTCACTGTGACGAAATCGATAGGGCGGAGCCTGATGCGGAAGCGGGACTAGTGCACATACGGAGTGGCATGGAGGCGGCGAGGCGGACCATGGAAGGGAATCCTCAGCACACCGAGCGTGCGGCGGTGGTGGGAGTCAGCCCAACGGGACTGAAGCCTGCCAGCCTTGGCAACCTATACGGGGGTGAGGCCGTTTAAAAAACTCTGAGCTATCTTATTCTGCTGGACCATGTGAGTGCAAATGGATGTTTTAATAAATGGTTTTTAAGCGGCATTATACTATGTGGAGTTTTCTTTGAGTTGGCTTAATATAGAAGAATTCTCGTTGGGAGAAGGCCTACTGTTGATCTGATCTGAGAGGTGGGGGGACGACCCGGGAACTGTCCCAAGGCTCATACTGGCCTGTGTGGTCAGTGGATGCGGTGAGTGGCACACAAAGGGTGCTGGTGGTGGTCTATCCTTATGTTATGAAGCAATACATCTGCTGAAGCCATTAATAGGATCTAAAGGAGCCTGAAAGTCATTGTGGACTTTTTAAGAGACATTACAGGATTTAATTATTGTGTCTGCACATATACTTTGAATTTCAACCTAATTGTGATTGTAAATGTGTTTTTACACCGTGAGCACCACCTCTTGGGTATAAATATTTCTAGGTGTAAGAGGAGGCGAACGGGTGTTCTAAAGGTTGTGGTAATACTGTGATCTCTACCTCTTGTGGATAAACTAAAAAAAAAAGAAGCCCGATACGTACCTAACGAGAGGGAAGGCTCTGGGTCCTATAGAGCTTTTTCTCTCAGTCCCCTCATTGCAGCGGCAGCTCCCAGGTTTGAATCCCTCGCTGCGGGGGACTTTGTAAGTCTTTAGGCGCAGAGTCCTCCCAAAGACAGGCAGCACCACATTGCACACATGCTAGTGAGAGAGAGAGAGAGGGCACTCGCTCGTGCGCAGTGTGTTCCACTCAAGCTCCCGAAGACTTCTGAATGTCCCGTGCGGCAAAGGTTCAGAACAGTATTTGACCAAATTGGTTGAATACTGCTCCCGGGAGCCAGCGCTAGAATGGGGACCGAGAGAGGAACGGGAAGGCTCTATAGGACCCAGAGCCTTCCCTCTCTTTTGGTAAGTATCTGGCTTTTTATTTTAGATTAAATTCCCATTGACTTTAAACAAGAGGGGCAAATAAACTGAAAAGATAAAACAATTGTATCTATCATCCTCCTCCTAAAATTACTTTTTTAGACATCCCACCGTTTTTTTTTTATATTTAAATCTACTTTTTAAGTTTTTTCTGTTTCACTGTCCCTGCTCAATGCCACATCCATTTAAGTATGCCAGAGCTAAAATCTATGAACAATTGACCCTTTTTATCTCTCTTCTGTTCTCAGAAGCCAATTATGCCACTGGGGAAGACTACTACATGCTTTGTTACTAGCAACATCTCTGAGCTACCAATTGTGTACTGGCATAATTACAATTTATTGCACCCCCAGCAAAAATGTGATGGAACTTTTCCAAGTTCACCCTGTTAACTTCTATGACCAGAGGGCCCATTTGCTAGCCAGGGATCATGTAGGGAGTGTGGCCAACATGTCCTTGCCACATGGACTACTCCCACGCTCAACAAGTGTTGCTACAACAACACCATTTCTGTGTGGGGCCTGTATTGGATTGGAGGAAGAGTAAGAAACTAGGGCCCTTCACAGCACAGGCCCATATACAGCAGCAATAGCTGCTCCCCCAGTAGTTATGCTTCTAGATTTCCCTATATTGGAAATATGGCCCCTCTTTTGGATACAATTCTCCTCAGATGTCCACCCACATACCTACCTAAGGAGAGGGAAGACTCTAGGTCCTATAGAGCCCTCCCGTTCTCCTCACGGTGTCCTCATTCCCTCGGAGGCTCCCACGCTTGAATTTCCTGCCTGCGGGAGGCTTCGGAAGTCTTCGGAAGCACCCGGGCTCCTGAAGACCGGCGGCTCTGTACTGTGCATCGAAAGTGCGCTAGAGAGGGCGCTTGCACGTGCGCAGTATGGAGCAGCCCGTCTACGCGAGCCCAAGTGTGTCTGGAGACTTTTGAAGCCCAGTGGAAGAGAGCAGAATACGACCAATTGGTCATAGACTGCTAACGTGGGAGCCAGAGTCTTCCCTCTCCTTAGGTAAGTATTTGCTTTTTGTTTTTGCTTCAGACTCCCTTTAAAGAGAACCCGAGGTGGGTTCTAAGAATCCAATTAGCATACAGAGGCTGGTTCTGCATACAATGACCAGCCTCTGTTGCTATACTGTTTCCCCCAAGCCCCTCTCTGCGCTCTGCCCCCCCCCCATAAATCAATTGCCGTGCTGGCGACATGCATCGTGTCCCCAGCCCGCTGTTTACATGTGAAGTGTCAGTCTGCCGCTCCCCCGCCTCCTCCATAGCGCCGGTCCCCGCCCACGTCCCTTCCCTCCAGTCAGTGGGGAGGGAAGGGATGCAGGCGGGGACCGGCGCTATGGAGGAGGCGGGGGAGCGACAGACTGACACTTCACTTGTAAACAGCCGTCGCCAGCCTGGCGATTGATTTATGGGTCATAGCAGAGCGCAGGGGGAGACGGTATAGCAACAGAGGCTGGGTAATATATGCAGACCCAGCCTCTGTATGCTAATTGGATTCTTAGAACCCACCTCATGTTCTCTTTAACCACTTCCCGACCGCCGTATTGACAATTGGCGGCCGGGAAGTGGACCCCGCAAGGACCGCCGTATTGACAAATGGCGGCGGTCCTTGTAGGGGCATGGGCGGAGCGATCGCGTCATCCGTGACGCGATCCTCCGCCGACGCCTGTCTCCGCTCACCCGCCGCAACATCCCGCCGGCCATACGGAAGCACCGGCGGGATGTTAACCCGACGATCGCCGCATACAAAGTGTATAATGCACTTTGTAATGTTTACAAAGTGTATTATACAGGCTGCCTCCTGCCCTGGTGGTCCCAGTGTCCGAGGGACCACCAGGGCAAGCTGCAGCCACCCTATGTCGCACCCAAGCACACTGATTTCTCCCCCCCCTGCCCCAGATCGCCCACAGCCTCAAAATGACCTGTGAATAGGACGTTGGTCCCCTTAGCGCACCTAGGCTGCAAAAAAGTGTCACACATGTGGTATCGCCGTACTCAGGAGAAGTAGTATAAATGTGTTTTGGGGTGTATTTTTACACATACCCATACTGGGTGGGAGAAATCTCTCTGTAAATGGACAATTGTGTGTAAAAAAAAAATCAAAAGATTGTCATTTACAGAGAGATTTCTCCCACCCAGCATGGGGTATGTGTAATAATACACCACAAAACACATTATACTACTTCTTCTGAGTACGGCGGTACCACATGTGTGGCACTTTTTTTACACCCTAAGTGCGCTAAGGGGCCCAAAGTCCAATGAGTACCTTTAGGATTTCATAGGTCATTTTGCAACATTGTTGGTTTCAAGACTACTCCTCACGGTTTAGGGCCCCTAAAATGCCAGGGCAGTATAGGAACCCCACAAATGACCCCATTCTAGAAAGAAGACACCCAAAGGTATTCCGTTAAGAGTATGGTGAGTTCATAGAAGATTTTATTTTTTGTCACAAGTTAGCGGAAAATGACACTTTGTGAAAAAAAGCCAATTAAAATCAATTTCCGCTAACTTGTGACAAAAATAAAATCTTCTATGAACTCACCATACTCCTAACGGAATACCTTGGGGTGTCTTCTTTCTAAAATGGGGTCATTAGTGGGGTTCTTATACTGCCCTGGCATTTTAGGGGCCCTAAACCGTGAGGAGTAGTCTGGAAATCAAATTCCGCAAAATGACCTGTGAAATCCTAAAGGTACTCATTGGACTTTGGGCCCCTTAGCACAGTTAGGGTGCAAAAAAGTGCCACACATGTGGTATCGCTGTACTTGGGAGAAGTAGTACAATGTGTTTCGGGGTTTATTTTTACACATACCCATGCTGGGTGGGAGAAATCTCTCTGTAAATGGACAATTGTGAAATACAATTAGGCACCCCCCAAAATGCCAGGACAGTAAACACCCCACAAATTACCCCATTTTGGAAAGTAGACACTTCAAGGTATTCAGAGAGGGGCATGGTGAGTCCGTGGCAGATTTCATTTTTTTTGTCGCAAGTTAGAAGAAATGGAATTTTTTTTATTTTTGTCACAAAGTGTCATTTTCCGCTTACTTGTGACAAAAAATAATATCTTCTATGAACTCACTATGCCTCTCAGTGAATACTTTGGGATGTCTTCTTTCCAAAATGGGGTCATTTGGGGGGTATTTATTATTTATACTATCCTGGAATTCTAGCCCCTCATGAAACATGACAGGGGGTCAGAAAAGTCATAGGTGTTTGAAAATGGGAAAATTCACTTTTTGCACCATAGTTTGTAAATGCTATAACTTTTACCCAAACCAATAAATATACACTGAATGGGGTTTTTTTCATCAAAAACATGTTTGTCCACATTTTTCGCGCTGCATGTATACAGAAATTTTACTTTATTTGAAAAATGTCAGCACAGAAAGTTAAAAAAAATCATTTTTTTTGCCAAAATTCATGTCTTTTTTGATGAATATAATAAAAAGTAAAAATCGCAGCAGCAATCAAATAGCGCCAAAAGAAAGCTTTATTAGTGACAAGAAAAGGAGGTAAAATTCATTTAGGTGGTAGGTTGTATGACCGAGCAATAAACCATGAAAGCTGCAGTGGTCTGAATGGAAAAAAAGGGCCTGGTCCTTAAGGGGACTAAAGCCCACGGTCCTCAAGTGGTTAAGGTACAGATCTACATAAATGCTAAAAAAAAAAATACTTAAAGTGTGCTAATTGATATGCCCAACTGCTTAATTACTGCTTTGCTTATTTCATCATATTGGTTTTAATGCACTTGTTGAAGGGAAAAAAAAAAGATGCTGAGTACAGCAGGTGATAATCTAGATATTTGCACTACAGTCATTTCTTGGAGGATTAGCTGTCTGGAGGAATTCCTTTTGTCAGATCTTGAACATTCCAACTCAGCTTTCAGACTTGTAAGCCCAATCTACACGATACGATTCTTTATACGATTCGATTCCGATTCTATTTACAATCCGATTAAATCCAACATGTCCGATAGGGATTCGATTCTATTCAATTCGATTTGCCATTGCAAAACAATGGCAAATCGAACTGTATCGAATCCCGATCGGACATGTCGGATTTAATCGGACCGTAAATAGAATTGTAATCGAATCGTACAAAGAATCGTATCGTGTACATGGGGCTGAAGCCAGGAGCTGCTTAGATCCCTTTTTAAACCTGCAGAGCTAATACATTTCAGCAGCTGCCAGTTAATTGTCCTGCAGATTTGTAAATAGGGATTGTCAATAAGATGCAAATAATTCTGAGTCAATGAAGAATGATGCAAATTTATGTAGCTTGAAAATAGACCAATTTAATTCTACCTCAGCAGGATCCAATTGGTCTATTTTCAAGCTGCACAAATTTGCATGAAAAATTTACACAATCCTGCATCAGCTCCGAATAGTTTGCCTCTCAGTGATCATCCCTGTTGATTAAATATTAGCAACTCCTGAATACCTCTTGCAAAGTTTAGGGCGCTAGTCTACTGTAGGGGACCCGACCCAGCAAGAAACCTTGTTGGGAAATTCTGCTAAAGTGATTGGGTAGACCGCGCCCTCTCAAACGGCTAGGTTTCCAATAGATTGTAGTAAACTATGCCCACACTGTTCAGCCAATCACAACGCTTTGTGCTGTGAGGGCTCGTTCACACTATGGGTGTTTTTGACATTTTTTAAGTGCTGGCAATTTTCAAAATTGCCCTGAAAGCGATTGTGCAATGATTCTCTATGAGAAACTTCGTTTCCGATCCGCTCTGATAAGCGGTGCATGGGCCATTTTTGAGGCGATTCCGCCTCAATGGAAGATATAGGAAAAATGCAAAACACTCACAAAATCGCTTTGTGGAGTGATTGCGTGAGCGTTTTTAAGAATAAATATATTGTATTTATTCTTTTCCGGATCAAAGAGTTCACTTCCTGACTGACGTCAATAAGGAAAAAAACGCAATTACTACGAAAACGCGCTTAGAAAAGTGCTTAACAAAAACGTCCAACGCACAGAAATAAAAAAAAGGGTCAAAAAACGGCCAAACGCAAACGGACACGCAATGGGAACAAGGCCTTAGGGCCCATTCACACTTGAAAGCGCAAAGTGAGTGATTTTTCAGCGGAAAAAAAATCACTGAACACTGCAGCGATTTTTCAGCAATCGCATTTAGCGCTTCTATAACACTGAAACACGCTCGCCGGGAAATTGCCGAGGTAAGAACGGGCCCATAGGGGCGACCAGCAGGTCTTCAGGAGTCCTTGCGCTGGATCCTATCTCCAGATGTGGACGCCTCTTTAGGATCCAGAGGCTTTCACCTTCGCGATAAATACCAGCAGGACACTTTTTCTCACTACGGGTACATTTTAAAAACTGATGTGTAAATAAAGGTTAATATATTTCATAAATTAGTACTCTTGGTATACAATTGTGATTAAAAATAAATAAAATAAATGAGATCTCCCCGGGCCAGGTAGGCCCCTGACACCTGTCTACGCTGTTTTCTGTACAGCAAGCAGCCATTTCCTGGTTATTGTGGAAATAGTTGGATTTTGGGCAACCGTCACACAAGGTACACAGACAAAGCAGGCTTGGGACCCACTAGAAAGCACTATCGCAATCGCTAGCGTTTTGTGGTAACCGGTTTGCAAGTGATTTTGGAAGCGATTTCCCTGCTCCTATACATTAGAATGGAAATGTTTCCAACGTGCTGCATGTCCTGTGATTGCGATTTGCCTAATTGCAATCGCTCTAGTGGAATCTGTCCTATCCATTTACATTGGCGGAGAGTTTAGGGAAATCACTAGCGATTGAAAACGAACCCTAAACGCTCAAAAAATGCTCTGGTGGCAGAGGCGTAACTAGACTTAATAGGGCCCCCCTGCAAAAATAATAGCATGAGGCCCTCTTGTTCCCCAAACCCCATGTGGGTCACATGATCGGGAGCCGGTGATTGGCAGCAGAGAGTGCTCTGCTGTGAAGCAGGAAAACATTACACACGCTCCTGCACGTTTCTGTGAGGAAACACGGAGGGTTTTTTTTCTAATTGGCTGCACTAGCGGTTGGGGAAAAAAAGAGGAGGCCCTCCCAAAGCCTCTGGGCCCCCCTGCAATGGCGGGCGTCACAGGGGTGACTGCTACGCCAATGTCTAGTGGGTCCCGGCCCTTAGTCACCACCAGCCCGGATCTCCCGTGGTGGCACTTTTTTGCAATCGGTTGCATCTATAGGTGTACATATCAGAAAGTGCCACCCAACCATTGACTTTAATCTCCTTAGCGGTAACCCCGTGTGTGACACGGGGTAAGCCGCCGGAGGGTGCCGCTCAGGCCCTGCTGGGCCGATTTAAATAATTTTTTTTTGCTGGACGCAGCTAGCACTTTGCTAGCTGCGCCAGCAACCCGATCGCCGCCGCCGCGCGCCCGATCGCCGCTATCCGGTGCGGCGCGCGGCCCCCCCCAGACCCCTGCGCTGCCTGGCCAATCAGTGCCAGGCAGCGCCAAGGGGTGGATCGGGTCTCCCAATGACGTCCCGACGTCGCTGACGTCATCCCGCCCCGTCGCCATGGCGACGGGGGAAGCCCTCCAGGAAATCCCGTTCTTTGAACGGGATTTCCTGATCGCCTATCGCCGGAGGCGATCGGCGGCGCTGGGGGGATGCCGCTGAGCAGCGGCTATCATGTAGCGAGCCCTGGGCTCGCTACATGATTTAAAAAATTTTTTTTTTAAAAAAACTGCTGCGCTGCCCCCTGGCGGTATTTTTCATACCGCCAAGGGGCTTAAAGAAAACCTGTAACTAAAAAAGTTTCACTGGGGGGTACTCACCTCGGGAGGGAGAAGCCTCCGGATCCTATCAAGGCTTCCCCCGTCCTCCTCTGTCCCATGGCGGTCTCGCTGTGCCCCTCTGAACAGCGGGGATGTAAATATTTACCTTCCCGGCTCCAGCGCAGGCTCAGTATCGGCTTTCAGCTCAGAGATAGCCGATCGTTGTCGGTCCGCTCTACTGCGCAGGTGTAAGTCTCCTGCGCAGTAGAGCGAACCCGACGGAAATTGCCTATTTCTGTGCTAAGAGCTGCAGGGAAGGTAAATATATCAAGCCTTGCCAGGCATGTCGAGCCAGGATTGCGGGACGCTTCGGGAGAGCCAGCGTTGGATTACCTGCAGCTACAGGGGTGGGGGAAGCCTCATTGGGACCCTGAGGTTTCCCCCTTCTGATGTAAGTACACCCCAGGGTTCTTTTTTTTCAGTACAGAGTCTCTTTAACCCTCCTGGCGGTTTATTAAAAATCCGCCAGGGGGCAGCAAAGTCTTTTTTTATTTTTTTCATGTAGCGAGACAAAGTCTCGCTACATGATAGCCGCTGCTCAGCGGCATACCCCCAGCCCCTCCGATCGCCTCCGGTGATCAGGAGATCCCGTTCAAAGAACAGGATCTCCTGGAGGGCTTCCCTGTCGCCATGGCGACAGGCGGCATGACGTCACCGACGTCATTGGGAGTTCCGATCTACCCCTCAGCGCTGCCTTGCACTGATTGGCCAGGCAGCGCACGGGGTCTGGGGGGGGGGGGCCTCACGGCGCGGGGAGCGCCGCGTAATTGGCACAGAGCGGCGGCGATCAGAGAGCACACGCAGCTAGCAAAGTGCTAGCTGCGTGTTGCAAAAAAAAAAATCATCAAAATCGGCCCAGCAGGGCCTGAGAAATCCCCCTGCGCGGCATAGCCCGTGCTCAGCACGGGCTTACCGCCAGGGAGGTTAATGTATTAGTGTGAGAAAATGCAACCCAACCTAACCCTATTCTCATACAAAACCCTCCTCTGGTGGGCAACTAATAACCCCCCGGAGGGAATTAATATCGCCCCCTTTGCGGGAAACTACCACTTGGCAGGCAAGAATACGCCCTGGAGGGCAAGTAATACCCCCCACTGGAGTGAACTAATAACCCCCTCCCTTGTTGAGCTACTAATAACCCCCCTTCCTGAGGGAAATAAACACCGGAGGTTGCAAAATCTTACTGCCGGGATAAGGGAAAGATGCGCTGCACATGCACTGTACAGGGAAATGTTATGAGTTGCAAAATCTTTCATCACACTGCATTGGCACTACTATAGTTGGTCTGTCTAAAGTACTTTTACTGCAGCAAACATTGTCATAAGCTTTCATAGATATAAACACTGTATAGTCAAGTAACAGCCACAGCGTGAGCAAACAGAGGACCAGTTGTGGTCTTCCCCTCCCCATCAGCGCATTGTGGTGGGCTCCTCTCATTACTTGCTCCTGAATCTAGGCACTGGGACAGTGTTGAGGTGAGGGCTGTGGCGCAGGTCCACTGCACAGGAAGAGGCTATCCAATAGTGATGAGACCACAAGTACATTACTAGCCAAAGTAGTGATTCTAATGAGGCTTAATAGCCTCAGGTGAGCAGCTGGGAGAGAGGGGGTTAATTACCCAGATGTCTGGCGCTTCTATGCATATCACACGCTCGCACGCACTCAATACCGCGCTCGTTTGCACTCAATAATGAGCACTTCCTCCTTCCGGCCGGAAGGAGGAAGTGCCCGGTATTGAGTCATGGTGCGAGCGTGTAATATGCATAGAAGCGCCGGACATCTGGGTAAATAACCCCCTCTCTCCAGGCCGCACACCTGAGGTTATTAACCACTTGAGGACCGCAGTGTTAAACCCCCCTAAAGAACAAGCCATTTTGTGTAAATTGACCACTGCAGCTTTAAGGGCTCGCTGCAGGGCCGCACAACTCCGCACACAAGTGATTCCCCCTTTTTCTCCCCAGCAACAGAGCTCTCTGTTGGTGGGGTCTGATCGCTCCCCCATTTTTTTAAAATATTTGCTTGATTATTTTGTTAATAAATTTCTCCATTTTTTTTTTACTTTTTTGTCTCCAGCCCTCCCTCCCCCCCCCGCCAGCCAATCAGCATGATCGTCTGTCATAGGCTTCAGCCTATGACAGCCAATCACTTCCCTGCCTCTGGAGGGGACAGCTGTGTTGCACGGCTGTCGCCAGTACAGCAATAAAAGACAGCAGTGTCGCAGTCTAACGGCCCTTTTCCAGTAGCAATCGCAATCATAAATCACAAACGCCACCGAATGCGATTTTTCATTTGCATTGCATTATCATTGTAAAAATCGCTCCAGAAAGCGATTGCGATTTGCGAGTTCCAAATTGAATCACTGTAGTGGAAAATACTTCTTGTGATTTCTATGAAAAAGTAACAACCCTAGCGATTTAAAAATCACTAGCGATTTAGCAATCGCAATCGCTCTAGTGGAAAAGGGCCCTAACAGTCTCCCAGCGGCGATCGCCGATAGGAGACTGAAGGCGGAGCTCCACCATCAGAGCGGGAATGTGCATCAGCGTGCGCGATCGTCTGCCACCCAGGCCCCAAGAACCTTACGCCGATCAGCGTTAGGCAATACACAGCTCATACTGGTACTTTGTTAACCACTTAACGACCGCCTAACGCCGATAGGCGTCGGCAGGTCGTAAGTGGTATTACATGGAAACGGCCGCTCGTATGAGCGGCCTTTCCATGTCAGTTCACGGAGGGTGTCTCCGTGAGCAGCAGATCGTGGCTCGTACGCGTAAACACGCGGGGGAAAAATCCCCGCTGTTTACATCATACGGCGCTGCTCAGGGCCGGTTCAAGTAACAATTGGGCCCTAGGGCAAAATTAGCCTTGGGGCTCCCCAACAGACACCCCACGACCAAAAAGCGTCATTAGAGGCCCTTTGTTGCAGCCAAATTTCCCTCCTGGGCCCCTGAGCTGGCTGCTAACCCTCCCCCAATCACCTCCCAACTTAACAGACTCTGCAGAGTCCCTGGGGAGCAACAGTTAAGATGGGGAGGGACACCTTGGGGGCCCCTACAGGCTCTGGGGTCCTGGGGCAATTGCCTATTTTTCCTATGGTAGCTCCGGCCCTGGCGCTGCTGTTAATCTAACCTATCCTATGGGATCATAATGCATGTGACGGTGCAGAAAATGAAAGTAGAAATGCTGCCCATAGCAACTGCGTCAGTTATATCAGTCAGGGCAGAGCAAAGCATGAAAGTGGAACTACTTTCAAAATCCATTTTTAACAATAGTCGTTTATTTGCACAGAGTGTAACAGCAACACACTAATAATCAGAAACAATATCCGCTGCAGCTGAAATGACAGGCCAGGCCATGCAGACATGACAGGTGCTCTTATGTGTGAGCAGAATGTGCCGGTATCTGGAGGTGGCAGAGGTACAGAAATCAATTTAGCCACATCTAGGTAAATAACAAGTATATGTGCGGTAAAGCACTTTGGGCAAGTGATGGGACGCCGCGTGTCCCCCACATCACCTTCCGCAGTCATGCGATCGTCTCCCGCTCTGCAGGAAGCGTGCCATGTGGGTTGCGCGGTAAACCTCACGTGCGGACACACTAGCGGCAGTACCGAGCAGCAGAAGCGGACACATCTCCGGACTCTCCCCCACCACATACATTCCTGCGTAACGAGCCGCCTACTTGCTACAAACGTCTCACGGAGAACCGATGGATCAGCAGTGCGCATGTCAGACAACTTCCTCTACAGAGCGCCACCGTGTGGCCGTCAGTAAGGTGACCATTACTCTAGGAAAACCTGTTTAGCGAGGCAGCAGCATACATATCCCTCCTCCCCCTTGTTCTCCTTCTCCCAGCCACAGGGCACAATACACTGTCACATCCAGCTGGGGGAGACGGAGAGGTGATAAACCCCCGAGCACCGCACTGGAAGCAGAGGAGAGGAGACGGCAGCGAGAGAGAGACAGGCTGTAACATGCAGCTTGTGTCTCCTGCTCGCCTCTGTATGATCCTATCCTCCCCAGTGCCCTCCTCTTCCAGCCACAATAAGCACCAGCAGCAGCCATATGGATACAAGTCCAATGTGATCAACTATGCAGCCCCCTTTTTTATATAGTTATATATATCTAGCCAAGTAGCCATGCACTTCCTATCTATCTCTACTATGAATCTTTACTCCTCAGTAACTGCTAATCAGTAATGATGATCTAGTTGTAGAAATGACAATAGACGCTCTATCTAGTATTACTATCCAGTAATATTTATGAACATTAAGATATGTTATAAATGGTATATACTGTATTACATAAAGTACTTTGGCCAGAAGTGCTCGTGTCACAGGCTCGAGCATCCACAACATGACGTCACAGCAGCTGCTGCCACACGGAAACACGGGCAATGGACGGGCTAAGGAGTCTGCGCTGCACGAGAGTCACATGTCTCTGCTGTACGTAAGCTGACACCAGACGTGGAGCTCGCTACCCACTAGGCATCAACACGGAGCAGCCAGGAACCAGAAGATCATACACCAACCCAGAGGAGAGCATTAGTAGTGTGCGGAGCTCCCCCTTGTGGCCGTTATAAAGCAATCTCACTGTGAAAGTGTGTCCCCTATTGACATTTTAGGAAGATTAAAATAAAAAGCGATAGAAGCCAGTTCGATCAGAGGAAAAGAGTGTATTCTGAGATTTCTGCATGTGAGAATTACTGTATGTAAGGCTGCTGAGCAGTAAGGAATATAGGGCGGCTGTAATGGTGGCGGCTGCTTACAGAGCTGCAGGTGATCAGGGGCACTGCTGCTGCAAATGACAGTCTACTTAGGCAAATAAATGTGTCATGCATACAATGGGAGGTTTAATCATAAAAAATGTGACTGTTGGGTAAAACAGTAACTGCGGGGTAGAGACGAGGGAATGTTTGAGGGCTCGTTTCCACTTGTCCGGCGCGATTCCGGTGCGGAAAACGTGTGAACGAATCCGCATACGGTTGCGGATTCGTTTGCGTTTCCATACGTTTTTTTCACGTGAAAACTCACGCGGTTTGCGGTATGCGGATTTAACTATGTCAATGCTGGTAAGCATTGACATAGGTTTTTGAATAAAAACGTATGGAAAATTGCAAGAGTAAAACACTTGCGATTTTACAGTTAGTTACATTAGCGGTGAAATGCGCCCGGGTGTGCGGCGATAGAATTCTGATGGTTCTGCTGTGCAGATTTTTTTCTGCACAACAAACTGCGCACATTTTTTGGCTAGTGGAAACGAGCCCGTTTAGTCACATTATTTACGCGAATCTGCATGCAGAAAATGCATGCAGATTCGCTGTAGTGGAAACGGGCCCTGAAAGAAATAAAGCTAAATTGAATTTAGACTTAATCTCTATAGAAAAACTGGAATAGAATTAACTCAGGTACGTCGCTAGGCGGTTTTATCTGGGACACCGCCCACGAACCTGTTGCCATGGTGCCCCAGATGCAATATTGTCGCGTTCCCCATGAGCATCCCTTCCCCCGTAGTGTGCCGACTCCTCGCTACTGCCATGATAAGACCTCAGATCGTGGTGACTAGGGAAGCGTACCTCCCAACTTTTTGAGATGAGAAAGAGGGCCACTTAAGCCACACCCCTGATCACGCCCCCATCACACCCCTAGTCACGAATACCAAAAAGATTTCATAAGAACAAAATGTTGTTTTATAATTCAAACCACACTGGTCCTTTCTATCATGGTGCATTTTAATTCATATTAACATTTTAAAATTAGTAATGTATCAATTCAAAGGATGGGAATAAAGTTTAGAGTCAATCAAGCACATTTTTTAGTAGATAAATATTTATATTTACATAGAAAGAGGGACAAAGAGCTGAAAGAGGGACAAATGAGGAGGACAGAGGGACAGTGCTCCCAAAGAGGGACTGTCCCTCCAACAGAGGGACAGTTGGGAGCTATGGGAACGGCAGAGCAGGACGCACTTCAAATGTGGAAGTGAGGTCACTAGTCACTTCCTGTATGTGTGTCCTGCTCTGCCTTCCCCAGTCACCGTGATCTGAGGTCTGTAGTGCTGCTGCCAGCCCCCAGACCAGCAAAGCCCCAGGGCCAACAAAGCAAAGCCCCCAGCCCAGAAAAGCCCCCAGTCCAGCCTAGCAAAGCCCCCAGCAAAGCAAAACCCCCAGCGAAGACAAGACCCCGGGGCCCAGACCAGAAGAGCCCCCAGCCCAGAAAAGCACCCAATCCAGTCGAGCAAAGCCCCCAGCAAAGCAAAGCCCCAGACCAGCAAAGCCCCTTTGCCAAAGCAAAGCCCCCAGACCAGCAAAGCCTCTAGGCCCCAGCAAAGCACAGCCCAAAGCAAAGTTCCCGGGCCCCAGCTCAGAAAAGCGTACATCCAAGCAAAGCCCCCAGCTCAGCAAAAACATCCAAAAATGCCCCCAGCCCAGTAAAGCCCTCACCCCAGCAAAGCCCCAAGCAAATTGCCCAGCCCAGCACCCAGCAAAGCCAGGCCGGCTCAGCATCACCGCCAGCCAGGCCACAGCATCAATGCCAGCTCATCATCACCACCAGCAAGCCCAGCATAACCGCCAGCCGAGTACAGCACACAGGCCAGCCAGCTGAAGACAAAACAGAATCCAGGTGAGGGGATTATTTTTGTGAAATAGTGCCTATTTAATATATTTGTTACACTACTGCTATGTTCATGCACATTTGGCCCCACCTTTGACCACACCTACTTTCCAGCGACATCACCAAGCCTATTTTTTGCCGCTTTTAGTGCCCAGGGGTGCCCAGGATCTCCCAGGAACCTAGCAACACCCTTGAATTAACCACTTCAGGACCACAGGCCGAGTGACACGGCTGTGCCCAGTACAGCGCTGCTGTAGATCGCAGTACTGTACAATGTAACAATGTAAATAGATGGCTGTTTCACCATCTAACAGTCTTGATAACAGCGATCGCCCCTGGCAGACTGTTGACGGAGCGGAGCTTTCTGTTGGTAGGCTCTGATCGCTGCTGCTGGTTTTGTTTTTTCATTAATTTATATGTTATTTGATTTTGAATAAAAATTTTCCTTCCCCCCAACAGCCAATCACAGCGATTAGCTTTCATAGGCATCAGCTTATGAGAGCCGATCGCTCTCTGAGTCTCCCCAGGGGACAGCCGAGTGACACGGCAGTCCCCAGTACAGCGCTGCTGTAGATCGCAGCATTGTACAATGTAAATAGTCTGCGGTTTAGCCGTCTGATAGCCGCTGGCAGACTCCGCTCCATCATTCAAGCGGGGATGTGCGCGCGATCGCCTGCAAATCACTCCCACAGGACTTGACGCCAATTGGCATTACGCGGTCCGGGGGGGCGTTGTGCGGTCGTAAGGTGGTTAATTGAGAATGAACAAGAACTTTGTACAGCGCTAATCCAATTAGAGGGTTAAAGCCTCATTTACACAGTACAATTTTCTGTCAGGACGGATCTATTAGATAATTTCTAATCGGATTGCGTTAGATTTTGCAATAGATTTTGGGTACTTATCAAAGCAAAATCGCAAAATTGATATGAAACAATTTGCAAATCTACACACCATGCAATTTCTTATTAGATATATTTAATAGACCTTGTCTATCTGATGGAAAATTGTACCGTGTAAATGAGGGTTAAAGAAATCCTGTAACGAAACAAATCTCCCATGGGGGGTACTCACCTCGGGTGGGGGAAGCCTCCGGATCCTATCAAGGCTTTCCCCGTCCTCCTCGTTCCCACGGCGGCGGCGAAAATCCTCCCGGAACGGCAGGGATGTCAATATTTACCTTCCCGGCACCAGCGTAGACGTAGTATTGACTCTCTGCTCGGAGATAGGTGGAAATAGCCGATCGCTGTCGGGCCGCTCTACTGCGCAGGCGCAAGTCTCCTACACCTGCGCAGTAGAGCGGACCCGACAGAAATCGGCTATTTTCACCTATCTCTGTGCGGAGAACCACAACAGTGCCACCCGCTGGAGCCAGGGAAGGTAAATATATCAGCGCATGTCAGGATTGTTGAGGGAGGATTCCGGTACTCATCGGGGGAGCCAGCGCTGGACTGCCTGCAGCTACAGGGAAGCCTCATTGGGACCCTGAGGCTTCCCCCTCCCGAGCTGAGTACCCCCCAGGGGAACTTTTTGTTACACACATCCAATTTTCCATAATTGTTAAAGAGAACCTGTAACAGGCTTTAGATCAGGTTTACACTGAATGATTGTCAGCAAGGGACAACTCTTGTGCAGCACAGGCAAAGGAGCTTTCTGTGTTGCCCTCCGGCTATGCTCACAGAGGTGTGTTGGGATAGAGTGAAATTACTAATTTGTAACGTCACTTTCCGCACTGTAAATATATTTTATTGGCTGTATACTTCACTGTATGCAGCAACTTTCCCATTGCGCCCAGTGTGAACCTTGCCCTATGGCTGAGTTGACACTGGCAGCTGATAACAATTGACATGTTTTAACTGATCAGTTGTTGTTCTCTCCAAGATGCTGTGCATTTCCGTGCACTTTAGTATGTGTTACAAGCAAGCTTACAATATAATGGAACGGGGCAGAAGACATACGACCTATTGAACCATGTTATTTGTAGACATGCTGGATAGATATGGTATTGTGGGTCATGCAGCCTTATTAATTTGTTATTTGGGAATATGCTGCTTTTTAAATGTTATTTGGGGACATCCTTCTGCCCAATTCTGTCATTTGAAGACATGTTACTGAATCATAGTATTTGTGGTCGTGGTAATAGCTGTTTAATAATAAGATTTGAAGGACATACTGATGTTATTTGGTAGACATGCCGCTTGTTATGTAAGGGGGATGATTATTATTGGTTAACATCTTATTCTGTGGTGCCACCTATGAGATGCTTACTAGGGCTGGTTCATACTGAGGATTTCAGTGAGTTAAATTTAAGTATCATGCACTGTTCTCTTATGTTGCAGCTCATGCACCTACGTGACTGGTGCCAAAGCTATAATGCACTAAGGCACCTGCTTTTGTTTGTAATGCAATACAGTGAGATGCCATAGTTTGGGCAACCTTGTTAATCGTCGTGATTTTCCTATATAAATTGTTGGTTGTTACGATAAAAAATGTCAGTTAACCTCCCTGGCGGTAAGCCCGTGCTGAGCACGGGCTATGCCGCCGGGAGGCACCGCTCAGGCCCCGCTGGGCCGATTTGCATAATTTTTTTTTTGCTGCACGCAGCTAGCACTTTGCTAGTTGCGTGCAGTGCCCGATCGCCGCCGCTACCCGCCGATCCACCGCTATACGCGTCGCCGCCCCCCCAGACCACGTGCGCTGCCTGGCCAATCAGTGCCAGGCAGCGCCGTGGGGTGGATCGGAGTCCCCTTTGACGTCACGACGTCGGTGACGTCATTCCGCCCCATCGCCATGGCGACGGGGGAAGCCCTCCAGGAGATCCCGTTCTTTGAATGGGATCTCCTGATCTCCGATCGCCGGCGGCGATCGGAGGGGCTGGGGGGATGCCGCTGAGCAGCGGCTATCATGTAGCGAGACCCCCCCTCGCTACATGGAAATTTTTTTTTTAAAAACCTATTTGCTGCCCCCTGGTGTATTTTGACAAACCGCCAGGAGGGTTAAATATATCATATAGAAGACACACACAGTGATATTTGAGGAGTGAAAGGAAGTGTGCATTTCAGTGTTTCGTTTCAGGAAAGGTGACAGAAGATGAGGCGGAAGACTAGAAAAAAGAAGACGGTGATAGAAGACAGCACAGGTGAGTCCGAGATAAATAACGTGTGCATTTCAGTGTTTCGTTTCAGGAAAGGTCACAGAAGATGAGACGGAAGACTGGAGGAAGACTGGAAAAAAGAAGACGTGATAGAAGACAGCACAGGTGAGTCCGAGATAAATAAAGTGTGCATTTCAGTGTTTCGTTTCAGGAAAGGTGACAGAAGATGAGGCGGAAGACTGGAAAAAGGAAGATAGTGATAGAAGACAGCACAGGTGAGTCCGAGATAAATAAAGTGTGCATTTCAGTTTTTCGTTTCAGGAAAGGTGACAGAAGATGAGATGGAAGACTGGAGGAAGACTGGAAAAAAGAAGACGTGATAGAAGAAAGCACAGGTGAGTCCGAGATAAATAAAGTGTGCATTTCAGTGTTTCGTTTCAGGAGAGGCGACAGAAGATGAGGTGGAAGACTGGAAAAAAGAAGACGGTGATAGAAGACAGCACAGGTGAGTCCGAGATACATAAAGTGTGCATTTCAGTGTTTCGTTTCAGGAAAGGTCACAGAAAATGAGGCAGGAAACTGAATAAAGATGGTAGTGATAGAAGACAGCACAGGTGAGTCTGAGATAAATAAAGTGTGCATTTCAGTGTTTTGTTTCAGGAAAGGTCACAGAAAATGAGGCAGGAAACTGAATAAAGATGGTAGTGATAGAAGACAGCACAGGTGAGTCTGAGATAAATAAAGTGTGCATTTCAGTGTTTTGTTTCAGGAAAGGTCACAGAAGATGAGGCAGGAAACTGAATAAAGATGGTAGTAATAGAAGACAGCACAGGTGAGTCCGAGATAAATAACGTGTGCATTTCAGTGTTTCGTTTCAGGAAAGGTCACAGAAGATGAGGCAGGAAACTGAATAAAGATGGTAGTGATAGAAGACAGCACAGGTTACTCCGAGATAAATAAACTGTGCATTTCAGTGTTTCGTTTCAGGAGAGGCGACAGAAGATGAGGTGGAAGACTGGAAAAAAGAAGACGGTGATAGAAAACAGCACAGGTGAGTCCGAGATAAATAAAGTGTGCATTTCAGTGTTTTGTTTCAGGAAAGGCAACAGAAGATGAGGCAGGAAACTGAAAAAAGATGGTAGTGATAGAAGACAGCACAGGTGAGTCCGAGATAAATAACGTGTGCATTTCAGTGTTTCGTTTCAGGAAAGGTGACAGAAGATGAGGCAGAAGACTGGAAAAAAAGAAGACAGTGATAGAAGACAGCACAGGTGAGTCCGAGATAAATAAAGTGTGCATTTCAGTGTTTCGTTTCAGAAAAGGTGACAGAAGATGAGGCAGGAAACTGAATAAAGATGGTAGTGATAGAAGACAGCACAGGTGAGTCTGAGATAAATAAAGTGTGCATTTCAGTGTTTTGTTTCAGGAAAGGTCACAGAAGATGAGGCAGGAAACTGAATAAAGATGGTAGTGATAGAAGACAGCACAGGTGAGTCCGAGATAAATAAAGTGTGCATTTCAGTGTTTTGTTTCAGGAAAGGTCACAGAAGATGAGGCAGGAAACTGAATAAAGACGGTGATAAAAGACAGCACAGGTAATTCCGACATAAATAAAGTGTGCATTTCAGTGTTTCTTTTCAGGAAAGGTGACAGATGATGAGGCAGAAGACTTGAAAAATAGAAGATGGTGATAGAAGAGAGCACAGGGGAGTCCGAGATAAATAAAGTGTGCATTTCAGTGTTTCATTTCAGGAGAGGCGACAGAAGATGAGGTGGAAGACTGGAAAAAAGAAGACGGTGATAGAAGACAGCACAGGTGAGTCCGAGATAAATAAAGTGTGCATTTCAGTGTTTCATTTCAGGAGAGGCGACAGAAGATGAGGTGGAAGACTGGAAAAAAGAAGACGGTGATAGAAGACAGCACAGGTGAGTCCGAGATAAATAAAGTGTGCATTTCAGTGTTTTGTTTCAGGAAAGGTCACAGAAGATGAGGCAGGAAACTGAATAAAGATGGTAGTGATAGAAGACAGCACAGGTGAGTCCGAGATAAATAACGTGTGCATTTCAGTGTTTCGTTTCAGGAAAGGTCACAGAAGATGAGGCAGGAAACTGAATAAAGATGGTAGTGATAGAAGATAGCACAGGTGAGTCCGAGATAAATAACGTGTGCATTTCAATGTTTCGTTTCAGGAAAGGTCACAGAAGATGAGACGGAAGACTGGAGGAAGACTGGAAAAAAGAAGACGATGGTAGAAGACAGCACAGGTGAGTCCGAGATAAATAAAGTGTGCATTTCAGTGTTTCGTTTCAGGAGAGGCGACAGAAGATGAGGTGGAAGACTGGAAAAAAAGAGGACAGTGATAGAAGACAACACAGGTGAGTCCGAGATAAATAAAGTGTGCATTTCAGTTTTTCGTTTCAGGAAAGGTCACAGAAGATGAGGCAGGAAACCGAATAAAGATGGTAGTGATAGAAGACAGCACAGGTTAGTCCGAGATAAATAAACTGTGCATTTCAGTGTTTCATTTCAGGAAAGGTGACAGAAAATGAGGCGGAAGATAGGAAAAAAGAAGACAGTGATAGAAGATAGCACAGGTGAGTCCGAGATTAAAAAAAGTGTGCATTTCAGATTTTCATTTCAGGAAAGGTCACAGAAGATCAGGCGGGAGACTGGAAAAAAGAAGACGGTGATAAGACAGCACAGGTGAGTCCGAGATAAATAAAGTGTGCATTTCAGTGTTTCGTTTTAGGAAAGGTGACAGAAGATGAGGCGGAAGACTGGAGGAAGACTGGAAAAAAGAAGACGGTGATAGATGACAGCACAGGTGAGTCCGAGATAAATAAAGTGTGCATTTCAGTGTTTCGTTTCAGGAAAGGTGACAGAAGATGAGGCGGATGACTGGAGAAAAGCAGACGGTGATAGAAGACAGCACAGGTGAGTCCGAGTTAAATAAAGTGTGCATTGCAGTGTTTCGTTTCAGGAGAGGCGACAGAAGATGAGGCGGAAAACTGGAAAAAAAGAAGACAGTGATAGAAGACAGCACAGGTGAGTTGGAGATAAATAACGTGTGCATTTCAGTGTTTCGTTTCAGGAAAGGTCACAGAAGATGAGGCGAAAGAGTGGGAAAAAAAAGACGGTGATAGAAGGCAGCACAGGTGAGTCCGAGATAAAAAAAGTGTGCATTTCAGTTTTTCGTTTCAGGAAAGGCGACAGAAGATGAGGCAGGAAACTGAAAAAAGATGGTCGTGATAGAAGACAGCACAGGTGAGTCCAAGATAAATAACGTGTGCATTTCAGTGTTTCGTTTCAGGAAAGGTCACAGAAGATGAGACGGAAGACTGGAGTAAGACTGGAAAAAAGAAGGCAGTGATAGAAGACAGCACAGGTATGTCCAAGATAAATAAAGTGTGAATTTCAGTGTTTCGTTTCAGGAAAGGTCACAGAAGATGAGGCAGGAAACTGAATAAAGATGGTAGTAATAGAAGACAGCACAGGTGAGTCAGAGATAAATAAAGTGTGCATTTCAGTGTTTCTTTTTAGGAAAGGTGACAGATGATGAGGCAGAAGACTGGGAAAAACAGAAGACGCTGATAGAAGACAGTACAGGTGAGTCCGAGATAAATAAAGTGTGCATTTTAGGGTTTCGTTTCAGAAAAGGTGACAGAAGATGAGGCGGAAGACTTGAAAAATAGAAGATGGTGATAGAAGACAGCACAGGTGAGTCCGAGATAAATAATGTGTGCATTTCAGTGTTTCGTTTCAGGAGAGGCGACAGAAGATGAGGTGGAAGACTGGGGGAAAAAAAAAGACGGTCATAGAAGACAGCACAGGTGAGTCCGAGGTAAATAAAGTGTGCATTTCAGTGTTTCGTTTCAGGAAAGGTGACAGTAGATGAGGCGGAAGACTGGAAAAAGGAAGACAATGGTAGAAGACAGCACAGGTGAGTCCGAGATAAAAAAAAGTGTGCATTTTAGATTTTCGTTTCAGGAAAGGTCACAGAAGATCAGGCGGAAGACTGGAAAAAAGAAGACAGTGATAGAAGATAGCACAGGTAAGTCCAAGATAAAAAAATGTGTGCATTTTAGATTTTCGTTTCAGGAAAGGTCACAGAAGAGGAGACGGAAGACTGGAGGAAGACTGGAAAAAAGAAGACGTGATAGAAGAAAGCACAGGTGAGTCAAGAGATACATAAAGTGTGCATTTCAGTGTTTCGTTTCAGGAAAGGTGACAGATGATGAGGCAGAAGACTGGAAAAATAGAAGATGGTGATAGAAGACAGCACAGGTGAGTCCAGGATAAATAAAGTGTGCTTTTCAGTGTTTCGTTTCAGGAGAGGCGACAGATTATTAATCAGAAGACTGGGAAAAACAGAAGAAGACGGTGATAGAAGACAGCACAGGTGAGTCAAGAGATACAAAAATGTGTGCATTTCAGTGTTTCATTTCAGGAAAGGTGACAGAAGAGGAGACGGGAAACTGAAAAAAGAAGACGGTGATAAAAGACAGCACAGGTGAGTCCGAGATAAATAAACTGTGCATTTCAGTGTTTCGTTTCAGGAGAGGCGACAGAAGATGAGGTGGAAGACTGGAAAAAAGAAGACGGTGATAGAAGACAGCACAGGTGAGTCCGAGATAAATAAAGTGTGCATTTCAGTGTTTCGTTTCAGGAAAGGTCACAGAAGATGAGGCGGGAAACTGAAAAAAAAAGACGGTGATAAAAAACAGCACTGGTGAGTCCGACATAAATAAAGTGTGCATTTCAGTGTTTCTTATCAGGAAAGGTGACAGATGATGAGGCAGAAGACTGGAAAATAGAAGATGGTGATAAAAGACAGCACAGGTGAGTCCGAGATAAATAAAGTGTGCATTTCAGTGTTTTGTTTCAGGAAAGTTGACAGAAGATGAGGCGGAAGACTGGGAAAAAAAAAGACGGTGATAAAAGCCAGCACAGGTGAGTCCGAGATAAATAAAATGTGCATTTCAGTGTTTCGTTTCAGGAAAGGCGACAGAAGATGAGACGGGAAACTGAAAAAAAAAGACGGTGATAAAAAACAGCACTGGTGTGTCCGACATAAATAAAGTGTGCATTTCAGTGTTTCGTTTCAGGAAAGGTGACAGAAGATGAGGCGGAAGACAGGAAAAAAGAAGACAGTGATAGAAGATAGCACAGGTGAGTCAGAGATAAAAAAAAGTGTGCATTTTAGATTTTCGTTTCAGGAAAGGTCACAGAAGATCAGGCGGAAGACTGGAAAAAAGAAGACAGTGATAGAAGATAGCACATGTGAGTCCGAGATAAAAAAAAAAGTGTGCATTTTAGATTTTCGTTTCAGGAAAGGTCACAGAAGAGGAGACAGAAGACTGGAGGAAGACTGGAAAAAAGAAGACGTGATAGAAGAAAGCACAGGTGAGTCAAGAGATACATAAAGTGTGCATTTCAGTGTTTCGTTTCAGGAAAGGTGACAGAAGATGAGGCGGAAGACTGGAAAAAAAGAAAATGGTGATAGAAGACAGCACAGGTGAGTCCGAGATAAATAAAGTGTGCATTTCAGTGTTTCGTTTCAGGAAAGGTGACAGAAGATGAGGCGGAAGACTGGAAAAAGGAAGACGATGATAGAAAATAGCACAGGTGAGTCTGAGATAAATAAAGTGTGCATTTCAGGGTTTCGTTTTAGGAAAGGTGACAGAAGATGAGGCGGAAGACTGGAAAAAAAAAAAAGACGGTCATAGAAGACAGCACAGGTGAGTCCGAGATAAATAAAGTGTGCATTTCAGTGTTTCGTTTCAGGAAAGGTGACAGTAGATGAGGCGGAAGACTGGAAAAAGGAACACGATGGTAGAAGACAGCACAGGTGAGTCCGAGATAAATAAAGTGTGCATTTCAGTGTTTCGTTTAAGGACAGGTGACAGAAGATGAGGCAGAAGACTGGAAAAAGGAAGACGATGATAGAAGACAGCACAAGTGAGTCCGAGATAAATAAAGTGTGCATTTCAGTGTTTCGTTTCAAGAAAGGTGACAGAAGATGAGGCAGAAGACTGGAAAAAAGAAGACGGTGATAAGACAGCACAGGTGAGTCCGAGATAAATAACGTGTGCATTTCAGTGATTCGTTTCAGGAAAGGTGACAGAAGATGAGGCGGAAGACAGGAAAAAGAAGACGGTGATAGAAGACAGCACAGGAGAGTCCGAGATAAATAAAGTGTGCATTTCAGTTTTTCGTTTCAGGAGAGGTGACAGAAGATGAGGCAAAAGACTGGAAAAAAGAAGACGGTGATAAGACAGCACAGGTGAGTCCGAGATAAATAACGTGTGCATTTCAGTGTTTCGTTTCAGGAAAGGTCACAGAAGATGAGGCGGAAGACTGGAAAAAAGAAGACGGTGATAGAAGACAGCACAGGTGAGTCCGAGATAAATAAAGTGTGCATTTCAGTGTTTGTTTTAGGAAAGGTGATAGAAGATGAGGTGGTAGACTGGAGGAAGACTGGAAAAATGAAGACGGTGATAGAAGACAGCAGAGGTGAGAGCGAGTTAGATAAAGTGTGCATTTCAGTGTTTCGTTTCAGGAAAGGTGACAGTAGATGAGGCGCAAGACTGGAAAAAGGAAGACGATGGTAGAAGACAGCACACGCGAGTCCGAGATAAATAAAGTGTGCATTTCAGTGTTTCGTTTAAGGACAGGTGACAGAAGATGAGGCGAAAGACTGGAAAAAGGAAGACGATGATAGAAGACAGCACAGGTGAGTCCGAGATAAATAAAGTGTGCGTTTCAGTGTTTCGTTTCAGAAAAGGTAACAGAAGATGAGGTGGAAGACTGAATAAAAGAAGGCAGTGATAGAAGACAGCACAGGTGAGTCAGAGATAAATAAAGTGTGCATTTCAGTGTTTCGTTTTAGGAAAGGTGACAGAAAATGAGGCAGAAGAATGGAAAAAAGAATACGGTGATAGAAGACAGCACAGGTGAGTCCAAGATAAATAAAGTGTGCATTTCAGTGTTTCGTTTCAGGAGAGGTGACAGTAGATGAGGCGGAAGACTGGAAAAAGGAAGACGATGGTAGAAGACAGCACAGGTGAGTCCGAGATATATTAAGTGTGCATTTCAGTGTTTCATTTCAGGAAAGGTGACAGAAGATGAGGCGGAAGACTGGAAAAAAAGAAGACGGTGATAAAAGACAGCACAGGTGAGTCCAAGATAAATGAAGTGTGCATTTCACTGTTTCGTTTCAGGACAGGTGACAGAAGATGAGGCAGAAGAATGGAAAAAAGAATACGGTGATAGAAAACAGCACAGGTGATTCCGAGATAAATAAAGTGTGCATTTCAGTGTTTCGTTTCAGGAACTGGAAGGCTCTATAGGACCCAGAGCCTTCCCTCTCCTTTGGTAAGTATCTGGCTTTTTTTTTTAGATTCAATTCCCATTGACTTTAAACAAGAGGGGAAAATAAACTGAAAACAAACAATTGTATCTAGCTTCCTCCTCCTAAAATGACTTTTATAGACATCCCACCGTTTTGTTTTTTTTTGTTTTTGTTTTTTTTAATCTCTTTAAATCTGCTTTTTAAGTTTTTTCTGTTTCATTGTCCCTGCTTAATTCATTAAAGTATGCCAGAGCTAAAATCTATGAACTATTGAACCTTTTTATCTCTCTTCTGTTCTCAGAAGCCAATTATGCCACTGGGGACGACTACTACACGCTTTGCTACTAGCAACATCTCTGAGCTACCAATTGTGTACTGGCATAATAACAATTCATTGCACCCCCAGCAAAAATTTGATGGAGCTTTTCCAAGTTCACCCTGTTAACTTCTATGACCAGAGGGCCCATTTGCTAGCCAGGGATCATGTAGGGAGTGTGGCCAACATGTCCTTGCCACATGGACTACTCCCACGCTCAACAAGTGTTGCTACAACCAGTGTTGCTCGGATACCTCATTATCCTATTCGAGTTTGGTCGAATTCGGATAGTAAACTATCCGAATTCACTCGAAGTCGGATATCCGATGTAATCGAATATCCGATTCGACCTCGGATATCCGACGTCACTATCCGAGTCTGTATTCGAGTAAAATATTCGAGCTGGCCTTAAATAGCTTGTAAAACTTGTATAGGAGGTAAATGATGCATGAAACCACCTTTTTTATGAAGAAAAACATCAAGTGATTATGTGGTGATGTAGTAGTTATAAAAAAGGTCTGTGTCCAAAATGGTTGTTGGAATTCTTCTTCTTCTTCTTCCTTTCTTTTGCAATATTTTTTTTTTACTTCATTTGTGGAAATATTTTATTGTAATAACACCATAGTTATATTTGTGTTGATGGCATAATAGGTAGGTAGTGGCACATTGCAAGCCACAGCGCCTTTTTCTGTCGTCACAGACATCAGCAGGAGGAGGAAGTAGTAGTTGCAGGCTTGCAGCTATTTGTAGTGTGTGGTAATAGTCGGTCGGTACTCAGTAGGAGAGTGGGTGGGCAGGTGGCAGTAGAAAATAGTTCTTCTTCTGTTCTCCCTGGCAGTGGTAGCAGCACACAGACAGCAGAAGCTCAATGCAGCTACATGAGGAGGAGTAATGTGTGTCAGGCAGTGTGATGTAACTGACATAATAGGCCCTGGTACCTAGCGGTGGTACCAGGGCCATAAATGAACATCATGAGGTTCCAGACAGCGGTCGTGAAGCCCACATTGTGTCCAATACACAATTGGGACAGCACAGTTTTCAACCCGGACACCTCTAAAATAATTTAAAAAAATTTTTTTAAATTATTGCAGCTATTGTTGAGCGTAATAGCTGGTGGCGCTTGGGCAGCAGCACCTTGTAATGTGTTCCCTGGCAGTGGAAACACACAAGACAGCAGGAGGAAATATAACAGCAGGCAGCGTGAGGAGGATAAGTGTGTGTGGCAGACTGGCATTTGGCAGCAGGCAGGAGGGCAGGCAGCGAGACATAGTAGGTCCTGGGTCCTAGCGGTGGTCCCAGGGCCGTAAATGAACAGCATGAGGTTCCAGACAGCGGTCGTGAAGCCCACATTGTGTCCAATACACAATTGGGATAGCACAGTTTTCAACCCGGACACCTCTAAAATAATTACAATTTTTTTTTTCAAACTAATGCAGCTATTTTTGAGCGTAATAGCTGGTGGCGCTTGGGCAGCAGCACCTTGTAATGTGTTCCCTGGCAGTGGAAATACACAGACAGCAGGAGGAAATATAACAGCAGCAGGTGTATGTGTGTGTGCCAGTCGTCACTTCATGTACCCCTCTCGCCGACAACAGGGGCCATGAATTCGCCTTCCACCCAAGCCTGGTTCATTTTGAGAAACGTCAGTCTGTCCACAGACTTGTGAGACAGACGAGATCGCTTCTCAGTGACGACTCCACCGGCTGCACTGAAGCAACGCTCTGACAGTACGCTGGAAGCGGGGCAGGAGAGCACTTCCAGGGCGTACTGCGCAAGCTCGCTCCAGATCGGCAGGTGCTTGACCCAATACTCCATGGGATCAACAGGGGCCACGCTGTCAAGCCCGCTGAAGGACCCCATGTAGTCAGCCACCATGCGGGTCAAGCGCTGCCTGTGACTGGAGAAGGATGCTGCTGCAGGCACCTCCTCTCTAGTCCTTGGCAGCTCTACACTCATGTAGAGCTCTTGGGTCAGAGACAGCAGGTCTGTGGTGCGCGAGCGCTTGCTGCTGGTGGATGCAGGCACCTGCTGCTGCCTCTGTGCTGGCTGGACAGTGGGGGTGGATGTCTGAGGGAAGGCTTCCTCCAAGCGCTCAACAAGGGACAGCTGCAAATCCCTCATTTGTTGCGCACGGTCTCCTCCTGCAGGCAGGAACTGGCTGAGCTTCCCCTTCAGACGTGGGTCCCAGCATCATGCAGATCCAGATGTCCTCCCTCTGCTTCATCTGGATCACCCTTGGGTCCTTGCGCAGGCACCTCAGCATGTGCGCTGCCATTGGGAAGAGTCTGGCCACGTCTGTTGGCACATCATCGGCATCCCCAGAGCCGAGAGTGCTGTCCTCCTCTTCCTCTGCCCCCTCCACCTCATCCTCTCTCCACCCCCGCACCAGTCCAGCTGCGCTCTGCTGCTCCCCCTCATCAGCAGCAAGGTCAGGGATCTCCACCAACTCCAAGCCCTCCTCCTCAGAGGTGGCCTGTGAAGCTGCCTGCAGCTCCTGCTGGTCCAAGGCTGCCGCTCCCTCTTCCACCAGTGCATACAGGGCCCTGTCCAGCACACACACCAAGGGGACCCACTCGCACACCATTGCATGGTCCCTGCTCACCATGTTGGTGGCCTGCAGGAAGGGTGCCAGGACTGAGAACACCTGCTGCATGTGCCCCCAGTCCTCCGTGGAGATGATGGATGGGAGGTTGGTGGCGGCACGCCCAGTTGCAGTTAGGGAGGCAACTGTTGCTCGTGCAACGTACTGGCTGACAGCCAGCCTCTGTTCAACCAGACGCTCCAACATCGCCAGGGTGGAGTTCCAGAAAGTTGGAACATCGAGCATGAGCCGGTGCTGTGGCTGGTGCAGCTCCTTCTGCACCTCTTCCAGGCTCGCCACGGCTGCAGGCGAGTGCCGGAAGTGACGCACAACCTTCCTTGCCGCCTCAAGCAGTCGGTCCATCCCCTGGTAGGTCCGCAGGAACTTTTGGACTACCAGGTTCAGGACGTGCGCCAGGCAGGGGATGTGGGTCAGGTCTCCCCTGCTGATGGCAGCGACCAGGTTTGCCCCATTGTCGGACACCACCTCTCCGACTCTGAGGCCTCTGGGGGTCAGCCAATTCCTCTCCTGCTCTCTGAGTTTGGCCAGGACGTGGTTCGCCGTCAGTTTGGTCTTCCCCAGGCTGACCAATTCCAGCAGCGCTTCGCAGTGGCGGGGCTTCACGCTGCTGCTGAGGCGGGGGGTTTGGGCTGGTGTGGCGGAGGATGGAAGCGGATCAGAGGAACCTGCTGCTGTTCCGCTGACCCTGCATGGTGGCACCACCCACTGCGTTGTTGGTGCTGCTGCTGCTCTGGCAGTGCCGGCCGATGCTGCGCCCCCCTCCTCACCCCCTTCCACCAAGCTGACCCAATGCGCGGTGAAGGACAGATAGCGGCCTGTCCCAAACCGGCTGCTCCACGAGTCCATGGTGACGTGGACCCGTTGACCCACCGCGTGCTCCAGCCCTCTCCCGACATTGGCCATCACAGAGCGGTGAAGTGCAGGGATGGCCGTGCGTGCAAAATAATGTCGGCTGGGGATTGGCCAATCGGGGGCTGCACACATCAGGAGCGCACGCATCTCGCTCCCCTCCTGCACAAGGGAATAAGGCAGGAGTTGGGAGCACATGGCCCGTGCCAGCAAGCCATTCAGCTGACGCACGCAACGGCTGCTGGGAGGCAGAACCCTGACCACCCCCTGGAAGGTGTCGCTGAGCAGGGTCTGGCGAGGTCTTTTGCTGGCACGGAAAGCAGTGGAGGAAGCAGAGGAGGCCACTGAGGACTGGCTGCCAGAACAGGCCTCAGTGTCGGCGGCAGGAGTTGCAGAGGGAGGAGGAGCAGTGCATTGCTGACGCACTCCTGCTGCCGACGGCTTCGCAGTGGTGGCGGGTCTGCCACTGCCAGCTTCCTTCAACTTCACGAACTCCTCATGCTCATGAAAGTATTTCCCTGCAAGGTGGTTGACCAGAGAGGTGGTGCCAAACGCAGAGGGCTCCTTCCCTCTGCTGAGCTGCTTGCGGCACTGGTTGCAGGTGGCATACTTGCACTCCAAATATGGAAGGGTGAAAAAAATTCCATATTGGGGAGGTGAAATTGCCCCTTCGGCTGGAAGGTGCTGCTGCCGCTGGTCTCCCGGTGGTGGTTGGGGGGGGGGGGGGTTCTTGGTGCGTCTGGTGGTGGCACTAGCAGAACTCGTCTCCGGATCAGCACGCTGTGTGGCCTGCATACCACGCCCACTTGTGATCCTGCCCATGCCTGCGATGCTGATCCTTCTAGCAAGTCCCGCAGACGCATCCTCCTCCTCCTCCTCAGAGCTGATGACATCCCCACTCCTAGGACCTGGTGGCAACCAGTCTTTGTCCTTCACAATGTCATCATCATCCTCCCCTTCCACAAACATGTCCTGCTGGGATCCCCCAAACTCCCCTTCTGCATGCATGGACGGATGGACAGTCACCACTGTCTGACTGTCCAAAGCATCATCCTACAAAGTGCCCATGAGCATTCCTTCCTCTGCCAATTCTTCCGCAACAGCACTCCATACCTTCTCTGTGCTTGGGGTCCATAAGAAGGCGCTGAGTGACAGGGTGCTGGTGTCGCCCGCTGGGGCTGGAGAACTGCACTCCTCCTCCTGCTCCCCAGGCAGTGCTGGGCGGCTGCTGCTGCTCTTGCGAACAGGAGTGGTGGCGGGGGTGGAGGACTTCAGAGCTAATGGTGGCCTGCTCATCCACCATCAGTTCCACCACAGCGTCTGCGTCCTTCTCCTCAATAGGACGGCTACGACCTGGCAGTGGGAGGAACATCTGGGCCACACGCTGCTGCTGCTGCTGTGTCTCTGCAGCGTGACTCCCAGCTGTTGGGCGGCCATGGCGGAATAGCCACTGGTGCAGACGCAGAACTGCGCATGGCGGTGGTGGCGCGGCTGCCACGCCCACGACCTCCTCTCGGTCGGTGTGTGAGGTGACGGACAGGTGTACTCTACAGCAGAGATCGGTGTAGCGCTAACGAGAGAGTGCGCACTGCGCACACAAAGACCCTAGCTGACGCTGACTGACGGTGTCCCTATACACAGACTACAGTACAAGTCAGCAAATACACAATAGAAGTAATAAACAATAGGACGGGTGTAGAACTAACGAGAGGGTGCGGACAGCGCAGACGTGCACTGACTACGCACACAAAGACCCTAGGTAACGCGGTGACGGACGGTACCTATACACAGACTAGAGTACACTACAGTACTAACTAGACAATAGAAGAATCTAGCTAAACAATAAAACAGGTGTGACTAGATTACAGAAAGCAGATACAGCAGGACAGGTATAGCAGTAAAGCTGGGCCTTGCTAACTATAAAATAGTACAATATCTATCTAACACAGAAGTAGTACAGTAAGGACAGGTGAGAGCACAGGTGAGGTGAGGTAAGTAGAGACTAGAGCAAGAGCACAGAGCAGGGCAGGCACAGGGCCTAGCTGCTGGCTGCAGGCCTGCAGCAGCAGCACCAGTGACAGACTCTCCCTCCCTAGTCCCTAATCACACAACCTAAACTGCCTAAAATACAATCTATCTACAATACATAGCAATACAGTTGAAGATCAAGTGTCGGAGTGTAAAAACGCTAGGTTTAGAACAATAGCAATGCACTTGCACACAGACAAAAAGCACTGGAGCAGTCTCTCAGTGCAATCAGTCAGTAAGTCGCAAGCAGGACGAGTGAGGCAAGATGGCGTCCGCTATTTATAGAGGGGGGCTTGGCCAGGCTCCCCCTCTGTGATTGGCTACAGTCAGAGGGCTTGGAGCCCTCTGATTCGCTTGTGAGGACTCGAGGTGACGTCTGTCGTGACGCTATCCGAGCTCGTGACGCTATCCGAGCTCGGATAGCTAGGATATCTCCGGATAGCTGCTTGCTATCCGAGTGCGCTCGGATAGCACAGCCCGGATAGTTAATACTATTCGAGCTCGGTATTCGAGCTCGAATAGTGAAAAAAGAGCTAGGATATCCGAGTAACTCGGATATCCTAGCTCAGATGAGCACCACTAGCTACAACACCACCAGTTCTGTGTGGGGCCTGTATTGGATTGGAGGAAGAGTAAGAAACTAGGGCCCTTCACAGCACAAGCCCCTATACAGCTGCAATAGCTGCTCCCCCAGTAGTTATGCTTCTAGCTTTCCCTATATTGGAAATATGGCCCCTCTTTTGGATACAACTCACCTCAGTTATCCACCTTTTAGGGTTAAAATAAGTTTGAAATGAAAAAAACCCACATACCACATATCAAAGGAAAGGGAAGACTATAGGTCCTATAGAGCCCTTCTGTTCTCCTCACGGTGTCCTCATTCCCTCAGAGGCTCCAACACTTGAATTTCCTGCCTGCGGGAGGCTTCAGAAGTCTTTGGAAGCACCCGGGCTCCTGAAGACCGGCGGCTCTGTACTGCGTACGCAAGTGCGCTAGAGAGGGGGCTCGCACGTGCGCAGTATGGAGCAGCCCGTCTACGGGAGCCCGAGTGCGTCTGAAGACTTTTGAAGCCCAGTGGAAGAGAGCAGAATACGACCAATTGGTCATAGACTGCTAATGTGGGAGCCAGCGGTGGAACTCGGGGACTGTGAGGAGAACAGGAAGGCTCTTTAGGACCCAGAGCCTTCCCTCTCCTTGGGTAAGTATTTGCTTTTTGTTTTTATTTTTGCTTCAGACTCCCTTGAGGCCTCTTTTCCACGAACTGTTGAGCTGTGTGCTCAGCAAGCAGTTACTAGGCAGCAGTGAGCAGTTGTGAGAGTTTGAGAGGCATTTCACTGCCTGTAAACAGTTCGTGGAAAAGAGGCCTTAAAGAGAACCCGAGGTGGGTTCTAAGAATCCAATTAGCATACAGAGGCTAGTTCTGCATACAATGGCCAGCCTCTGTTGCTATACTGTTTCTCCCTCTGTGCTCTGCTGACCCCCATAAATCAATTGCCATGCTGGCGACATGCAGCGAGTCCCCAGCCCGGTGTTTACATGTGAAGTGTCAGGCCTCTTTTCCACGAACTGTTGAGCTGTGTGTTGGCAAGCAGCTACCAGGCAGCAGTTACCAGGCAGCAGTGAGCAGTTGTGAGAGTTTGAGAGGCATTTCACTGCCTATCAACAGTTTGTGGAAAAGAGGCCTCAGTCTGCCACTCCCCCGCCTCCTCCATAGCGCCGGTTCCCGCCCGCGTCCCTTCCCTCCAGTCAGTGGGGAGGGAAGGGTCGTGGGCGGGGACTGGCGCTATGGAGGAGGCGGGGGAGCGGCAGACTGACACTTCACATGTAAACAGCCGTCACCAGCACGCCGATTGATTTATGGGGCATAGCAGAGCGCAGGGGGAGACGGTATAGCAACAGAGGCTGGGTATTATATGCAGACCCAGCCTCTGTATGCTAATTGGATTCTTAGAACCCACCTCATGTTCTCAGATCTACATAAATGCTACAAAAAATACTTAAAGTGTGCTAATTGATATGCCCAACTGCTTAATTACTGCTTTGCTTATTTCATCATATTGGTTTTAATGCACTTGTTGAAGGGAAAAAAAAAAAAAGGAAGATGCTGAGTACAGCAGGTGATAATCTTGATATTTGCACTACTGTCATTTTTTGGAGGATTAGCTATCTGGAGGAATTCCTTTTGTCAGATCTTGAACATTCCAAGGTTCTTTTCCATTAGCCGGGCGTATCTTCTAGGTGGCGATAGAACTCCAGCAGAGTTGCATCATTCCCTACTATCCATGGCGGCCTCGAAGGGGAATAGTAATTATCGCCACCTAGAGGATGCGCCCGGCTAATGGATAAGTACCCATTCCAACTCAGCTTTCAGACTCTTAAGCCCAATCTACACGATACGATTCTTTATACTATTCGATTACGATTCTATTTACGATCCGATTAAATCCAACATGTCCGAAAGGGATTCTATTCGATTCAATTCGATTTGCCATTGCAAAACAATGGCAAATTGAAATTGAATCGAATCCCGATCGGACATAACGGATTTAATCGGATCATAATTAGAATCGTAATCAAATTGCACAAAGAATCGTATCATGTAGATGGGGCTGAAGCCAGGAGCTGCTTAGATCCCTTTAAACCTGCAGAGCTAATACATTTCAGCAGCTGCCAGTTAATTATCCTGCAGATTTGTAAATAGGAATTTTCAATAAGATGCAAATAAGTCAATGAAGAATTATGCAAATTTATGTAGCTTGAAAATAGACCAATTGAATTCTACATCAGCAGGATGCAATTGGTCTATTTTCAAGCTGCACAAATTTGCATGAAAAATGTACACAATCCTGCATCAGCTCCAAATAGTTTGCCTCTCAGGGCTCGTTTCCACTATTGCGGTGCGGAATCGCCTGGATTCCACCGCGGACGAAATCGCATGCGAATGCATTTCCGCATGTGTTTTTCCCGCAATTTCGCATGCGATTTTGCATGGCTAAGGTAATATGCGATTTTAACCATGTCACTGCCTGTGTAAATTTACATTTCATTCCATGCAAAATTGCGGGAAAAAACGCATGACAAAACCGCATGCGATTTCCCTATTAAAAGCATTGCGGGTGAATCGCACGCATTCCAGCCGCATGCAAAATCTGACGGCTCTGCCGTGCAGATTTCCCCTGTATTACCTATGCGAATACGCAGGGGCGTATCTGGGTGACATAGCGCCTATGGCAAACACTGAAATTGCGCCCCCCCTTACCCTATCAAACCACCTTGTCTCATAATAACAGCTTACTTTCTTGCAATGATACAGTTGCTAGAGTTAAGCCACAATTAAAGGTAACCAGAGGTAGCACCCTAGTATAGGTAGCTAGAGGTAGTTCACCCAGTATAAGTAGACCCATGCTTACATTGCCCTCCGAGTATATGTACAGGATCTTCTCAAAAAATTAGCATACTGTTATAAAGTTCATTATTTTCTGTAATGTACTGATAAATATTAGACTTTCATATCTTTTAGATTCATTACACACAACTGAAGTAGTTCAAGCCTTTTATTGTTTTTCTTATTGATGATTTTGGCATACAGCTCATGAAAACCGAAATTTCCTATCTCAAAAAATTAGCATATTTCATCTGACCAATAAAAGAAAAAAGTGTTTTTAAAACAAAAAAAAGTCAACCTTTAAATAATTATGTTCAGTTATGCACTCAATACTTGGTCGGGAATCCTTTTACAAAAATTACTGCTTCAATGCGGTGTGGCATGGAGGCAATCAGCCTGTGGCACTGCTCAGGTGTTATGGAGGCCCAGGATACTTCGATAGCGGCCTTAAGCTCATCCAGAGTGTTGGGTCTTGTGTTTCTAGACTTTCTCTTCACAATATCCCACAGATTTTCTATGGGGTTCAGGTCAGGAGAGTTGGCAGGCCAATTGAGCACAGTAATACCATGGTCAGTAAACCATTTACCAGTGGTTTTGGCACTGTGAGCAGGTGCCAGGTCGTGCTGAAAAATGAAATCTTCATCTCCATAAAGCTTTTCATCAGATGGAAGCATGAACCCACTTTTGACCCAGAAACAGCGGCAGACGCGCCTGACCTGGGCTAAAGAGAAGCAGCACTGGACTGTTGCTCAGTGGTCCAAAGTACTTTTTTCGGATGAAAGCAACTTTTACATGTCATTCGGAAATCAAGGTGCCAGAGTCTGGAGGAAGACTGGGGAGAGGGAAATGCCAAAATGCCTGAAGTCCAGTGTCAAGTACCCACAGTCAGTGATGGTCTGGGGTGCCATGTCAGCTGCTGGTGTTGGTCCATTGTGTTTTATCAAGGGCAGGGTCAATGCAGCTAGCTATCAGGAGATTTTGGAGCACTTCATGCTTCCATCTGCTGAAAAGCTTTATGGAGATGAAGATTTCATTTTTCAGCACGAGCTGGCACCTGCTCACAGTGCCAAAACCACTGGTAAATGGTTTACTGACCATGGTATTACTGTGCTCAATTGGCCTGCCAACTCTCCTGACCTGAACCCTATAGAGAATCTGTGGGATATTGTGACGAGAAAGTTGAGAGATGCAAGACCCAACATTCTGGATGAGCTTAAGGCCGCTATCGAAGCATCCTGGGCCTCCATAACACCTGAGCAGTGACACTGGCTGATTGCCTCCATGCCACACCGCATTGAAGCAGTCATTTCTGCAAGAGGATTCCCGGCCAAGTATTGAGTGCATAACTGAACATAATTATTTGAAGGTTGACTTTTTTTTGTTTTAAAAACACTTTTCTTTTATTAGTCGGATGAAATATGCTAATTTTTTGAGATAGGAATTTGGGGTTTTCATGAGCTGTATGCCAAAATCATCAATATTAAAACAATAAAAGGCTTGAACTACTTCAGTTGTGTGTATTTGAATCTAAAATATATGAAAGTCTAATGTTTATCAGTACATTACAGAAAATAATGAACTTTATCACAATATGCTAATTTTTTTAGAAGATCCTGTAGTTAGAGTGGTCTCCCCAGTATAAGTAGCCTTCTTTAGCATAAGTGGTAAGAGGTATCCCCCCAGTATAAGTAGTCCCTCAGTATAGGTAATGAGTTCCCCTCAGTATAGATTTGGCAGGTGCCCCCCGGTATAAGTAGACCCTCCCAGTATAGGTAGTGAGAGATGTACTCCAGTATAAGAGCAGGTACAAATGCCTGAGAGGCATCCTTCAGTATGGTGGTGAAGCATAAGGGAGGAGAAGGCAGCCATGGCGCCCATGGCACAAGCCATGCCTGCACCCCTCTAGATACGCCTCTGCGAATACGCATGCGGACACCGCATGCGGATTCGTTATAGTGGAAACGGGCCCTCAGTGATCATCCCTGTTGATTAAATATTAGCAACTCCTGAATACCTCTTGCAAAGTTTAGGGCACTAGTCTACTGTAGGGGACCCGACCCAGCAAGAAACCTTGTTGGGAAATTTTGCTAAAGTGATTGGGTAGACGGCACCCTCTCAAACGGCTAGGTTTCCAATAGATTGTAGTAAACTATGCCCACACTGTTCAGCCAATCACAACGCTTTGTGCTGTGAGGGCTCGTTCACACTAGGGGCGTATTTGACATTTTTTAACGCTGGCAATTTTCAAAATTGCCCTGAAAACACTTGTGCAATGATTCTCTATGAGAAACTTCACATCTCAGCGGTTCGTTTCCGATCCGCTCTGATAAGCGGTGCATGGGCCATTTTTGAGGCGATTCCGCCGCAATGGAAGGTATAGGAAAAATGCAAAACGCTCAAAAAAAATCGCTTTGTGGAGTGATTGCGTGAGCGTTTTAAAGAATAAATATATTGTGTTTATTCTTTTCCGGATCAAAGAGTTCACTTCCTGACGTTAGTCAAAAACGCTTAGAAAAGCGCTTAATAAAAACGTCCAACGAACAAAAATAAAAAAAGGGTCAAAAAACGGCCAACGCGAACGGACACGCACTGGGAACAAGGCCTTAGGGCCCATTCACACTTGAAAGCGCAAAACGTTTTGCGCGAGTGATTTTTCAGCGGAAAAAAAAAAATCACTGAACACTGCAGTGATTTTTCAGCAATCGCATTTAATGCTTCTATACCACTGAAATGCGATCGCCGGGAAATCGCCTGAAAATGGTGCAGGCGACGCCTTTGCGTTTTGCGATTTCCGTCGATTAGCGTAAACCACCCAAGTAAGAACGGGCCCATAGGGTTTTATTACACTAGCCCGATCAGGTCCACTCTACTGCACAGGCACAACCGGCTCGCGCCTGCATTGTGGAGCGGACTTGATCTGACTTGTCTATTTCTGCAGGATAGTGATGTAGGCGAGCTGTTCTCTGTAAATAGCTATGGACAGCCTGACCCTGTACTATACTGTACTGTTTCTGGGTCACAATGTCCTGCAGAAGTACGCATGCCTTTGTCTACACGCGTCCATTACTATGCCTGCCCTGGCCCAGCGGTGCGTATCATTGACTGCACGCATGTGACCGGGCATGCTTTGCACAAGTGTGTGACGTCACGAAGCGTGCCCGGCCACAGGCAAGCAATCAAGGACTCGCACCGCCGGGCCAGGGCATGCATAGTAATGGGTGTGAGCAGACAAGGGCAAGCGTACTACTGCAGGACATTGCGACACGGAAATAGTACAGGGGCAGGCTGCCTATAACTATTCGCTGGCGAGCTGTTCGCTAGCGTCACTACTGCAGGGGCGCGAATGGAGAGCTGCTAGTGCGCCTGCGCAAGGCTCCCAACAAGGGGCGACCAGCGGATCTTCAGGAGTCCTAGCGCTGGATCCTATCTGCTGATGTGGACGCCTTTTTAGGATCCAGAGGCTTTCACCTTCGCGATAAATACCAGCAGGACACTTTTTTTCACTACGGGTACATTTTAAAAACAGATGTGTAAATAAAGGTTAATATATTTCATAAATTAGTACTCTTGGTATACAATTGTGATAAAAAATAAATAAAATAAATGAGATCTCCCCGGGCCAGGTAGGCCCCTGACACCTGTCTACACTGTTTTCTGTACAGCAAGCAGCCATTTCCTGGTTATTGTGGAAATAGTTAGATTTTGGGCAACCGTCACACAAAGTACACAGACAAAGCAGGCTTGGGACCCACTAGAAAGCGCTATCGCAATCGCTAGCGTTTTGTGGTAACGGGTTTGCAAGTGATTTTGAAAGCGATTTCCCTGCTCCTATACATTAGAATGGAAATGTTTCCAACGTGCTGCATGTCCTGTGATTGCGATTTGCCTAATCGCAATCGCTCTAGTGGAATCTGTCCCATCCATTTACATTGGCGGAGAGTTTAGGGAAATCACTAGCGATTGAAAACGAACCCTAAACGCTCAAAAAATGCTCTGGTGGCAGAGGCGTAACTAGACTTAATAGAGCCCCCCTGCAAAAATAATAGCATGAGGCCCCCTTGTTCCCCAAACCCCATGTGGGTCACATGATCGGAAGCCGTGATTGGCAGCTGAGAGTGCTCTGCTGTGAAGCAGGAAAACATTACACACGCTCCTGCACATGGTTTTTGTGAGCAAACAGGGAGGTTTTTTTTTCTAATTGGCTGCACTAGCGGTTGGGAAAAAAGAGGAGGCCCTCCCAAAGCCTCTGGGCCCCCCTGCAATGGCGGGGGTCACAGGGGTGACTGCTACGCCCATGTCTAGTGGGTCCCGGCCCTTAGTCACCACCAGCCCGGATCTCCCGTGGTGACATTTTTTTTTGCAACTTTATAAGATTTTGCAATCGGTTGCATCTATAGGTGTACATATCAGAAAGTGCCACCCAACCATTGACTTTAAAGAAAACCTGTAACTAAAAAAAGTTTCACTGGGGGGTACTCACCTCGGGAGGGAGAAGCCTCCGGATCCTATCAAGGCTTCCCCCGTCCTCCTCTGTCCCACGGCGGTCTCACTGTGCCCCTCTGAACAGCGGGGATGTAAATATTTACCTTCCCGGCTCCAGCGCAGGCTCAGTATCGGCTTTCCGCTCGGAGATAGCCGATCGCTGTCGGTCCGCTCTACTGCCCAGGTGTAAGTCTCCTGCCCCTGCGTAGTAGAGCGAACCCGATGGAAATCGCCTATTTCTGTGCTGAGAGCTGCAGGGAAGGTAAATATATCAGGCCTTGCCAGGCATGTCGAGCCAGGATTGCGGGACGCTTCGGGAGAGCCAGCGTTGGATTGCCTGCAGCTACAGGGGTGGGGAAGCCTCATTGGGACCCTGAGGTTTCCCCCTCCTGATGTAAGTACACCCCAGGATTCTTTTTTTTCAGTACAGAGTCTCTTTAATGTATTAGTGTGAGAAAATGCAACCCAACCTAACTCTATTCTCATACAAAACCCTCCCCTGGCGGGCAACTAATAACCCCCCGGAGGGAATTAATAACGCCCCCTTTGCGGGAAACTACCACTTGGCAGGCAAGAATACGCCCTGGAGGGCAAGTAATACCCCCTTAGCGGGCAACTAGAAACCCCCCACTGGAGTGACCTAATAACCCCCTCTCTTGTTGAGCTACTAATAACCCCCCTTCCTGAGGGAAATAAACACCGGAGGTTGCAAAATCTTACTGCCGGGATAAGGGAAAGATGCGCTGCACATGCACTGTACAGGGAAATGTTATGAGTTGCAAAATATTTCATCACACTGCATTGGCACTACTATAGTTGGTCTGTCTAATGTACTTTTACTGCAGCAAACATTGTCATAAGCTTTCGTAGATAAAAAACACTGTATAGTCAAGTAACAGCCACAGCGTGAGCAAACAGAGGACCAGTTGTGGTCTTCCCCTCCCCATCAGCGCATTGTGGTGGGCTCCTCTCATTACTTGCTCCTGAATCTAGGTACTGGGACAGTGTTATGTAGTATATACAGGCGCTGATCCAAACTTTATCTCATGTGTATGTTCCACCAGCTGCTCAGGATCAACCACATCCACCATCGGTTTCAAGAAAAATGCATATAAATCCACAGCGCTTGGTACTCAAATCGGCATCTGCAGTCACCCCACAGTGCTCAAAAGTATATTTCCACAGTGACCATCACCAGAAATAAATCGAGAAAGGTCACTTCTCCATCCAAATAGCATGCAGCATTTTCTGAGCGACTGGCGCTTCAATGTTAAGTATTAGCTAATCACTGAAAAAACGCTTTCTATACAGTGAAAAATCGCTTGGAAAGAGCTCATAAAAAAAGCTGGAAAACGTCAGAAAATCGATTGCCCTTAGCGATTTTAGGTGTGAATGGTGCCTGAGAGTTTTTGGCAGCGTTTTGGGATCTCCTACAATCGCAGACAATTCCCCAAAATGTTTTGCCAATGAAAGTGTGTGTGTGTGTGGGGGGGGGGGGGGGGACACAGAATTTTGAGCGTGTTTGCGCTCAATACAAAGTTTATAAGCGCTGCATAAATCACTTATCAAAGCAATTATGCAGTGCTTTGGGGGCAGAGCGATTACCTATAAATAAAACTTTATTAATATTATTATTATTTAGTACTTATATAGCACCAACATCTTATGCAGTGCTGTACATACTGTATATTGTATATAGTGTCTTGTCACTTAAAGCGGATCCGAGATGAAAAACTAACTATAACAAGTAACTTGTCTATATATCTTATCTAAAGTTTAGATAGTTTACACAGCAAATATAGCTGCAAACAGCTTTAACAGAAAATGAATATTTCTTCCTATGATACAATGACAGCAGCCATGTTGTTTGTAAACATTACACAGAGGCAGGCTTATCTGTATCTTGATCACTAAGCCTGTGAAAAAAACCTAATCCCCCCTCCTCCCCTCTGCCTCTGAAATCAATGGCTAGTAACACCTCCTCCTCCTCCTGCCCAGACTGAGCTCCCATAAACCCTTGCTACTGCCAAGGCTATCTGAAAACCTGTGGGCGTGGTTTATTTAGTGTATAGGGAATTAGAGTATTTAAAAAAAAAAAAGTATTTGGCTTGAGGAATACCCTGATTCAAAACAATAGGAAAGGAACACAATTATGCAATGAGTAAAAGTTCGCCTCGGATCCACTTTAACTGTCCCTCAGAGGGGCTCACAATCTAATCCATACCATAGTGTTATGTCTATGTGTGTATCATGTAGTGTATGTATCATAGTCTAGGGCCAATTTAGGGGAAGCCAATTAACTTATCTGTATGTTTTTGGGATGTGGGAGGAAACCAGAGAGCCAGGATGAAACCCACACAGACACAGGGAGAACATACAAACTCCTTGCAGATGTTGACCTGGCTGTGATTCAAACCAGGGACCCAGTGCTGTAAGGCAAGAGCGCTAACCACTATGCCACCATGCTGCTTTATCATAATTACCGGGTCTCTGTAGTTCTTTCTTCTGTCCGTAGCCCCGCTACCGAAAGGAAGGCGCTTCTCTGATTGGTCATAGAGAAGTACCTAGGACCTCTTCCTTTAGGGGGGCAGGGCTATGGATGGAAAAAGGACGCCTGGTAAGTATAATAAAGTTTTATTTAAAAAAAAACTGAATCGCAAATCGGAAGCACTGTAAAGATTACTGTACAGCGCTCCCAAGCGTTGGAAAATCACCATCGCAAACGCCCTAGGAATTGCTGTACACAGTGCTGTAGCGATTTTAAAGTGCTGCAGTGATTCCTAGTGGGTTCCAGGCCTGAGAACCTATTGCAGCTCATTGCACAGCACAATTACATGCATTTTGTTCCCTGCTACAGACTGTGCCGACTGAGAAACTAGCATGACCCCACCCCCCACTCAGTGACGTGCAAACTGCCGGACAGGAAGTAGGTCACCTGAATTTTGCCGCCACATCCGCTGCCTTGTCACCTACGCTGCTGTCCCTCCAAATTTATGATATCATATATGCCATTACCACAGCGCACATAATCGACCACGTTGACCTGATATTTTCCAGCTTGCTCAATCAACACATTCAACTGATTTTGTGCCGAAATCACTTGAATAGTTGATCGGCATGCTTGTTGCGCACCAAGTTTCATCTAATTTGATAAATTGAATCGGATGGTCAATCAGGACGCAATATCACTAGATGTATGGCCAGGGCTGGTTCTCTCGCGAAGCAAGGTGAAACATTTGCATCAGGCACAGAGATTACAGGGCAGAATGTGTGTACTGAGGGTTTACACTAACATCACGCGGTCAGAGGAGAAGGAGTGAGAGGAGAGCGAGGTGAAGAGGTCATCATTGGGGAAAAGCAGCTTGTTGTGCTGTGTACCTGTCACTACCTGAACTGGGGAGCTCCTGTCACTACCTAAACTGGGGGGCATCTCTCACTACCTGAACTGGGGGGCACCTGTCACTACCTAAACTGGGAGGGGGGCCCTGTCACTACCTAAACTAAGGTCTCCTGTCACTACATACACTGGGGGGCTCCTGTCACTACCTAAACTGGGGGTACCTGTCACTAACTGAACTGGGGGCTCCTGTCACTACCTGAACTGGGGGGCACCTGTCACTACCTAAACTGGGGAGCCCTGTCACTACCTAAACTGGAGGCTCCTGTCACTACATACTCTGGGGGACACCTGTCACTACCTAAACTAGGGGTACCTGTCACTAACTGAACTGGGGGGGCTCCTGTTACTACCTGAACTGGGGGGCTCCTGTCACTACCTGAACTGGGGGGCTCCTGTCACTACCTGAACTGGGGGGCTACTGTCACTACCTGAACTGGGGGGCTACTGTCACTACCTGAACTGGGGGGGCTCCTGTCACTACCTAAACTGGGGGGCCCTGTCCCTACCTAAACTGTGGGCTCCTGGCGCTACCTAAACTAGGGGGCACCTGTCACTACCTAAACTATCCAGGCCAGCCAGCCCAGCATCACCACCAGCCAACCAGCCCAGAATCACTGTCAAAAAGGCCACAGCATCACCAGCAGGCCAGCATTTATTTCAACCAGCCAAGCACAGCCCAGCATCACTGCCAGCCAACCCAGCCACAGCATCACCGCCAGCCAGGCCAGCCCAGCATCACTTCCAGCAAAGTTACAGCATCATTGCCAGCCAGCACAGCCACATCATCACCGCCAGCTCAGCCACAGCATCACCACCAGGCGTACGTTAAAAAGGGGCGCTGGGAAAAAAGGGCGCGGGGTTTTAAATGATAAACATGGATAACGTTTAAAAATATAATGTACTATATTTCGTTTAAAAATAATGTTTTATAAAGTTATAAATCATTAAATAATGTGCATGAAATCGGCAATTGTGAAAACGTTAATCTTCCGTTTAAAAAGTGAAACGTATAATAACGTTTAAAAAAAAATTAGTAAGTAACCCTCCCTGTACCTACCCCTAACCCCTAGACCCCCGTATTGGTGCCTAAACCTAAGACCCCCCCTGGTGGTGCCTAAACCTAAGACCCCCCTGGTGGTGCCTAAACCTAAGACCCCCCCCCCCCGGTGGTGCCTAAACCTAAGACCCCCCTGGTGGTGCCTAAACCTAAGACCCCCCTGGTGGTGCCTAAACCTAGGACCCCCCTGTGATATGCATTAATAACATTTCAAAAAAATATTGTGCGGTTTTTCGTTTAAAAATAATGTAAAAAAAAAAAAAATTGTACTGTTTTTCGTTTAAAAATAATGTTTTAAAAAAGTATTGCACTGTTTTTCGTTTAAAAATAGTATTAAAAAGATGTATAAATCATTAAATAATGTGTAATCATGAGAAGCAGTTATAAAACATTAAAGAGACTCTGTAACAAAATTTTGAGCCTTATTTTTTCTATTCTATAAGTTCCTATACCTGTTCTGATGTGGTCTGTCTTACTGCAACCTTTTCTAATTGCACTGTCTCTGTAATAAATCTTATCTTCTTTCCTCTGTCGTGTCTGTCGGCAAGAGGCTGGAATGTGTGGAATGTGCAGCACTGCTTGTCATTGGCAGAAGCTTCACACACCCCCTCCAAGCTCTGCATGAATCCACACAGTAAGCTGTTCTCAGCCTATGATACTCTGGTTAGAAGCCAGTCATTTGTTTGTAAACACTGCCTAAAACTGTTAATTACAAGCCAGGATTGCAGCAGGGAGTGACAGAAACAGCACAGAGGGGCCCAGGAGAGCATAATGAAGAGAATGGTATGCTTTTTATTGTAAGAATATTAGAGTACAGATTCTCTTTAAAAGTCTCCGGGCACCGCTTTTAAAACGTTATTTTTCTCCGGCGCCCTTTTTTCCTGTTGGGCGCCCATTAAACGATATTTATTATGGGAGTGAATGGCGGCGCCCGATTTGTCCACTAGCCTCCTGCGCCCTTTTTTACTGTTACCCACCACCAGCCCGGCCACAGCATCACCGACAGCCCGGCCACAGCATCACCGCCAGCCAGGCCATAGCATCACTGCCAGGCCTTTCAGCCCACATCCCCAGTCCAGCCAAAAACAGTATTGCCAGGCCAGCCAGGCCCAGCAGCCAGTAGAGAAGAATTCAGAAGCCAGGTGAGAGGTGTCTACCATATTAAGGGGGCATTCTGCCTATTTATGTGAAATGCTGTCTATTTATGTGCCTCATGACTGCTGAATTTGTCTTGTTGAGGACCTCATGGTTACTGCATTTGTCTTATTGGGGGCCTCAAGATTGCTGAATTTGTCTTGTTGTGGGCTGCATGATTGCTGATTTTGTCTTGTTGGGGGCCTCATGATTGCTGAATTTGTCATGTTGGGGGCCTCATGATTGCTGAAATTGTCATGTTGTGGGCCTCATGATTACTTAACCAGTTCACCCCCAAGGGTTTTTACCCTAACGGACCAGAGCAATTTTCACCTTTCAGCGCTCCTCCCTTTCATTCACCAATAACTTTTTCACTACTTATCACAGCAAATTGATCAATACCTTGTTTTTATTGCCACTAAATAGGCTTTTTGGAGGCGATATTTATTTTCAGTAATACCTTTTCTTTTTATGCATTTTAAAGGGAAAAACAAGGAAAAAAATGAAAAAATACACGATTTCTCCATTTTCATCCCCTATAGTTTTAAAATAAACACTGCTAATGTGCATAAAACACACACATTTTATCTGCCTATTTGTCCTGGTTATCACAATATATAAATTATGTCCCTAGTGCAAAGTATGGTGACAATATATTATTTGGAAATAAAGGTGTATTTTTCCTATGTTGTGTTTTTTGTTTTCTCATTGCATACTACCAATGAATTCAAGCCCTTATTTGCAAATATAACAGTAGTTCACCCTCATAGCATATATATTTTAAAAGCTGAGTCCCTAAGGTAACTATTTATGCATTCGGTTTTCAATTCTGTCACTTTTGGTGTTTTTTACAAGTGTTTTATTTTGGTACAGAGTATATGGAAATAACAGTTTTATTGCTTCTCATTCAGTTTGCCAAAAAATCTAAATCAAATGACATATGCATAATCTCTCAAACACCCCAAATTATCTTCTCTTGCTTGTCACGGTTAAAATGATACCCTATACACATCATCAGATAGTGTTTTGGCCACATAATACACTGTTAATCATGAGCAGCACAATGTATTTTTCAAGGCCATTTTTTGCACCAGAAACAATACAGTCATACTTTCCTAGCAAAACCCCTGGTGTCTCAGAACATTGGATATAGGTCATAAATTATACCATTCTGAAAACTAGAGAACCAGACCTACCCAAATATACATATTTTGTAACATTTGCACTTTTGCGGTTTTGATGAAATTGCACCGTAACTTAAAAAATGTTTTTTTTTTACAGTTTTCTTTACTTTGGCATGAAAAAACAATTCAAATGACATATGCATAATCTCTCAAACACCCCAAATTCTCTTCTCTTGCTTGTCACGGTTAAAATGATACCCTATACACATCATCAGATAATGTTTTGGCCACATAATACACTGTTAATCATGAGCAGCGCCAATGTATTTTTCAAGGCCATTTTTTGCACCAGAAACAATACAGTCATACTTTCCTAGCAAAACCCCTGGTGTCTCAGAACATTGGATATAGGTCATAAATTATACCATTCTGAAAACTAGAGAACCAGACCTACCCAAATATACATATTGAGTAACATTTGCACTTTTGCGGTTTTGATGAAATTGCACCGTAACTTTGAAAATGTTTTTTTTTTACAGTTTTCTTTACTTTGGCATGAAAAAACAATTCAAATGACATATGCATAATCTCTCAAACACCCCAAATTCTCTTCTCTTGCTTGTCACGGTTAAAATGATACCCTATACACATCATCAGATAGTGTTTTGGCCACATAATACACTGTTAATCATGAGCAGCGCCAATGTATTTTTCAAGGCCATTTTTTGCACCAGAAACAATACAGTCATACTTTCCTAGCAAAACTCCTGGTGTCTCAGAACATTGGATATAGGTCATAAATTATACCATTCTGAAAACTAGAGAACCAGACCTACCCAAATATACATATTTTGTAACATTTGCACTTTTGCGGTTTTGATGAAATTGCACCGTAACTTTGAAAATGTTTTTTTTTTACAGTTTTCTTTACTTTGGCATGAAAAAACAATTCAAATGACATATGCATAATCTCTCAAACACCCCAAATTCTCTTCTCTTGCTTGTCACGGTTAAAATGATACCCTATACACATCATCAGATAGTGTTTTGGCCACATAATACACTGTTAATCATGAGCAGCGCCAATGTATTTTTTAAGGCCCTTTTTTTACCAAATGCAACAATGTAATTCTTTCTTCTCAAAGCCCCAGGAGTGTAAGACCATTCAATAAAAGACACAAATGTTACCATTCTGAAAACTAGAGACTCAGGCCTACTCAGTTGAAAATAGAATAATTTAGGTGAGGCCTAAATCACTATCCATAACATGAATGACAGATACATTGGAACTCACCATTGCAGGTCTAGCAGGATGGAGAAAGGCCAGAGGTCATACGCCAAGGAAAGCCAGTGGTCAGAAGATGGGGGGTGGTCTGCAGAGTAAAGTCCTGTGGCAAACACTCTCGCCTTGCAGCAGCAAGTCCAAATGGGAAAAAACTATTTGCAGGTTGTAGGAGTCTTGGGTTTCCTCTAAGCTTCTGGGTTTCCTCCCACACCCCCAAAAAAGGTGGTAATGTTAACTAGTGGTAATTGTGAGTTCCTTTGAGGGACAGTAAGTGGCAAATAAAAGTAGAGAGGAAAAAGTCCAGTGAAAATTTAGGGTAACGAAGAAAAAAAAATAAAATAAAAAATAAAGTCTAATAGCTGCTGAGGGTATGGTATGCCTCAAAGCAGCCGGAAACGCAGAGTCCCGGCTGTGAGGGGCACTTTGGGCAGTGGTATCTGCTGTCTTTCCGCCTCTTGTGCTTGGTGCACACCCGGCATCGCTTCTGTGGCTTCGCCTTAATTGGGTTCGGGGGGATCAGGGCAGGAAAATGTTTTCCCCTTAGGCGAACTGCTCCATCCAGTTGCATTGGATTGTATTCCTCCATAAGGTGTACGCTTTCATTGATCAGCGATCTTAAAGCTTGTCGCATAAACGGGAGGTAGCTGTCACCGTGGCATTTCTTTTTATAAAGCACAAATGCGTTGTGCATGGCCATCTGCAGGAGGTAAAAAAAAACTTTTTTGTACCAGGCCCTCTTTTTTTTTTTTAAAAAGTAGTAGGAGAGCATTTGGTCCGCAAGATCCACCGCACCCATATTTTTTGTGTAGTCGACCAATGCCATTGGCTTCTCGATCTGCTCTCTGGAGGTTGTGACAGGAACCACTTCTTCAGTGTGGATTGAAGTCAGGACCATGACGTCTCTCTTGTCCCTGAATTTTATAGCCAGGAGCTCACCACTTCTGAGACTGTGTGTTTCCCCTTTCGATAATTTTTTATTAACCACCTGTGGTGGGAGGCCTTTGCGGTTTGGCCTCACTGTCCCACAGGCACCAGTCTCTGCAGAATATAAAAATTTGAAAAGGGGAATGCTGGTGTAGAAGTTATCCACGTACAGATGATAGCCTTGGTGGAGGAGTGGGTTGGCTAGTTCCACCACAATTTTCCCACTGGTTGGCATGTATGGTGGGCACCCAGCTGGTTGCAAATGGCTATCTTTGCCCTCATACAGAAAAAAAGAATAGGTGTAGCCAGTGCTGCTCTCACAAAGTTTATAAAATTTTATCCCATACTTGGCAGCCTTACTTGGGATATATTGTTTTATCCCTAATCTGCCATGGAAGGGTAGGAGGGATTCATCCACTGCAACCTCTCTCTCTGGGGTGTACACCTCGCTAAATTTTGTACTGAGGTGGGTGAGTATGGGCCTCAGCTTAAAAAGCTTGTCATGGCCAGGATCACCTTTGGGGACATTGTCCGAATTGTCGGCAAAGTGCAGGCACTTCATAAGAGCCTCATAGCGCTGCCTGCTCATGGAAGCTGGAAACAGGGGTGTTGCGTGCATAAAGTCCTTAGACCAGTACAGTCTTATTTCTGGCTGTTGGAGTATGCCCATGTGTAGTGTTAGGGCCAGAAACACCTTTAGCTCAGGTATGGTGGTGGGCTCCCATTTCTCAGCCAAATAGCAGGTGGGCTTCTGGGCAATATACTGCTGTGCAAACAAATTGGTTTGCTCCACAATGTGCTGCAGCAAATCATCACCCACAAAGAGCTGGAAGAAGTCAGCAGGCCCGAAGTTGTCAGTGGGCACTAATATTTCGCTTGCCCCTGTAAAAGGCGGGATGTTGGGTGCTACAAGGTTAGCGGGTGACCAGGTGCCCCGAATTATGTCCTCAGGTACCGGTGGGCGTACCTGCCTTTGCCTGGCTCCCCTTCGGCCTCTGCTGCTAGCTGCAGCAGTGCTACCCACTGAGCCCCCTGCGGTGGTATCTGAAGGGCCCTGGACAGTGGTTCCCCTCTGGCCTGTGCTGCTAGCTGCAGCTGTGCTACCCACCGAGCCCCCTGCGGTGGATTCTGAAGGGCCCTGAACAGTGGACTCATCATCCCTCCTGAAGCGGCGAGACGGCTGCCCAACGCTCTCTGAACTGTCAGAATCTGACTCAGAGCTGCTGCTCGTTGGGTGCCATTCGCTCCCTGAATCGTCCCCACTGCTGCTGCTCTGCTGAAGGTAGACGGCTGCCTCCTCAACAGAATACAGTCTCCTCGCCATAGTAAGCAAAGGGGATAGATAGATAGATAGATAGATAGATAGATAGATAGATAGATAGATAGATAGATAGATAGATAGATAGATAGATAGATAGATAGATAGATAGATAGATAGATAGATAGATAGATAGATAGATAGATAGATAGATGGATGGATGGATGGATGGATGGATGGATGGATGGATGGATGGGATGGATGGGATAGACAGACAGACAGACAGATCGATCGATCAACCAAGCGATTGATCAATAACAGAAAGATTTTTTTTGTTTTTTTGTTTTTATATGAAGATGAAAAGAAAGAATATAGATAGAAAGTATAGATAGAAATATCAGAGTAAGGGTAAAAGAGGGGTGAAAAAGTACAGAAAAGTACTAAGAAGTACTAAAAAGTACTAAAATAAAACAGAAAACCAGTAAATGGCAAAGGAGGGGGAGGATAAGGGGTTAATAAAAAAGTATGGGGATAAAATTTTATTTAAAAATATAAAAATCCTACCACAATCACAGTCTTTCTCCCTCACAGCTCCTGTCACCTCTGAATGCTGATTGACAGCAGTGTGAGGTGACAGATGAGCTGGGAGGGAGAAAGCAACTTTGTTTACATACACTACAGGACAGATCATTGTTACTGGCTTGTAACAATGATCTGCCTTGTTACTGGCACTTGATTGGCCCAGGGACCATGTGATTCCCTGGTCCAATCACCAAGCCGCGGGACCCGACGTGCGCGCGCAGCGGGAGCGCGCCCGCTCGCACACAGCAGCAGAGTTACAATGTAACTTATTAAAACGTCCTGTTGCCATTAATAGCGGCGAACATGACGTTTTAATGCGTTACATTGTCCCTAAATGGTTAATTTGTCTTGTTGGGGGCCTCATGATTGCTGAATTTGTCTTGATGGGGGCCTCATGATTGCTGAATATGTCTTGCATGATTGCTAACTGCGAGACTATGGGAAAAGCTGAATCATCATCATATGAAACAATAGCATTAAACCTACTTTTTTAGCTTTTTAAGACAGAAAATAAAATGAATACATTTTTCAGGAGTAGGACGGATGAAGTTGTTTATCTTCACAGTTTATTTTCAACTTGGATTTTCCATAATGTTCATGTATGATTTAAAAACGTTTGTATTTAGTTTAAATTGCTGTTGGCACTTTGCGATAGATAAGTGACTTTTGGGCACTCGGCCTCCAAAAGGTTCTCCACCACTGTCCTAGTCTAATGTCCCACCATTGCTAAGTTCATGTAAATTTGTCTCCACCTGTGACCACACCCACATTCTGGTCCATGACCACACCCATTTTTCAGCACGGCGCGCCACTTCTGCCCCCCCCCCCCCACCTGGAAAATCTTCTGCGGACACCTGTATATGGCCATCTTTACTGCAGCCTGCATCTCACCTAAAGATGGGGCCATTCTTTGTGTACAGCCAATAATGCAAGAATGTCAATTTCCTTGTAAAAGTTGTTCTTCTCTTTTGCCCATAAAAGTTGCAGCATCTCCGGTGCTGGCAGCCAGGCTGGCATAATACCGGTTATGCAGCAATCCTTACAGCAGCATTACTGTATTCCAGCCTACATAAATTGTAGCTATTTTCTCAGTCATGTAACTGGCTAGGCTACAAAGAAAGCCACAGACTATATTACTGCATATGTGTCACAGTCACTTGCGGAAGACACCTCCAGCCTTCAGGGCAGGAAATACAGGACTATGTTTATCTTATATAAGGATGCTAGTGACAGCTTTATTAAAGGACAACAGTGAGAGGAATGTGGAGGCTGCCATATTTATTTCATTTTAAACAATGCAAATTGCCTGGCTGTCCTGCTAATCCTCTTCCTCTAATACTTATAGTCTAAGACCCTAAACAAGCATGCAGATCAGATGTTCTGTAGGAAAGAACGTTCCCTAAAGGGTACTTACCACACTAAAGAAGTAGACAAGCAGTGGTCTGGAGGACACAGAAGCCTACCTCTAGAGCAGGGCTGTCAAACTGAAAATACTAAGTGGGCCAAAATTGTACACTGGGGGCCAACCTCAAGGTCTACTGCCCACTTTTCTTCCAGATAAAGTTCCCTGGTGTCTAATGTCCCCCCCAACCCCGATACAGTTCCCTGATGTCTAAAGGCCCCCACCCTCCTCTATACAGTTGCCTGGTGTCTAGAGGCCACCCACCCTCCCCTATACAGTTCCCTAGTGTTTTGTTTAGTGCTCTCCCCCTACCTCCGCCATATGGCTTCCCTGGTGATCTAGGGCTTCACCTTCAGGATAGCTTCCCTTAGGGCCGGAGCTACCATAGGAAAAAATGGGCAATTGCCCCTGGGCCACAGAGCCTATAGGGGGCCCCAAGTTGTCCCTCTTCAATCTTGACTGTTGCTTTCCAGGGACTCTGCAGAGTCTGTTAAGTTGGGAGGTGATTGGGGGAGGGTCAGCAGCCAGCTCAGGGGCCCAGGAGGGAAGTTTGGCTCCAACAAAGGGCCTCTAATGACGCTTTTTGGTTGGGGGGGTCTGTTGGGGGGCCCCCAGGCTAAATTTGCCCTAGGGCCCAATTGTTACTTGAACCGGCCCTGGCTTCCCTGGTGGTCTAGAGTGGGCCAATTATAATGCAAAGTGGGGAAACCACTTGAGGGTCAAATTTAATGGCTCTGAGGACCAGATTTGGCCCGCGGGCCGGAGTTTGACATGTATGCTCTAGAGCCTAGGTTCTCAACATGTGGTATGTGTACCCCAGTGGGTACTTATGATGATCCCAGGGGTTACTCGGGCTTGATTAGCTTAAAGGAATGATCCAAGGTAAAAACAAAAAAAAGTTCCACTTACCTGGGGCTTCTTCCAGCCCGGGGCAGCTGTCCTGTGCCCCCGCCGCAGCTCCTGCGTCTCCCGGTCCTCTTCACTGGCGGAGCCGACCTCGCCAGGTCGGGTTCCGGGTCGGCCTCTTCTGTGCTCCACCGCGGGGATCACAATGCTGTGGTACCTACATCATGCGTCATACCGGAACACGTCACGTGCACCGCTGGTGTTACAGTATCAGGACCAGTAATAAGGACCAGTAATAAGGAAGTCCACGAGGAACAGAGGACCCAGAGCTGCGTAGCTGCAGGCGGCCTCTGTAACCATTATATCCACAGCTGCAAGAGGAGAAGAGGAGCACGTCTATCAGTAGGACTAAAAGACTCACAAGGTGAAAACCTAAATGTATTTTTACTTACCTGGGGCTTCTTCCAGCCCCTTGATGTCATTTGGTTCCTTCGCCGCAGCTCTGGTCCTCTCTGGGGTCCCACTGGCAGTCTGTAAGGAATGGGTTTGCACCTTCTGCGCATGTGCGGGTGTTCGCCCTACCCACGCGCGAACCTGCACCTGTACACGCCCGATGACGTGGGCATGTTGATTAATGCACAGAAACGCAGACCCATCCTATAGGCTACATTTAGGTTTTTGCCTCGCAAGTCCTTACTTGCCGACTGCTCCACGCCAATTGGCGTGAGCAGTGCAGCAGCCCCAGGACCACTCCACGCCGATTGTCGTGAACGGCCGTCTATGGGGCTAGCAGGAGATCGCATGCAGGATGCGCGCGCATCTCCTGCTTGGAAGGCGGAGCTCTGCTACTCCTTCAGTCTCCCAGCAGTGATTGCCGCTCAGGAGACTGTTAGACGGCGAAACCGCCGTCTAATTACTTTGTACAGCGCTGCGATCTGCAACAGCGCTGTACTGGGGACAGCCATGTGACACAGCTGTCACCTCTGTCAGTGCGGAAGTGATCCGCTGTCATTGGCTGAAGCCTATGACAGCCGATCACGCTGATTGGCTGACAGGGGGAGGGAGGGAGGAGGCGGGGGGGAAAAATGATCAAATAAATATTTATTTAAAAAAACATTTTGGGGGGAGCGATCAGATTCCACCAACAGAGAGCTCTGTTGGTGGGGAAAAAAAGGGGGGGGGGAGGGAATCACTTGTGCGCTGAGTTGTACGGCCTTGCAGCTTGGCCTTAAAGCTGCAGTGGCCAATTATATCATGAAAAAGGGCCTGGTCTTTAGGGGGGTTACCACTGCGGCCCTCAAGTGGTTAAGGTAAAACTTTTTTTTTTTTTTTTAGCATTGACATCTTCCACAGAATCTTGTCACTGATTATTACGCAGAGGGGTTAGCTGTCCCTACCATAGTCCTATGTTAAATGTAGTCTAGGGCCAGTTAACTTATCTGAGTGCCCAGAGGAAACTCACACAAACAGAGGGAAAACATACAAACCTCCATGCATATAGTGTTATGGCCCAGATTCATAGCTCACAACTGTCCCTCTTTTGGAGGGACAGTCTCTAGCCTCATCTACACGGTACAATTTTCCATCAGATAGACATATCTATTAGATAGGAAAATTAACTAGAATAGAAAGGACCAGCTTAGTTTGAATTATAAAATAACATTTTTCTTATGAAATCCTTATAGAATCGTGACTAGGGGTGTGTCAGAGGCATGGTTAGAGATGTGGCAAGGGTGTGGCTTAAGTCTCTCTCTTTCTGATCTCAAGAAGTTGGAAGGTATGCAGATTGGACCCTGTGCTGCAATCATTAAGGTGGCCATACACTGGCCCGATTCGCGGCCGTTTCGACAGCAGATTCGATTCCTCCCGAAATCGGATCGGTCCGTCGATCGCGCCGTGCAGGAAATTACCCTCGATTGCCCGCGGGTAGGGTGCGCGTCGCTAGCGGCGGCCGATCAGGTATACATTACTTCTCCGCGCTGCACCGCTCTGTTCCGGCTCCATCCCGGCACTTCCTGTGTCACTGCAGTGACCAGGAAGTTCAAATAGAGGGCGCTCTATTTGAACTTCCTGGTCACGGAGTGACACAGGAAGCGCCGGGATGGAGCAAGAACAGAGCGGTGCGGTGCAGCGCGGAGAAGACGCCCGGGAGCCAGCTTCAGGTAATGTATACGGGGGGGGGGGGGCACAGGCGGCAGGAGCAGCTCAACAGATTGTGATCGGTTTCAGGCTGAAATCGATTCACAATCTGTTTGCAGTAAAGGCAGCCATACGATCCCTCTCTGATCAGATTCGATCAGATAGGGATCTGTCAGCTGGTCGATCTAATGGCAACTCGACCAGTGTATGGCTACCTTTACACCACCATACATGGATACTTGTGAATCTAAGGCCAGTAGTGCTAAAGGTGGCCATACACTTATAGATTTACAGCAGATTCGACCATCAGATAGATTTCTGTCAGATCAGATGCCTGTCAAGTCTAATCTGACAGGAATCTATCTGATGTGTGCCAAACACTAGGAACAGATTCTGAAATCTATTGGGAATCTATTGAAAATTGATCTAAATTCATTATTGGACTATTAGATCCAATGCAACTCTATGGGCCATCGATCTGCTGCCAGCTGCAGATCGACCTAGATTTTCCATCCTGTCAGATAGATCAAATCGATCGAAATCAGCTGCAAATCGAACGGCCAATCGACCAGTGTATGGGCCCCTTTAGTGTATCAAGGCTAGTTATAATCATAGGAGGGGAGTCAGACACACAATAATCATGTGACTGCTGTGCTGTCAGGACACACATGAGCTTGGAACTTGGTCTTGGCTGTTTGTGTTATGAAAGTGGCAAGGAAACCACATGCAGACACAGCAGTTGCAAACATGTTATAAGGTAAGCAATAACCATCAGACAGCGTTCTCTAAACTTCCTGTTCTCCTTTTTTTTCAATTGTGCTTGGCAGAAACAAATTACCCATAAGGCAATCTAGGCAGGTGCCTTGCTGCCATCCCTCTAAGCCCCTGCCCCACCACACCTTTTCAGAAAGACCAAAGAGCAAGCAGAGGTAATGAACAGCATAGCGGATTGCACTGCACGCTTGTTGGGTAGTTCAGCCTCCTGTTTACTAGACAATCATTTGAAAATTGATACCGCAACATGTCTGCCCAAATGATTTATCGATTGATTTGGGGCAAAAATCAGTCAAAAAGCATCCATTGGATATGCTGGAAAATCTCAGTCGCCCACATTCGATCGGCTATGAGGCAGTAACGGCATGTGATATCGAGACAACCGACGAACGTGATGGACCCCCAGCCGCAGTCCCCCAGCTGTGCTCTGTAATTTTTCACCTGTCCCCTGGTGCGACTCCCGGCCTCCTCAGCCATCAACCTTGTTACCGCCTGTCCTGTGCCTGTATCACGTAGCACCAAGCGTGTGTGTGTGACGTCACACATGCTGCTTGGTACATGCGCCATGTGGCACAGGCAGTTGTGGTAATGGGCGGACACGGAGGTGATGGAGGAGGAGGCTGGGGGTTACTCCAGCAAGCAGGAGAGAATTTACAGCGCACGGGAACTGGAGGGGAGTGCATTTTATTTTGGGGGGGAGGAGCAGGCAGTTGTCGTAGGAAGCATCATAGGCCGATTCTATCGGAAATCAGTCTTTGGTGTATATGGGCAGGCAGCAGATCTCTCTCTGAGGAGATTTGATCAGAGAGAGATCTGTCTCATATTCGATCTGCCTATATATCATCTGATGTATGAGCACCTTTATGCCTGGTACACACCATACAATTTATCGTCAGATCGATAGGTCGAATCGATTAACTCTGACAGTTCTGACCGTTTTTCTGATCAATTTTGTATAGAAGTGATCACAAAATCGATCAGAAAAGTGATCAGAAATAAGATCGGACCTGTCGGAAATAATCAATCGAACCATCTATCTGACGGGAAATTGCATGGTGTGTACGAGGCATAAGATGTTTGTGTTCACATGTTTGAGGCCCGGAACCCACTAGCAGCGCTTTTTAACCACTTTGTCCTCCTTGACGTATAAAGACGTCAAGGAGGAAAGGCGCGCTCCCGCGCGCTCCCGCGGCCGATCGCGCGCGTGCACGCGCACTCCCGGCCGCGGATTCGGTAGCCACGGAATCAATGTATCGGGCTATGGAGCCCGATCACTGATTCCTCTCCCCCGCTGAAAAAGCGATAGCTTCTCTCGGAAGCTTCGCTTTTTCTGAAGCTATGTCCCTCTAAGCGTACATTGTACGCTTAGAGTGACATCATGTAAACAAACTCAAGATTGCCATCTTGTGGCCAAAAAGTAAAACTACAAGTAAAAGTTAAACATTACAATACACAAATATTTCCCCAAATAAAACACTTTTATATCCCACCCTCCCAAAAATGCCCACATAAAATGTTTAATAAAAAAAACAAAAACATTACTATAAAAAAAAAACAAACACAAATATTTACCTAAGGGTCTAAACTTTTTAAATATCTATATAAAGATGAAATATTTCTCTCTATTTTTTTTTTTTTATAAGCTTGTAAATAGTGATGAATGCAAAACGGAAAAAATGCTCTTTTATTTCCAAATAAAATATTGTCGCGATACATTGTGATAGGGACATAATTTAAACGGTGAAATAACCATGATAAATGGGCAATTACAATACGTGGGTTTTAATTATGGAGGCATGTATTATTTTAAAACTATAATGGCCGAAAACTGACAAATAATGATTTTTTTCTTATTCTTACTGTTAAAATGCATTTACAGTAAGGTAGCTCTTAGCAAAATGTACCCCCCAAAGAAAGCCTAATTGGTGGCAGAAAAAACAAGATATAGATCAGTTAATTGTGATAAGTAGTGATAAAGTTATAGGCTAATGAATGGGAGGTGAACATTGCTCGGATGCATAAAGTGAAAACGACTGAGAGCTTAAAGGGACACTTAAGTAAAAAAAAAAAAAATGAGTTTACTCACCTGGGGCTTCCAATAGCCCCCTGCAGCTGTCCGGTGCCCTCGCCGTCTCCCTCCAATCCTCCTGGCCCCGCCGGCAGCCACTCCCTGTTTCGGTGACAGGCGCTGACAGGCTGGGGATGCGAGTGATTCTTCGCGTTCCTGGCCACAATAGCGCCATCTATGCTGCTATAGCATATCATATACCATATAGCAGCATAGAGGGTGCTAATGTGTCTGGGAACGCGAAGAATCACTCGCGTCCCCAGCTTGTCAGCTCCTGTCACCGAAACAGGAAGTGGCTGCCGGCGGGGCCAGGAGGATCGGAGGGAGACGGCGAAGGCACCGGACAGCTGCAGGGGGCTATTGGGAGCCCTAGGTGAGTAAAACTCATTTTTTTTGTTTGACTTAAGTGTCCCTTTAAGTGGTTAAAGCCTTTTCTGAGCGATGTGATTTGAGAAGTTCTTGCTAATGTAATGCTATGGGTGTGATCCCACTTGAGCGGTGTGATATGTTAAAAATCCCCCATTGCGTTGCATCAGCAAAAGCTTTCCAAATCACAAGCGCTTAGAAAACACTACTAGTGGGTTCCAGGCCTGTATTTTCTTTTTGCTATGTCACCCACCGAATTCCTCTTACCTCAGATTTACCTTATGTAAAGCAGTTGATGATTCACAGACAGTACCAAAGCCAGAAGTGTTCAACATTTCTACATAGATAAGCAATGAATGAAGGATCTACAGTATGGTGTTGATAGAGGGAGAGGGGAGCTTATCAAGGAATCGGTGTAAAGTTTTGTCCCTGAGGGTGTAGATAGGAATGATGTGTGTATCACCTCTCCCTGTGCTGCAGGTTCAGACAATGCCCTGCACTCTCCTACACAAACTCCTCCACCGGCTTCTCAAGCATCACTTCAGAGAAACTCCGATGAAATCGAGGCTTGCTATGTTCGCCCTTATAGCTAGGAACAATTAGGTATTTGTTGTTCCTGCTCGGGCCCAGCAACAGGAAGAAATGTTGTTTTGGGTTTGGAAAGAGTGGAAAAAGGTTGGAACCTGTTTTAAATGTTTTTTGTTTCCTGTACCACCTGGGAAAATTTCTCTCACTTCCTGAAAGGATAGGAAAGCCAATGCCAATTTCTTCAGGCAGGTACAGCACCCTCTGCAAATGAGCAGAGCAGAAAATATTGCCAAAAAAAGGAGTCATATTGTTATATCTGTAAGTATATGTAAGGTAACGAAAGACACTTCCAGGGCCGGGCCGAGGCAGAGGCTGGAGAGGCTCCAGCCTCAGGGCGCAGTGTAGGAAGGGGCGCACAATTCATTCAGCTGTCATTCCCAATTGTGTTTGAAGCAGAAAGAAATAAGAAAAGGGGATACATGACAGTGATTGCAAGCCAAATAACTAGAGATTAAGGTGTTGGGGAGGTTGGGGGCCCTGGGGCACCTATTAGTTTAATAGCAATCAGTGTGTGACGGCTGGGGTGGGACGGATGGAGGGGCGCACTTTGCTGTCTCCGGGACATCTGAAAACATGTTACTGCTCCCCCTGCTGGTAAATTCACACACAGCAACAACACCATTACAGGGCTGGAGTTACCATAAGGCACTACAGGCTTGTGCCTACAGGCGCCTGTTGATGAAAAGGAGGTTAACTCCCCTTCTCGAGTGTCTCCCTCCTTCCCTATACAGAGTCCCAAGTGGAGCATAAATGACAGGTTACTCACTCAGCTCTCGGCATTCTACTGACAAGATCTCCCTTCAATTGGGATCACCTCTAGCTACCCAATGCCTAGGGGCACCTCTAGCTACTTAGTATTAGGTATGCAGAGGTACACTCAGTCACCGGCGTAACTACCGGGGATGCGACCCCATCAGCCGCAGGGGGGCCCGGGGCCCCTCTAGGGCCCGCCCAGGGTCAGTCTGAGCCTCGGGAAGTCAGGGGATTTCCAGGTAAGCCTAACTACTGCTGTTAAGCCCTGCCCACAGGCTTCTGACATGCGGTGGGGACTAGGTATGGGAATGTGCTATGCCTGCAAGCAGCTTGTAGAGCGTTTCCACTGCTCAAAGAGGTCACAGCAGCAGCAACAGCAGCGTTTCTCCCTTCAGCTATTGGGATATCCAGAGAAGGCCCCACCCGTCTGGGACAATGAGATGAGAGGTGACTGTCCGCCATAAGCCCCGCCCCCTGATGGTGATAACCACGCCCCCTGATTGTGGTAGCCCCACCCCCACATGGGACACTGAGGAGAGGGCTGTTGGCTAGTGTAAGCCCCCAGCTTGGGGAATGGGTTAAAGGGAACCTAAACTGAGAAGGATATGGATTTTTCCTTTTAAAATAATACCAGTTGCCTGAATCGCCTGCTGATCCTGCGTCTCTAATACTTTTAGCCACAGCCCCTGAACAAGCATGCATGTCAGGTGCTCTGACTGAAGTCAGACTGGATTAGCTGCATGCTTGTTTCAGGGTGTGATTCAGCCACTATTGCAGTCACAGAGATCAGCTGGACCGCCAGGCAACTGGTATTGTTTAACAGGGAACATCCATATCACTCTCAGTTAAGGTTCCCTTTAAGGAGCATGTGGCTAGGTGGAAGCCCTGTCTGGAGGAAGCCTGACTCCTGTCCAGAGGAAGTCCCGCCCCCTGCCTGGAACAAGAAGAAACTTGGCTGTCAGGAGGTAGCCAGTAAGTATGTACTAGCAGCATCAGTCTCCCTCCCCCTACTGCCACCAGCCACCTTCTCCCTCACTAGCCCCAGCTGCCTTCTCCTTCCCCCACTAGCCCCAGAGAGACCTTTTCCCTCCACCTACTAGCCCTTTTCCCTCCACCTACTAGCATCAGCGACCTTCTCCCACTAGCCCCAGCAGCCTTCTCCCTCCCCCACTAGCCCTATGGCCTTTTTCCTCCCTCTACCAGCCCCAGTAACCTTCTCCCTCCCCCACCAGCCCCAGTAACCTTCTCCCTCCCCTCCCCCACCAGCCCCATGGCCTGTTCCCTCCCTCCACTAGCCCCAGCAACCTTCTCCATCCCCCACCAGCCCAATGGCCTGTTCCCTTCCCCCACTAGCACCAGCAACCTTCTCCCTCCCCACCAGCTCCATGGCTTTTTCCCTCCCTCTACTAGCCCAAGTGACCTTCTCCCTCCCCCACCAGACCCATGGCTTTTTCTCTCCCTCTACTAGCCCAAGATACCTTCTCCCTCCCCCACTAGCCCAAGCCACCTTCTCCCTCCCCCACTAGACCCAGCGACTTTCTCCCTCCCCCCCACTAGCACTAGCTACCTTCTCCCTCCTTCACTAGCCCCAGCTGCCTTCTCCTTCCCCCACTAGCCCCAGCAACCTTCTCCCTCCCCCACCAGCCCCATGGCCTTTTCTCTCCCCTACTAGCCCCAGCGACCTTCTCCCTCCCCCACTAGCCACAGCCACCTTCTCCCTCCCCCCACAAGACCCAGTGACTTTCTCACTCCACCACCAGCCCCAGCTGCCTTCTCCCTCCCCCACTAGCCCCAGTGACCTTTTCCCTCCGCCTACTAGCATCAGCGACCTTCTTCCTCCCCACACTAGACGCAGCGAGTTTCTCCCCCCCCCCCCCCCCCCACTAGCACCAGCCACCTTCTTCCTCCCTCACTATCCCCAGCTGTCTTTTCCCTCCCCCACTAGCCCCAGAGACCTTTTGCCTCTACCTATTAGCACCAGCGACCTTCTCCCTCCCCCACTAGCCCCAGCGGCCTTCTCCCTCCCCCACTAGCCCCAGCGACCTTCTCCCTCCTCCCACTAGCCCCAGCTACGTTCTCTCTCCCCACTACTACCATCAGGGACCTTCTCCCCCCCACACTATCCCCAGCTACCTTTTCCTCCCCCCCTCCCCCATGGCACCAGGGACCTTCCCCCTCCCCCCCACTAGCCTTGTGACCTTCTCTTTCCTTCCATAAGCCCCAAAGACCTTCTCCCTCCACCCACTAGACCTAGTGCGGGGGGAGCGCTACCGCTCGCCCAATTCTGGGACCCCCCAGCCAGGTGTTTAACTGGCCAAGGCGTCTAATAAACGCCGCACCAGTTCATTCTCTGCTGCCCGCAGTCTCCCGGGAGGCCGAGCAGGGCTACGGGAAGATGGCTTCCGAAGCCCTGCACTGGAAACTATTTGTGTCTCCAGTACAGGGCTTCGGGCACCATCTTGCCATAGCCCTGCTCTCTGCCTGTCAGCGCGGGAGATGTGCTGCAGGAGGATCGTCGAGGGAGCTGCGCGCTAGAGGCCGGGAGAGGAGACTTCTGCCAGGTGAGTTCATTGTTATTTTTTACAGGTGCATTTTATTCTAATAACTGCTGCCCACTGTATGATTTTCTGGTGACTGCTGCCCACTGTACGATTATCTGGTGAATGCTGCCCACATTGCGATTTTCTGGTGACTGCTGCCCACATTGCGATTTTCTGGTGACTGCTCCCCACTTTACGATTATTTTCTGGTGTCTGCTCTCCACTTTACGATTATTTTCTGGTGTCTGCTGCCCACTTTATGATTATTTTCTGGTGTCTGCTGCTCACTTTACGATTATTTTCTGGTGACCGCTGCCCACTTTACGATTATTTTCTGGTGTCTGCTGCCAACTTTACGATTATTTTCTGGTGTCTGCTGCCCACTTTACGATCATTTTCTGGTGACCGATGCCCACTTTACGATCATTTTCTGGTGACCGATGCCCACTTTACGATTATTTTGTGGTGTCTGCTGCCCACTTTACGATTATTTTCTGGTCACTGCTACCCACTTTACGATTATTTTCTGGTGTCTGCTGCCCACTTTACGATTATTTTCTGGTCACTGCTGCCCACATTACGATTTTCTGGTGAATGCTGCCCACATTACGATTATTTTATGGTGAAATGCTGCCCACTTTACAATTATTTTATGGTGAAATGCTGCCCACTTTATGATTATTTTATGGTGAAATGCTGCCCACTTTATGGTTATTTTATGGTGAAATGCTGCCCACTTTACAATTATTTTATGGTAAAATGCTGCCCACTTTATGATTATTTTATGGTGAAATGCTGCCCACTTTACGATTATTTTCTGGTGAAATGCTGCCCACTTTATGATTATTTTATGGTGAAATGCTGCCCACTTTATGATTATTTTATGGTGAAATGCTGCCCACTTTATGATTATTTTATGGTGAAATGCTGCCCACTTTACGATTAATTTATGGTGAATTGCTGCCCACTTTATGATTATTTTATGGTGAAATGCTGCCCACTTTACAATTATTTTATGGTGAAATGCTGCCCACTTTAAAATTAATTTCTGGTGCATTACGATTATTTTATGGTGAAACGCTGCCCCATTACAATTATTTTATAGTGAAACGCTGCCCCATTACGATTTTTTGGCACCAATGGGGGGGCCCCATCCAAATTTTCGCAGGGGGGCCCAGTGATTTCTAGTTACGCCCCTGATCCAAAAATCACATAAAACATTTATTAGAAGCTGATTCTATATCACATATACAATGACTTACTTCCAGGGTCCTTTTGACAGGGACCCTTAGTAGTTAAAAGCATATAGTGTAACCCAGTACACATTTAAAATCCAAAAAAACGATCTCATATAAGTTGCCCAGTCTCCAGTTCCTACCGGTTTTGGCCTTGATAATGGCGCAAGGCCGAAACCGGTAGGAACTGGAGACTGGGCACCTTATATGAGATCGTTTTTTGGATTTTAAATGTGTACTGGGTTACACTATATGCTTTTAGCTACTAAGGGTCCCTGTCAAAAAGACCCTGGAAGTAAGTCATTGTATATGTGATATAGAATCAGCTTCTAATAAATGTTTTATGTGATTTTTGGATGGAGAAGTGACCTTTCTCGATTTATTTCTGGTGATGGTCACTGTGGAAATATACTTTTGAGCACTGTGGGGTGACTGCAGATGCCGATTTGAGTACCAAGCGCTGTGGATTTATATGCATTTTTCTTGGAACTGGGACAGTGTTGAGGTGAGGGCTGTGGCGCAGGTCCACTGCACAGGAAGAGGCTATCCAATAGTGATGAGACCACAAGTACATTACTAGCCAAAGTAGTGATTCTAATGAGGCTTAATAGCCTCAGGTGAGCAGCTGGGAGAGGGGATTACCCAGATGTCAGGCGCTTCTCTGCATATCACACGCTCGCACGCATTCAATACCGCGCTCGCTTGCACTCAATAATGAGCACTTCCTCCTTCCGGCCGGAAGAAGGAAGTGCCCGGTATTGAGTCATGGGACGCCTCCCGTTGGACGCCTGCGAGCGTGTAATACGCATAGAAGCGCCGGACATCGGGGCAATTAACCCCCTCTGTCCAGGCTGCACACCTGAGGTTATTAACCACTTGAGGACCGCAGTGTTAAACCCCCCTAAAGACCAAGCCATTTTCTGTAAACTGACCACTGCAGCTTTAAGGGCTCGCTGCAGGGCCGCACAACTCAGCACACAAGTGATTCCCCCTTTTTCTCCCCAGCAACAGAGCTCTCTATTGATGGGGTCTGATCGCTCTCCCATTTTTTAAAAATATTTGCTTGATTATTTTGTTAATAAATTTCTCAATTTTTTTTACTTTTTTGTCTCCAGCCCTCCCTCCCCCCACCAGCCAATCAGCGTGATTGGCTGTCATAGGCTTCAGCCTATGACAGCCAATCACTTCCCTGCCTCCGGAGGGGACAGCTGTGTTACACGGCTGTCGCCAGTACAGCAATAAGAGACGGCAGTGTCGCAGTCTAAGGGCCCTTTTCCACTAGCAATCGCAATCATAAATCACAAACGCCAGCGATTGCGATTTTTCATTAAGTCTGTTATGCGATTGCGATTTTCATTTGCATTGCATCATCATTGTAAAAATCGCTCCAGAGAGCGATGGCGATTTGCGAGTTCCAAATCGAATCACTGTAGTGGAAAACACTTCTCGTGATTTCTATGAAAAAGTAACAACCCCAGCGATTTAAAAATCACTAGCGATTTGGCAATCGCAATCACTCTAGTGGAAAAGGGCCCTAACAGTCTCCCAGCTGCGATCACCGATAGGAGACTGAAGGCGGAGCTCCGCCATCAGAGCGGGAATGTGCATCAGCGTGCGCGATCGTCTGCCACCCACGCCCCAAGAGCCTTACGCCGATCGGCGTTAGGCAATACACGGCTCATACTGGTACTTTGTTAACCACTTAACGACCACCTAACGCCGATAGGCGTCGGCAGGTCATAAGTGGTATTACATGGACGAGCAGGCCTTTCCATGTCAGTTCACGGAGGGTGTTTCCGTGAACAGACTGTGAGCCGCCGATCGTGGCTCGCACGCGTAAACACGCGGGGAAGAAATCCCCGCTGTTTACATCATACGGCGCTGCTGTTAATCTAACCTATCCTATGGCAGTGTTCTCCCCAGAATTTTTTCCCAGCCGGGTGGCATAAAATAGTAGCCGGGTGGCATGAAAAAGCAGCCGGGTGGGGCGAGATGAAAATGCAGGGAAACTCTGCTTACAGCATAGGAGGAGGTGAGGAGGAGAGCCGATGACAGCCGGGTGGTCATCAAATCTAGCCGGGTGGAGCACCCGGCTAAAAGTGCCTAGGGAGAACACTGCTATGGGAACATAATGCATGTGGCGGTGCAGAAAATGAAAGTAGAGATGCTGCCCATAGCAACTGCGTCAGTTATATCAGTCAGTGCAGAAGAAAGCATGAAAGTGGAACTACTTTCAAAATCCATTTTTAACAATAGTCGTTTATTTGCACAGAGTGTAACAGCAACACACTAATAATCAGAAACAATATCCACTGCAGCTGAAATGACAGGCCCGGCCATGCAGACATGACAGGTGCTCTTGTGTGTGAGCAGAATGTGCCGGTGTCCTGTCTAAGATAGCTACCCATCCAAAATAGCTACTTTCAGCACTGCGCATGCGCACTTCCATAAACGCGTCACAGGAGGGAGGAGGGTCGTCTGAAATAGCTACTTTTCTGCTGCACTCAGAAAAACTATCAAACCTACTAGCACAGAACTGTTGCTAAAGAAGAAGTGGCAACTAGCCGCTGTGCAGGCTTGCCGAGATCTCATCTCCCTTCTCTTCTTTACTACACAGCTGCGTGACTCGCAGGGCAGCTGATACTCCCTCACTCAGGCTGACGTGCTTCTCCCTGCTTCCTCCTGAAGGCTGCGATGTCTGTCCTCCTCGCACAGCAGAGCGGTGTATATCTCTGGCATACACCTCGTCTAGTGCTGTGCATCCCTCTTCCCTGCTCTCTCCTCTGCTTTCTTCAGAGCTCCTCTGCTATAATTCACATTTGTGCAGCTCCTGACTGAGTTGTCATGTGAGAAACTCGGGAAGCACAGTACACTGGGCAGCTCGCCTCTGATGAAAGTGTAGGAGAGGAGCAATGCACAGCGCTGGATGAGGTGTAATGGAATTATAAACTGCTTTGCTGTCATGTGCCTTAAAATACAAGGTGGTGGAGGACAGACATTGCAGGGGGGAGGGGGAGAATGTCAGCCACGAGGAGTGTGTGTGTGGGGGGGCTCAAATTACATCAATCTTTGTGAGACGTAATATACTGTACATGGGGCAGGTGAGGGAAGAGGGTCAGTAATGCTGGCCACTTAGTTTTTTCGTTGGGGGGAATGATCCTGGGTATACATAGGGGAACAAGAGGACTATTAGATTAGTAGGGGGGGGGGCACACATAAAATGCTGGGAGGGATAGTCATACTAGCCACTTTGCAGGGGAGGGGGGTTTAAGGTGTACTGGCCAAACTTTTCTGGTGGGAAATTGGTAGAACATGATATGAGGGGAAGGGCAGGGGGTAAGGTGCAGAGCAGGTGAAAACGGGGCTGCCATAAGCACCAATATTAAAGGCCGCAATTAACGATATGGACAGTACTTAAAGGGAACCAGAGACGTTGGGGGGAAAGGTTTTATACATACCTGGGGCTTCCTCCAGCCCCATAAGCCTGGATCGCTCCTACGCCACCGTCCTTCACTGCCTGGATCCGACGGTACCGGGACCCGTCATTTCCGCGAGTCGGCCGGCGGACGCGGCCAATTGTCCGCATCACAGGGCTCCCTCCATATACCTATGCGTGCGGCTGCAAATTGCGCAGCCACATGCGTAAGGGTATGGAGGTAGCCCCTGTGCATGCGGACAATTGGCCGCGTCCGCCGGAAGTGACGGGGCCCGGTACCGGCGATACAGGAAGCGGAGGATTGCAGAGTGGGAGCGATCCGCGCTTATGGGGCTGGAGGAAGCCCCAGGTATGTATAAAACCTTTTCCTATTTTTCCCTATCCTTCCTCTCTGGTTCCCTTTAATAATGTGCTGCCCACATTGCGATTTTCCTGGTGACTGCTGCCTTTCTGGTGACTGCTGCCCACTTTTACTATTATTTTCTGGTGACTGCTGCCCACTTTACGATTATTTTCTGGTGACTGCTGCCTTTCTGTTGACTGCTGCCCACTTTACAATTATTTTCTGGTGACTGCTGCCTTTCAGGTGACTGCTGCCCACTTTACGATTATTTTCTGGTGACTGCTGCCCACTTTACAATTATTTTCTGGTGACTGCTGCCCACTTTACAATTATTTTCTGGTGACTGCTGCCTTTCTGGTGACTGCTGCCCACTTTACGATTATTTTCTGGTCACTACTGCTCACATTACAATTTTCTGGTGCCTGCTGCCCACATTGCGATTTTTCTGGTGACTGCTGCCCACATTGCGATTTTCTGGAGACTGCTGCCCACTTTACGATTATTTTATGGTGACATGCTGCCCACGTTACGATTATTTTATGGTGAAATGCTGCCCACGTTATGATCATTTTATGGTGAAATGCTGCCCACTTTACGATTAATTTCTGGTGAAATGCTGCCCACTTTACGATTCATTTCTGGTGAAATGCTGCCCACTTTACGATTCATTTCTGGTGAAATGCTGCCCACTTTAAGATTCATTTCTGGTGAAATGCTGCCCACTTTACGATTCATTTCTGGTGAAATGCTGCCCACTTTAAGATTCATTTCTGGTGCATTGCGATTATTGTATGGTGAAACGCTGACCCGTTACAATTATTTTATAGTGAAACGCTTTATTTGAAATGATTATTTGGCACCTATGGGGGGGCCCCATCCAAATTTTTGCAGGGGGGCCCAGTGATTTCTAGTTATGCCCCTGCTAGTATATGCCCAAGTGTTATACATACTTGGGGCTTCCTCCAGCCCCATCCACACGAATCGCTCCTACGGTGCCGTCCTCACTCTTCTGGTATCGGGTCCCATAACTTCAGCCAGTTGCGGCCAGTTGTTGCATGCGCAGTGTGGCTGGGAGCGTTCTTTGCCTGCACAGTACTCCCAGCTGCCGGAGAGGGACGGAGGGATCGCACTACGCATGCGTTGACTGGCCACTGGCCAGTTGCAAATAATTATAGCTGGGGTAACTGGAAGAAGCTGCGCATGCGCAGTTATGCACAGTCCGTACAGGCACTGGTAAAGCAAGTTGAAAAATCTGTTGGGTCGCAAAATCTTTCACCACATCAATCTAGTGGGAGGCATCAGCAGCTACTTTAATAGTATTTAGATATCACAGTGGCTGAATCCGGTGTAATGAAAAATTTTGCAACCCATCATAGTTTGCAACTTGCCATAGAGGACAGTGTATAACTGCGTAGGCGTGGCTTCTCTCTGTTAACACGCCTGTCATTTTTTTGCAACCACGGATCCCATTAAGCTAGAAGGGGATTGTTCCCGTCCCCTGTAGCTCAACTAATAAACCCCCCCCCCCCGCCGAGGGAACAATCCCCCTCTTGCTCAACTAATAACCCCCCTGGAGGGAACAATCCCCCCTTCTTGCTCAACTAATAACGGATCCCATTGAGCTAGAAGGGGATTGTTCCCTCAGGTGTTATGAGGCCCAGGATGCTTCGATAGCGGCCTTAAGCTCATCCAGAGTGTTGGGTCTTGCGTCTCTTAACTTTCTCTTCACAACATCCCACAGATTCTCTATGGGGTTCAGGTCAGGAGAGTTGGCAGGCCAATTGAGCACAGTAATACCATGGTCAGTAAACCATTTACCAGTGGTTTTGGCACTGTGAGCAGGTGCCAGGTTGTGCTGAAAAATGAAATCTTCATCTCCATAAAGCTTTTCAGCAGATGGAAGCATGAAGTGCTCCAAAATCTCCTGATAGCTAGCTGCATTGACCCTGCCCTTGATAAAACACAGTGGACCAACACCAGCAGCTGACATGGCACCCCAGACCAGAGAGGTAAGTCCACCTGAACATCCCCCTCTTTTAGACGGGTTTTAAATGTTTTTATTCTACTCTGGCGCCTCTGTACACCAAGCTTTACTGAAATCTTGATTCCACCCTCGGTGGAGAGGTGCTACCCCATTTCCTATCCACAGAGAACGACATCTTAAAAACCTGAGTGGGGTCAGGTTATAATACTCCCTACCTGCACTTGAAGTGGTTGCCTATGGGTAACCCATGTTTGTGAGTATATCTAAGATTTTTTGTTTTAAACCACAACCAACTTAACAATACTACACCATATTGGGCTCTCGATTTCTCTTTGTTCTTCCAAGCATACTCCCTCAGTATGTACCTTCCAGCATGTTCTGTTCCATAGCTGTTTGTAGCCCCAAGTCCCCCCCCCCAGGCTCACGCTCACCCTCACCCACCCTTCCTCCCTCAGTATGTACCTTCCTGACCTGGAATGTTCCATAACTGTTTATAGCCCCCCCCCCCCCCCCAGGCTCACGCTCACCCACCCTCCTCCCTCTGCCAGGCTTCAAGTTCGCTCACCCACCGTCAAATATGCCGCCTGTATAGACAGACAGTAAGTGCTGTGCGGTGTGCGCTGCCTTTGGTCCTGAGCTGCCTCACCTAGCTCTGGCTGATTTAAAATCCGGTCCGGCTGCTGCCTCCACCCTGGGCTCCACGCACGGAACGCTGTCTAACCTCAAGCCTCTAGGAAGTATGGGGCTGGCTCGCTGGTGGCGCCTCTGTCTCTCTGCTGACTGCCGCTCTGCTCAGCGTTCCACTTCGGCGATGACGTGTGACGTCACTGAGTGGGGAGATCCTGCTCGGCGCCGCTGGCGGTGAGGATCGATAAAATAAATGTATAGATTAAAGAAAAAAAAAAAAAGACATTGCAGCCAGTGGCGTACCTAGCATATTTGGCACCCGGTGCTGATTATCCAGTCAGCTCCCCCCCCCCCTAATTGGGGCTACGTAGCGCGGCGCGCTTAGCGAAAAATGTGTGTGGTCATAGACCAAAATGTGGGTGTGGTCACGGGTGGAGACAAGTTTACATGAACTTAGCAATGGTGGGACATTAGATCAGGACAGTGGTGGCGAAAAGTCACTTATCTATCGCAAAGTGCCAACAGCAATTTAAACTAAATACAAACATTTTAACTCATACATGAACATTATGGAAAATCCAAGTTGAAAATAAACTGTGAAGATAAACCATTTCATCCATCCTACTCCTGAAAATGTATTTTTTTTTTAACCCCCCAGTTTTATTTTCTGTTTTAAAAAGCTAAAAAAAAAGTAGGTTTAATACTATTATCTCATATGATAATGATTCAGCTTTTCCTATAGTCTCGCAGTTAGCAATCATGAGGCCCCCAACAAGACAAATTCAGCAATCTTGAGGCCCCCAACAAATCATGAGGCCCCCAACAAGACAAATATAGCAATCATGAGGCCCCCAGCAAGACAAATTCAGCAATCTTGAGGCCCCCAACAAATCATGAGGCCCCCAACAAGACAAATATAGCAATCATGAGGCCCCCAGCAAGACAAATTCAGCAATCTTGAGGCCCCCAACAAGACAAATCCAGTAACCATGAGTCCCCCAACAAGACAAATCCAGTAACCATGAGTCCCCCAACAAGACAAATCCAGTAACCATGAGTCCCCCAACAAGACAAATCCAGTAACCATGAGTCCCCCAACAAGACAAATCCAGTAACCATGAGTCCCCCAACAAATCAAATTCAGCAGTCATGAGGCACATAAATAGACAGCATTTCACTTAAATGGGCAGAATGCCCCCTTAATATAGTAGACACCTCTCACCTGGCTTCTGAATTCTCCTCGCCTGGCTGGCAATACTTTTTTTGTCTGGATTGGGGATGATCTGTGGGCTGAAAGGCCTGGCAGTGATGCTGTGGCCTGACTGGTGGTGATGCTGTGACTGGGCTGGCTGGCGGTGATGCTGTGGCTGGGCTGGCTGGTTGAAGTAAATGCTACCCTGACTGGTGGTGATGCTGTGGCCTTTTTGCCAGTGATTCTGGGCTGGTTGGCTGGTGGTGATGCTGGGCTGGCTGGCCTAGATAGTTTAGGTAGTGAGAGATGCCCCCTAGTTTAGGTAGCGCCAGGAGCCCCCCAGTTTAGGTAGTGACAGGAGCCCCCCAGTTCAGGTAGTGACAGGAGCTCCCAGTTCAGTTAGTGACTGGTGATCCCCAGTGTGTGTAGTGACATGACCCCCAGTTCAGGTAGTGACAGGCACCCCCCATTTAAATAGTGATAGGCACCCCCAGTTTAGATAGTGACAGGCACCCCCCAGGTTAGTGACATGGACCCCCCAGGTTAGATAGTGACAGGGACAGCCCAGCTTCAGACCTCAGTATCAGCCAGCGACCAGTTAGAGCAGGCGCACCAATCTCGGTGAACACCACGCTGTATATGCGGAAGTGATGTCACTTCCGCATATCAGTGCGTTGTCCGCTAGGTCCTAGCGCCCGCATAGTGGTCGCCGACTGGTCGGAGGTCTGAAGCTGGGCTGCTCCTGCCTGGCAGCGGGGACGGCCCGGGGGGGGGGGGGGGAATTAGCAGGCGGCCAGGGGGGGTGTAAAATCCTCAATGGGCGCCCTTGGGGACCTAGCGCCCGGGGGCACTTGTCCTACCCTGACCCCCCCCCCCCCCAAGCTACGGGTCTGGTCTAGGGGCCTGGTGGATGCTACCCCCACCAAATCTAACTAAAATAGTCAGGTGACCATCAGCAGTGCACAAAAATTGGGCTAGTCTACTTTAGGGGACCCAGCAGGAAACCTCATAGGGAAATCTAGCTAATGTGATTTGGTGGACAGCATGCTCTTGAACTTCTAGGTTGTAATAAATTACACCCACCCTGTTCAGCCATTCACAATGCTTTGTGCGGTAAAGGATGCTGTGATTGGAGAATTGTTCCCTATGAGGTTTCCTGCTGGGTCCCCTAAAGTAGACTAGCGCCCAAAAAAGTGCTATCTTGTCTAGGGCCCTATTTCATCGTAATCCTTTTCGGTGCTACTCTGCATGCGGGTGGGGGCTATAAGACGAATAAGTGTGGAAAGTTTGGTTGGTTTTGGCCCTGCCCAATTTACTGCATTTTAATCCCAGTCCCCCAGTGAGTAACTGTACCAAGTTTGGGGACCCTGCTATTAACCGTCTAAGAGCGGCAGCAGTTTTAAATTTTCCCATTTAAATGAATGGCTGAAATTTGATTGGCTGTTGTACACTCCGCCCAATTTTTGTAAATTTTAGCTGCAATCACCTAGTGACCCACGGTGCCAAGTTTGGGAACTCTGGCTTTAATACTGTGCGAATTTCAGCGGTTTAAAATTTCCCATTGAAGTCAATAGGGAAAATCTGATTGGTTGATTATGGCTCCACCCACTTTTGGGGGTCCCCAAAATGTGACAAAATGTTTCAGCTTCACTCCATGACCAAAGTTTGGTGAATGTAACTTCAAATTTGCATTGGCTGCTGGTAGCTCCGCCCACTTTAGGGTGACCCCCCAAAATACATATTTTTATTTGGGGTTACACCTACAATATGTGGTCCGAGTTTGGGGAGTGTAGCTTCAAAACTGTACGAGTGGCAGTGATTTAAATTTTTTCCCTGTCAAAGTCAACATGGAAAAAGGGGTCTTTCGGGGTCCGCCGCAGGGGCCCGGAGGGTGGGATCGCTTATTAAAGCACAAGCAATATACTTTGCTATAAGACGAATAAGTGTAGAAAGTTTGGGGCTTGTACCCCTAAAACTGTGGGAGGCGTAGCGTATAGAAAATGGGGAGCGCTAATAATAACAATATTAATAATAAGAAGAAGAACGAGCTGAACTAGAAGAACAATCTATTGGCTATTTCATAGCCAACATAATTATTATTACATAAATAAGATCTGTAACCTATCACTCAAGGGCAAACAACATTATGCAGCATATACACAGGGTTTGTTTTTTGCCATGGTAGCTAATTCAGACAGGGTAGCTTTTCCGGACACACTGTGCTGTCTGATTTAGCTACCGGTAGCTAAATCAGACGAAGTAGCTAAATCAGACACCACACCGGTATCTGGAGGTGGCAGAGGTACAGAAATCAATTTAGCCACATCTAGGTAAATAACAAGTATATGTGAGTTTAAGCACTTTGGGCAAGTGATGGGGCGCCGCGTGTCCCCCGCATCACCTCCCGCAGTCATGCGATCGTCTCCGGCACCTGATCGTCTCCCGCTCTGCAGGAAGCGTGCCATGTGGGTTGCGCGGTAAACCTCACGTGCGGACACACTAGCGGCAGTACCGAGCAGCAGAAGCGGACGCATCTCCGGACTCTTCCCCACCACATACATTCCTGTGTAACAAGAGCCGCCTACTTGCTACAAACATCTCACGGAGAACCGATGGATCAGTAGTGCGCATGTCAGACAACTTCCTCTACAGATCGCCACCGTGTGGCCGTCAGTAAGGTGACCATTACTATATATAGGAAAACCTGTTTAGCGAGGCAGCAGCATTCAGATCACTCCTCCCCCTTGTTCTCCTCCTTCTCCCAGCCAGCAGATAATCAGGGCACAATACACTGTCACATCCAGCTGGGGGAGACGGAGAGGTGATAAACCCCCGAGCACCGCACTGGAAGCAGAGGAGACGGCAGCGAGAGAGAGACAGGCTGTAACATGCAGCTTGTGTCTCCTGCTCGCCTCTGTATGATCCTATCCTCCCCAGTGCACTCCTCTCCCTCCTCCTCCTCCTACTACAGCCACAATAAGCACCAGCAGCAGCCATATGGATACATGTCCAATGTGATCAACTATGCAGCCCCCTTTTTTATATAGTTATATATGTCTAGCTATGCACTTCCTATCTATTTCTACTATGAATCTTTACTCCTCAGTAATAGCTAAACAGTAATGATGATCTAGTTGTAGAAATGACAATAGACGCTCTATCTAGTATTACTATCCAGTAATATATATGGTACATACTGTATTACATAAAGTATTTTGGCCAGAAGTGCTCGTGTCACCGGCTCGAGCATCCACAACATGACGTCACAACAGCTGCTGCTCCGCGGGAACACGGGCAATAAACGGGCTAAGGAGTCTCTGCGCTGCACGAGAGTCACAAGTCTCTGCTGTACGCAAGCGGACACCAGACGTGGAGGTCGCTACCCACTAGAGGCATCAACACGGAGCAGCCAGGAACCAGAAGACCATACACCAGCCCAGAGGAGAGCATTAGTAGTGTGCGGAGCTCCCCCTTGTGGCCATTATAAAGCAATATCCAGGCGCGGAGCTAGGGGGGGTCGGGGTAGGACAAGTGCCCCGGGGCGCCGGGTCCCCAAGGGCGCCCAGCTGAGCTTCGGGGTTTTTTTTTTTTGGCTGAGGGGAGCAGCGCAGAGAAGAGAGAGAGCTGTGCGGACGGTGGGGAAGGGGAGCTCTCTCTCTCCCTCGCTGTCCCCTCCAATGTCTGTCCGGTGGCTGGCAGCGGCGGGCGGAACTCACCTCCGTCACGCTCCAGCGCCGCGTCGGAACACCGGCCGGAAGTTCGGGTGCGCAGCCGCTGCTCTGGTCTGGACCAGACCAGAGTAGCGGCAGATCCATCCGGCGCTGCGACGAGACGGAGGCAAGTTCCGCCCGCCGCTGCCAGCCACCGGACAGACATTGGAGGGGACAGCGAGGGAGAGAGAGCAGCTCTTCCTCTTCTCTGCGCTGCTCCCCTCCTGCTGGGGAGGGGGACACCTGGCTACCTACTCTGGGCACCTATACCTCTGGCTACCTACTCTGGGCACATATACCCCTGGCTACTGGCTACCTACTCTGGGCACCTATACCTCTGGCTACCTACTCTGGGCACATATACCCCTGGCTACTGGCTACCTACTCTGGGCACCTATACCTCTGGCTACCTACTCTGGGCACATATACCCCTGGCTACTGGCTACCTACTCTGGGCACATATACCCCTGGCGACCTACTCTGGGCACATATACCCCTGGCTACCTACTCTAGGCACATATACCCCTGCCTACATATATTGGGCACATATACCCCTAACTACATATACTGGGCATATACCCCTGGCTACCTACTCTGGCCACATATAACCCTGGCTACCTACTCTGGGCACATATACCCCTGCCTACATATAATGGGCACATATACCCCTAACTACATATACTGGGCATATACCCCTGGCTACCTACTCTGGGCACATATACCCCTGGCTACCTACTCTGGGCACATATACCCCTGCCTACATATATTGGGCACATATACCCCTAATTACATATACTGGGCATATACCCCTGGCTACCTACCCTGGGCACCTATACCCCTGGCTACCTACTCTGGGCACCTATACCCCTGGCTACCTACTCTGGGCACCTATACCCCTGGCTACCTACTCTGGGCACCTATACCCCTGGCTACCTACTCTGGGCACCTATAACCCTGGCTACCTACTCTGGGCACATATACCTCTGGCTACCTACTCTGGGCACATATACCCCTGGCTACCTACTCTGGGCACATATACCCCTGGCTACCTACTCTGGGCACATATACCCCTGCCTACATATACTGGGCATATATACCCCTGGCTACATATACTGGGCATATATACCCCTGGCTACATATACTGGGCATATATACCCCCTGGCTACGTGGACTGGGCATATATACCCCCTGGCTACATATACTGGGCATATATACCCCTGGCTACATATACTGGGCATATATACAACCTGGCTATGTGGACTGGGCATATATACCCCCTGGCTACTTATACTGGGCATATATACCCCTGGCTACATATACTGGGCATATATACCCCTGGCTACATATACTGGGCATATATACCCCCTGGCTATGTGGACTGGGCATATATACCCCCTGGCTACATATACTGGGTATATATACCCCTGGCTACATATACTGGGCATATATACCCCCTGGCTACTTATACTGGGCATATATACCCCTGGCTACATATACTGGGCATATATACCCCCTGGCTACATATACTTGGCATATATACCCCTGGCTACATATACTGGGCATATATACCCCTGCCTATATATACTGGGCATATATACCCCCTGCCTACATATATTGGGCATATATACCCCTGGCTACATATACTGGGCATATATACCCCCTGGCTACGTGGACTGGGCATATATACCCCCTGGCTACATATACTGGGCATATATACCCCTGGCTACATATACTGGGCATATATACCCCTGGCTACATATACTGGGCACATATACGCCTGACTATATATACTGGGCACATATTATTCTCCTGGCTACATATACTGGGCATATATACCACTGGCTACATATACTGGGCACATATACCTCTGGCTACATATACTGGGCACACATACCCCTGCCTACATATACTGGGCACATATACCCCTGGCTAACTGTTCTGTGGACATCTCTACCCCTGGCTACCTGTTCTGGGGACATCTATACCGCTGGCCACCTATTCTGGGGACATCTATACTGCTGGCCACCTATTCTGGGGACAACTATAGACCTGGGGCTACCTATTTTTGGGGAACCACGTCAGATTGAGTGTATTTTGGAGAACTGCTGCCAGGTGAGAGGCGTCTACCATATTAAGGGGGCATTCTACCTATTTATGTGAAATGCTGTCTATTTATGTGACTCATGACTGCTGAATTTGTCTTTTTGGGGGCCTCATGGTTACTGAATTTGTCTTGTTGGGGGCCTCATGATTTGTTGGGGGCCTCAAGATCGCTGAATTTGTCTTGTTGGGGGCCTCATGATTGCTAAATTTGTCTTGTTGGGGGCCTCATGATTGCTGAGTTGGTTATGTTGGGGGCCTCATGATTGCTAAATTTGTCTTGATGGGGGGGGGCTCATGATTGCTGAATTTGTCTTGGAACATGCTGGAAGGTACATACTGAGGGAGGGTGGGTGAGCGTGAGCCTGCTAACCTCCATATACATTTGGCTCCACCCATAACCACACCCACAATTATTATGTGACCACGCCCCTTTTTGGCGCGGCGCAACCCTGACTTTGGGGGGGGGGGCGCATTAATAGTCTTTGTCCCCGGGCGCTGAAAATCCTAGCTACGCCTCTGGCAATATCACTGTGAAAGTGTGTCCCCTATTGACATTTTAGGAAGATTAAAATAAAAAGCGATAGAAGCCAGTTCGATCAGAGGAAGAGAGTGTATTCTGAGATTTCTGCATGTGAGAATTACTGTATGTAAGGCTCAGGGGCGCCTCTAGCCATGTTGTCACTCCAGGCGAGAAAATCTGTAGCGCCCCCCACCCCATGGCGCCCTTCCATGAAAATAATCGTAATGCGGCAACGTTTCACCAGCAAATAATCATAATGTGGCTGCGTTTCATCAGAAAATTCGCAATGCGGGCAGTGTTTCACCAGAAAATACAGGTAATGTAAGGCTGCAGAAGTGAGCTGTACAGAGGTGCCAAGCTATCAATATACTCAGAGCTGTGAGATACTCCGTTCGTTTGTTGCCTGATGAGGCGGGATGTTTGCCCGTGAAACGCGTTGCACTTTTATGTAGGAGTATGTGAATAAATTGTGAATTTTTTTTCTACAATCAACAGCGATTTTTTGTCTGTTTGTGTGTGGACAGTCCACCACCGCCACCTAAACCGTTTTAAACCTTTTATCTTGTTTTATCCTACTGGCGCCTCTGTATCCTTGCATATTAAGTTGTCCACCCTTGGTGGAAGGGTGATATACCCTCTTTTCCTATCTACAGAGAGCGACATCTTAGTCCTCAGTGGGGTCAGGCTTAATCTCCCCACCTGCGTATACAGTGGTTGCCTTAGAGCAACCCAGGTTTGTAAGTATAATACTTACTTTTAACATTTTTCTCTATTAATACAAAATACTACACTATATTGGGCTCTCGGTCTCCCTTTTCTCTTCTGCATGTGAAAGTTACTGTATGTAATTAAGGCTGCTGAGCAGTAAGGAATATAGGGCGGCTGAAATGGTGGCGGCTGCTTACAGAGCTGCAGGTGATCAGGGGCGCTGCTGCTGCAAATGACAGTCTACTTAGGTAAATAAATGTGTCCTGCATACAATGGGAGGTTTAATCATAAAAAAGGTGATTGTTGGGTAAAGCAGTAACTGCAGGGTTAGAGACGAGGGCATGTTTGAGGGCTCGTTTCCACTTGTCCGGCGCAATTCCGGTGCGGAAAACGTGTGAACGAATCCGCATACGGTTGCAGATTCGTTGGCGCTTCCATACGTTTTTTCACGTGAAAACGCACACGGTTTGCGGTATGCAGATTTAACTATGTCAATGCTAGTAAGCCTTGACATAGGTTTTTGAATGAAAACGTATGGAAAATTGCAAGAGTAAAACACTTGCGATTTTACAGTTAGTTACATTAGGGGTGAAACGCGCCTGGGTGTGCGGCGATGGAATTCTGATGGTTCTGCTGTGCAGATTTTTTCTGCACAACAAACTGCGTAGATTTTTTGGCTAGTGGAAACGAGCCCGTTTAGTCACATTATTTACGCGAATCTGCATGCAGAAAATGCATGCAGATTCGCTGTAGAGGAAACAGGCCCTGAAAGAAATAAAGCTAAATTGAATTTAGACTTAATCTCTATAGAAAAAACTGGAATAGAATTAACTCAGGTATGTCGCTAGGCGGTTTTATCTGGGACACCGCCCACGAACCTGTTGCCATGGTGCCCCAGATGCAATATTGTCGGGTTCCCCATGAGCATCCCTCCCCCCGTAGTGTGCCGACTCCCCGCTACTGCCATGATAAGACCTCAGATCGTGGCGAATAGGGAAGCGTACCTCCCAACTTTTTGAGATGAGAAAGAGGGCCACTTAAGCCACACCCCTGATCACGCCCCCATCACACCCCTAGTCACGAATACCATAAAGATTTCATAAGAAAAATATGTTGTTTTATTATTCAAACCACACTGGTCCTTTCTATCATGGTGCATTTTACTTCATATTAACATTTTAAAATTAGTAATGTATCAATTTAAAGGATGGGAATAAAGTTTAGAGTCAATCAAGCACATTTTTTTGTAGATAAATATTTATATTTACATAGAAAGAGGGACAAAGAGCTGAAAGAGGGACAAATGAGGAGGACAGAGGGTCAGGGCTCCCAAAGAGGGACTGTCCCTCCAACAGAGGGACAGTTGGGAGCTATGGGAACGGCAGAGCAGGACGCACTTCAAATGTGGAAGTGAGGTCACTAGTCACTTCCTGTATGTGTGTGTCCTGCTCTGCCTTCCCCAGTCACCGTGATCTGAGGTCTGTAGCGCTGCTGCCAGCCCCCAGACCAGCAAAGCCCCAGGGCCAACAAAGCAAAGCCCCCAGCCTAGCAAAGCACCCTTCAAAGCAAAGCCACTGGGCCCCAGATAAGCAAAGCAAAGCCCCTAGCCCAGAAAAGCCCCCAGTCCAGCCTAGCAAAGCCCCCAGCAAAGCAAAACCCCCAGCAAAGCCAAGACCCCGGGGCCCAGACCAGAAAAGCCCCCAGCCCAGAAAAGCACCCAATCCAGTCGAGCAAAGCCCCCAGCAAAGCAAAGCCCCAGACCAGCAAAGCCCCTTTGCCAAAGCAAAGCCCCCAGACCAGCAAAGCCTCTAGGCCCCAGCAAAGCACAGCCCCAGCAAAGCCCAAAGCAAAGTTCCCGGGCCCCAGCTCAGAAAAGCGTACATCCAAGCAAAGCCCCCAGCTCAGCAAAGGCATCCAAAAATGCCCCCAGCCCAGTAAAGCCCTCACCCCAGCAAAGCCCCAAGCAAATTGCCCAGCCCAGCACCCAGCAAAGCCAGGCCGGCTCAGCATCACCGCCAGCCAGGCCACAGCATCAATGCCAGCTCATCATCACCACCAGCAAGCCCAGCATAACTGCCAGCCGAGTACAGCACACAGGCCAGCCAGCTGAAGACAAAACAGAAGCCAGGTGAGGGGATTATTTTTGTGAAATAGTGCCTATTTAATATATTTGTTACACTACTGCTATGTTCATGCACATTTGGCCCCACCTTTCACCACACCTACTTTCCAGCGACATCACCAAGCCTATTTTTTGCCGCTTTTAGTGCCCAGGGGTGCCCAGGATCTCCCAGGAACCCCTTGAATTAACCACTTCAGGACCACAGGCTCTTCCCCCCCCTCCCCCCCCCCCCCCAGTGACCAGGCGATTTTTTTCAGTTAAGTCCTCTGCAGCTTCAGAGCCATATGATGCAGCACAGATATGAACCCCCCCTTTTCTGCCCACCAACAGAGCTTTCTGTTCGTGGGCTCTGATCGCTGCTGCTGGAGTTTTTTTATTCATTTATATGTTATTTAATTTTGAATAAAAATGTGTATTTTTTATTTATGGTTCCCTTCCCCCGACAGCCAATCACAGCGATCAGCTCTCATAGGCATCAGCCTATGAGAGCTGATCATTCCCTGAGCCTCCCCAGGGGACAGCCGAGTGACACGGCTGTCCCCAGTACAGCGCTGCTGTAGATCGCAGTACTGTACAATGTAACAATGTAAATAGATGGCTGTTTCACCATCTAACAGTCTTGATAACAGTGATCGCCCCTGGCAGACTGTTGACGGAGCGGAGCTTTCTGTTGGTGGGCTCTGATCGCTGCTGCTGGTTTTGTTTTTTCATTAATTTATATGTTATTTGATTTTGAATAAAAATTTTCCTTCCCCCCAATAGCCAATCACAGCGATTAGCTTTCATAGGCATCAGCTTATGAGAGCCGATCGCTCTCTGAGTCTCCCCAAGGGACAGCCGAGTGACACGGCAGTCCCCAGTACAGCGCGGCTGTAAATCGCAGCATTGTACAATGTAAATAGTCTGCGGTTTAGCCGTCTGATAGCCGCTGGCAGACTCCGCTCCATCATTCAAGAGGGGATGTGCGCGCGATCGCCTGCAAATCACTCCCACAGGACTTGACGCCAATTGGCATTACGCGGTCCAGGGGGGGGGGGGGGGGGGGGGGTTATGCGGTGGTAAGGTGGTTAATTGAGACTGAACAAGAACTTTGTACAGCGCTAATCCAATTAGAGGGTTAAAGCCTCATTTACACAGTACAATTTTCTGTCAGGACGGATCTATTAGATAATTTCTAATCGGATTGCGTTACATTTTGCAATAGATTTTGGGTACTTATCAAAGCAAAATCGCAAAATTGATATGAACAATTTGCAAATCTACACACGATGCAATTTCTTATTAAATATATTTAATAGACCTGTCTATCTGATGGAAAATTGTACCGTGTAGATGAGGGTTAAAGAAATCCTGTAACGAAACAAATCTCCCATGGGGGGTACTCACCTCGGGTGGGGGAAGCCTCCGGATCCTATCAAGGCTTTCCCCGTCCTCCTCGGCCCCACGGCGGCGGCGAAAATCCTCCCGGCGCGGCAGGGATGTTAATATTTACCTTCCCGGCTACAGCGTAGACGCAGTATCGACTTTCTGCTCGGAGAAAGGTGGAAATAGCCGATCGCTGTTGGGCCGCTCTACTGCGCAGGCGCAAGTCTCCTGCACCTGCGCAGTAGAGCGGACCCGACAGAAATCGGCTATTTTCACCTATCTCTGTGCGGAGAACCACAACAGTGCCACCCGCTGGAGCCAGGGAAGGTAAATATATCAGCGCATGTCTGGCTTGTTGAGGGAGGATTCCGGTACTCATCGGGGGAGCCAGCGCTGGACTGCCTGCAGCTACAGGGAAGCCTCTTTGGGACCCTGAGGCTTCCCCCTCCCGAGGTGAGTACCCCCCAGGGGAACTTTTTTGTTACACACATCCAATTTTCCATAATTGTTAAAGGATACCCGAACTGAAATGTGACATAATGAGATAGACATGTGTGTGTACAGTGCCTAGCACACAAATAACTATGCTGTGTTCCTTTTTTACTTTCTCTGCCTGAAAGAGTTAAATATCAGGTATGTAAGTGGGTGACTCAGACAGGAAGTGACTACAGTGCGACCCTCACTTTCTTGTTCTCAGAAGCCATTTTCTACTAGGAAAGTGTTTTATAGTTGCAATTTCTTATCAGTGAGGGTCACACTTTAGTCACTTCCTGTCTGAGTCAGGACTTAGTCAGCCACTTACATACCTGATATTTAACTCTTTCAGACAGAGAAAGAAAAAAAGGAACACAGCATAGTTATTTGTGTGCTAGGCACTGTACACACACATGTCTATCTCATTATGTCACATTTCAGTTCGGGTATCCTTTAAAGAGAACCTGTAACAGGCTTTAGATCAGGTTTACACTGAATGATTGTCAGCAAGGGACAACTCTTGTGCAGCACAGACAAAGGAGCCTTCTGTGTTTCCCTCCGGCTATGCTCACAGAGGTGTGTTGGGATAGAGTGAAAGTACTAATTTGTAACGTCACTTTCCGCACTATAAATATATTTTATTGGCTGTATACTTCACTGTATGCAGCAACTTTCCCATTGCGCCCAGTGTGAACCTTTCCCTATGGCTGAGTTGACACTGGCAGCTGATGACAATTGACATGTTTTAACTGATCAGTTGTTCTTCTCTCCAAGATGCTGTGCATTTCCGTGCACTTTAGTATGTGTTACAAGCAAGCTTACAATATAATGGAACGGGGCAGAAGACATACGACCTATTGAACCATGTTATTTGTAGACATGCTGGATAGATATGGTATTGTGGGTCGTGCAGCCTTATTAATTTGTTATTTGGGAATATGCTGCTTTTTAAATGTTATTTGGGGACATCATTCTGCCCAATTCTGTCATTTGAAGACATGTTACTGAATTATAGTATTTGTGGTCGTGGTAATAGCTGTTTAATAATAAGATTTGAAGGACATACTGATGTTATATGGTAGACATGCCGCTTGTTATGTAAGGGGGATGATTATTATTGGTTAACATCTTATTCTGTGGTGCCACCTATGAGATGCTTACTAGGGCTGGTTCATACTGAGGATTTCAGTGAGTTAAATTTAAGTATCATGCACTGTTTTCTTATGTTGCAGCTCATGCACCTACGTGACTGGTGCCAAAGCTATAATGCACTAAGGCACCTGCTTTTGTTTGTTATGCAATACAGTGAGATGCCAAAGTTTGGGCAACCTTGTTAATCGTCGTGATTTTCCTATATAAATCGTTGGTTGTTACGATAAAAATTGTCAGTTAAATATATCATATAGGAGAAACACACACAGTGATATTTGAGGAGTGAAAGGAAGTGTGCATTTCAATGTTTCGTTTCAGGAAAGGTGACAGAAGAAGATGAGGTGGAAGACTGGACAAAAAAGAAGAAGATGGTGATAGAAGACAGCACAGGTGAGTCCAAGATAAATAAAGTGTGCATTTCAGTGTTTTGTTTCAGGAAAGGTGACAGAAGATGAGGCGGATGACTGGAAAAAAGAAGACGATGATAGAAGACAACACAGGTGAGTCCAAGATAAATAACGTGTGCATTTCAGTGTTTCGTTTCAGTAAACATCACAGAACATGAGGCGGAAGACTGGAGGAAGACTGGAATAAAGAAGACGGTGATAGAAGACAGCACAGGTGAGTCCAAGATAAATAAAGTGTGCATTTCAGTGTTTCGTTTCAGGAAAGGTGACAGAAGATGAGGAGGAAGACTGGAAAAAAAGAAGACGGTGATAAAAGAGCACAGGTGAGTCCGAGATAAATAAAGTGTGCATTTCAGTGTTTCGTTTCAGGTAAGGTGACAGAAGATGAGGTGGATGACTGGAAGAAGACTGGAAAAATAAAGACGGTAATAGAAGACAGCACAGGTGAGTCCGAGATAAATAAAGTGTGCATTTCAGTGTTTCGTTTTAGGAAAGGTGATAGAAGATAAGGTGGTAGACTGGAGGAAGACTGGAAAAATAAAGACGGTAATAGAAGACAGCACAGGTGAGTCCGAGATAAATAAACTGTGCATTTCAGTGTTTCGTTTCAGGAAAGGTGACAGAAGATGAGGCGGAAGACTGGAAAAAAAAAAGAGGGTCATAGAAGACAGCACAGGTGAGTCCGAGATAAATAAACTGTGCATTTCAGTGTTTCGTTTCAGGAAAGGTGACAGAAGATGAGGCGGAAGACTGGAAAAAGAAAAGATGGTCAGAGAAGACAGCACAGGTGAGTCCGAGATAAATAAACTGTGCATTTCAATGTTTCGTTTAAGGACAGGTAACAGAAGATTAGGCGGAAGACTGGACAAAAGAAGACAGTGATAGAAGACAGCACAGGTGAGTCCAAGATAAATAAAGTGGGCATTTCAGTGTTTCGTTTCAGGAAACGTCACAGAGCATGAGGCGGAAGACTGGAATAAAGAAGACGGTGATAGAAGACAGCACAGGTGAGTCCAAGATAAATAAAGTGTGCATTTCAGAGTTTCGTTTCAGGAAAGGCGACAGAAGATGAGGCGGATGACTGGAAAAATGAAGACGATGATAGAAGACAACACAGGTGAGTCCAAGATAAATAACGTGTGCATTTCAGTGTTTCGTTTCAGTAAACGTCACAGAACATGAGGCGGAAGACTGGAATAAAGAAGACGGTGATAGAAGACAGCACAGGTGAGTCCGAGATAAATAAAGTGTGCATTTCAGTGTTTCGTTTCAGGAAAGGTGACAGAAGATGAGGCGGAAGACTGGAAAAAAGAAGACGGTGATAGAAGACAGCACAGGTGAGTCCGAGATACATAAAGTGTGCATTTCAGTGTTTCGTTTCAGGTAAGGTGACAGAAGATGAGGCGGAAGACTGGAAAAAGAAGACGGTGATAGAAGACAGCACAGGTGAGTCCGAGATAAATGAAGTGTGCATTTCAGTGTTTCGTTTCAGGTAAGGTGACAGAAGATGAGGTGGATGACTGGAGAAAAGAAGACGGTGATAGAAGACAGCACAGGTGAGTCCAAGATAAATAAAGTGTGCATTTCAGTGTTTCGTTTTAGTTAAGGTGATAGAAGATGAGGTGGTAGACTGGAGGAAGACTGGAAAAATGAAGACGATCATAGAAGACAGCACAGGTGAGTCCGAGATAAATAAAGTGGGCATTTCAGTGTTTCGTTTAAGGTAAGGTGACAGAAGATGAGGCGGAAGACTGGAAAAAAGAAGGCGGTGATAGAAGACAGCACAGGTGAGTCCGAGATAAATAAAGTGTGCATTTCAGTGTTTAGTTTTAGTGAAGGTGATAGAAGATGAGGTGGTGGACTGTAGGAAGACTGGAAAAAAGAAGACGGTGATAGAAGACAGCACAGGTGAGTCCGAGATAAATAAAGTGTGCATTTCAGTGTTTCGTTTAAGGTAAGGTGACAGAAGATGAGGTGGTAGACTGGAGGAAGACTGGAAAAATGAAGACGGTCATAGAAGACAGCACAGGTGAGTCCAAGATAAATAAAGTGGGCATTTCAGTGTTTCGTTTCAGGAAAGATGACAGAAGATGAGGCGGAAAACTGAAAAAAGAAGACGGTGATAGAAGACAGCACAGGTGAGTCCGAGATAAATAAAGTGTGCATTTCAGTGTTTCGTTTCAGGAAAGGTGACACAAGATGAGTTGGATGACTGGAGAAAAAAAGACGATGATAGAAGACAACACAGGTGAGTCCAAGATAAATAGGGTGTGCATTTCAGCGTTTCGTTTCAGGAAACGTCACAGAGCATGAGGCGGAAGACTAGAGGAAGACTGGAATAAAGAAGACGGTGATAGAAGACAGCACAGGTGAGTCCGAGATAAATAAAGTGTGCATTTCAGTGTTTCGTTTCAGGAAAGGCGACAGAAGATGAGGCGGATGACTGGAAAAAAGAAGACGATGATAGAAGACAACACAGGTGAGTCCAAGATAAATAACGTGTGCATTACAGTGTTTCGTTTCAGGAAAGGTGACAGAAGATGAGGCGTAAGACAGGAAAAAGAAGACGATGATAGAAGACAACACAGGTGAGTCCAAGATAAATAGCGTGTGCATTTCAGTGTTTCGTTTCAGGAAACGTCACAGAGCATGAGGCGGAAGACTGGAGGAAGACTGGAATAAAGAAGACGGTGATAGAAGACAACACAGGTGAGTCCGAGATAAATAAAGTGTGCATTTCAGTGTTTCGTTTTAGGAAAGGTGATAGAAGATGAGGTGGTAGACTGGAGGAAGACTGGAAAAAAAGAAGACGGTGATAAAAGAGCACAGGTGAGTCCGAGATAAATAAAGTGTGCATTTCAGTGTTTCGTTTCAGGAAACGTCACAGAGCATGAGGCGGATGACTGGAATAAAGAAGACGGTGATAGAAGACAGCACAGGTGAGTCCAAAATAAATAAAGTGTGCATTTCAGTGCATCGTTTCAGGAAAGGCGACAGAAGATGAGGCGGATGACTGGAAAAAAGAAGACGATGATAGAAGACAACACAGGTGAGTCCAAGATAAATAACGTGTGCATTTCAGTGTTTCGTTTCAGTAAACGTCACAGAACATGAGGCGGAAGTCTGGAGGAAGACTGGAATAAAGAAGACGGTGATAGAAGACAGCACAGGTGAGTCCGAGATAAATAAAGTGGGCATTTCAGTGTTTCGTTTCAGGAAAGGTGACAGGAGATGAGGAGGAAAACTGGAAAAAAAGAAGACGGTGATAAAAGAGAGCACAGGTGAGTCCGAGATAAATAAAGTGTGCATTTCAGTGTTTCGTTTCAGGAAAGGTGACAGAAGATGAGGCAGAAGACTGGAAAAAAGAAGACGGTGATAGAAGCCAGCACAGGTGAGTCCGAGATAAATAAAGTGTGCATTTCAATGTTTCGTTTAAGGACAGGTGACAGAAGATGAGGCGGAAGACTGGACAAAAGAAGATGGTAATAGAAGACAGCACAGGTGAGTCAAGAGATTAATAAAGTGTGCATTTCAGTGTTTCGTTTCAGGAAAGATGACAGAAGATGAGGCGGAAAACTGAAAAAAGAAGACAGTGATAGAATACAGCACAGGTGAGTCCGAGATAAATAAAGTGTGCATTTCAGTGTTTCGTTTCAGTAAAGGTGACAGAAGATGAGGAGGAAAACTGGAAAAAAAGAAGACGGTCATAGAAGACAGCACAGGTGAGTCCGAGATAAATAAACTGTGCATTTCAGTGTTTCGTTTAAGGACAGGTGACAGAAGATGAGGCGGAAGACTGGACAAAAGAAGATGGTAATAGAGGACAGCACAGGTGAGTCAAGAGATTAATAAAGTGTGCATTTCAGGGTTTTGTTTCAGGAAAGATGACAGAAGATGAGGCGGAAAACTGAAAACAGAAGACAGTGATAGAATACAGCACAGGTGAGTCCGAGATTAATAAAGTGGGCATTTCAGTGTTTCGTTTCAGGAAACGTCACAGAGCATGAGGCGGAAGACTGGAATAAAGAAGACGGAGATAGAAGACAGCACAGGTGAGTCCGAGATAAATAAAGTGTGCATTTCAGTGTTTCGTTTCAGGAAAGGTGACAGAAGATGAGGCGGAAGACTGGAAAAATGAAGACGTGATAGAAGACAGCACAGGTGAGTCCAAGATAAATAAAGTGTGCATTTCAGTGTTTCGTTTCAGGAAAGGTGACAGAAGATGAGGCGGAAGACTGGAATAAAGAAGACGGTGATAGAAGACAGCACAGGTGAGTCCGAGATAAATAAACTGTGCATTTCAGTGTCTCGTTTCAGGAAAGGTAACAGAAGATGAGGCGGAAGACTGGAAAAAGAAAAGATGGTCATAGAAGACAGCACAGGTGAGTCAGAGATAAATAAAGTGTGCATTTCAGTGTTTCGTTTAAGGAAAGGTGACAGAAGATGAGGTGGAAGACTGGAAAAAAGAAGACGGTGATAGAAGACAGCAGAGGTGAGCCCGAGATAAATAAAGTGTGCATTTCAGTGTTTCGTTTCATTAAAGATGACAGAAGATGAGGCAGAAGACTGGAAAAAAGAAGACGGTGATAGAAGACAGCACAGGGGAGTCCGAGATAAATAAACTGTGCATTTCAATGTTTCGTTTAAGGACAGGTGACAGAAGATGAGGCGGAAGACTGGACAAAAGAAGATGGTAATAGAACACAGCACAGGTGAGTCAAGAGATAAATAAAGTGTGCATTTCAGTGTTTCGTTTCATTAAAGATGACAGAAGATGAGGCGGAAGACTGGAAAAAAGAAGACGGTGATAGAAGACAGCACAGGTGAGTCCAAGATAAATAAAGTGTGCATTTCAGTGTTTCGTTTTAGGAAAGGTGATAGAAGATGAGTTGGTAGACTGGAGGAAGACTGGAAAAAATAAGACGGTGATAGAAGAAAGCACAGGTGAGTCCTAGATAAATAAAGTGTGCATTTCAGTGTTTTGTTTCAGGAAAGGTGACAGATAATGAGGCGGAAGACTGGACAAAAGAAGATGGTAATAGAAGACAGCAAAGGTGAGTCAAGAGATTAATAAAGTGTGCATTTCAGTGTTTCGTTTCAGGAAAGGTGACAGAAGATGAGGCGGAAGACTGGAAAAAAAAAGACGGCGATAGAAGACAGCACAGGTGAGTCCGAGATAAATAAAGTGGGCATTTCAGTGTTTCGTTTCAGGAAAGGTGACAGAAGATGAGGCGGAAGACTGGAAAAAAGAAGACGGTGATAGAAGACAGCACAGGTGAGTCCGAGATAAATAAAGTGTGCATTTCAGTGTTTAGTTTTAGGAAAGGTGATAGAAGATGAGGTGGTAGACTGGAGGGAGACTGGAAAAAAGAAGACGGTGATAGAAGACAGCACAGGTGAGTCCGAGATAAATAAAGTGTGCATTTCAGTGTTTAGTTTTAGGAAAGGTGATAGAAGATGAGGTGGTAGACTGGAGGGAGACTGGAAAAAAGAAGACGGTGATAGAAGACAGCACAGGTGAGTCCGAGATAAATAAAGTGTGCATTTCAGTGTTTCGTTTAAGGTAAGGTGAAAGAAGATGAGGTGGTAGACTGGAGGAAGACTGGAAAAATGAAGACGGTCATAGAAGACAGCACAGGTGAGTCCAAGATAAATAAAGTGGGCATTTCAGTGTTTCGTTTCAGGAAAGGTGACAGGAGATGAGGCGGAAGACTGGAAAAAAAAAAGGACGGTGATAGAAGACAGCACAGGTGAGTCCAAGATAAATAAAGTGTGCATTTCAGTGTTTTGTTTCAGGAAAGGTGACAGATAATGAGGCGGAAGACTGGACAAAAGAAGATGGTAATAGAAGACAGCACAGTTGAGTCAAGAGATTAATAAAGTGTGCATTTCAGTGTTTCGTTTCAGGAAAGGCGACAGAAGATGAGGCGGATGACTGGAAAAAAGAAGACGATGATAGAAGACAACACAGGTGAGTCCAAGATAAATAACGTGTGCATTTCAGTGTTTCGTTTCATTAAAGATGACAGAAGATGAGGCGGAAGACTGGACTAAAGAAGATGGTGTTGGAAGACAGCACAGGTGAGTCCGAGATAAATAAAGTGTGCATTTCAGTGTTTCGTTTCAGGAAAGGTGACAGAAGATGAGGCAGAAGACTGGAAAAAAGAAGACGGTGATAGAAGACAGCACAGGTGAGTCCGAGATAAATAAAGTGTGCATTTCAGTGTTTCGTTTTAGGAAAGGTGATAGAAGATGAGGTGGTAGACTGGAGGAAGACTGGAAAAAAAGAAGACGGTGATAAAAGAGCACAGGTGAGTCCGAGATAAATAAAGTGTGCATTTCAATGTTTCGTTTAAGGACAGGTGACAGAAGATGAGGCGGAAGACTAGACATAAGAAGATGGTAATAGAAGACAGCACAGGTGAGTCAGAGATAAATAAAGTAGGCATTTCAGTGTTTCGTTTCAGGAAACGTCACAGAGCATGAGGCGGAAGACTGGAATAAAGAAGACGGTGATAGAAGACAGCACAGGTGAGTCCAAAATAAATAAAGTGTGCATTTCAGTGTTTCGTTTCAGGAAAGATGACAGAAGATGAGGCGGAAAACTGAAAAAAGAAGACAGTGATAGAAGACAGCACAGGTGAGTCCGAGACAAATAAAGTGGGCATTTCAGTGTTTCATTTCAGGAAAGGTGACAGGAGATGAGGAGGAAAACTGGAAAAAAAGAAGACGGTGATAAAAGAGAGCACAGGTGAGTCCGAGATAAATAAAGTGTGCATTTCAGTGTTTCGTTTCAGGAAAGGTGACAGATAATGAGGCGGAAGACTGGACAAAAGAAGATGGCAATAGAAGACAGCACAGGTGAGTCAAGAGATTAATAAAGTGTGCATTTCAGTGTTTCGTTTCAGGAAAGATGACAGAAGATGAGGCGGAAAACTGAAAAAAAGAAGACAGTGATAGAAGACAGCACAGGTGAGTCCGAGATAAATAAAGTGGGCATTTCAGTGTTTAGTTTTAGGAAAGGTGATAGAAGATGAGGTGGTAGACTGGAGGAAGACTGGAAAAAAGAAGACGGTGATAGAAGACAGCACAGGTGAGTCCGAGATAAATAAAGTGTGCATTTCAGTGTTTAGTTTTAGGAAAGGTGATAGAAGATGAGGTGGTAGACTGGAGGAAGACTGGAAAAAAGAAGACGGTGATAGAAGACAGCACAGGTGAGTCCGAGATAAATAAAGTGTGCATTTCAGTGTTTCGTTTAACCACCCTGGCGTTCTATTAAGATCGCCAGGGCGGCTGCGGGAGGGTTTTTTTTAAATTAAAAAAAAACTATTTCATGCAGCCAACTGAAAGTTGGCTGCATGAAAGCCCACTAGATGGCGCTCCGGAGGCGTTCTTCCGATCGCCTCCGGCAGCCAGAAGTAACACGGAAGGCCGCAATGAGCAGCCTTCCGTGTTTGGCTTCTCCTGTCGCCATGGCGACGAGCGGAGTGACGTTATGGACGTCAGCCGACGTCCTGACGTCAGCCGCCTCCGATCCAGCCCTTAGCGCTGGCCGGAACTATTTGTTCCGGCTGCGCAGGGCTCAGGCGGCTGGGGGGACCCTCTTTCGCCGCTGCTCGCGGCGGATCGCCGCAGAGCGGCGGCGATCGGGCAGCACACGCGGCTGGCAAAGTGCCGGCTGCGTGTGCTGCTCTTTATTTGAGCAAAATCGGCCCAGCAGGGCCTGAGCGGCAGCCATCGGCGGTGATGGACGAGCTGAGCTCGTCCATACCGCTAAGATGGTTAAGGTAAGGTGAAAGAAGATGAGGTGGTAGACTGGAGGAAGACTGGAAAAATGAAGACGGTCATAGAAGACAGCACAGGTGAGTCCAAGATAAATAAAGTGGGCATTTCAGTGTTTCGTTTCAGGAAAGGTGACAGGAGATGAGGCGGAAGACTGGAAAAAAAAAAGGACGGTGATAGAAGACAGCACAGGTGAGTCCAAGATAAATAAAGTGTGCATTTCAGTGTTTTGTTTCAGGAAAGGTGACAGATAATGAGGCGGAAGACTGGACAAAAGAAGATGGTAATAGAAGACAGCACAGTTGAGTCAAGAGATTAATAAAGTGTGCATTTCAGTGTTTCGTTTCAGGAAAGGCGACAGAAGATGAGGCGGATGACTGGAAAAAAGAAGACGATGATAGAAGACAACACAGGTGAGTCCAAGATAAATAACGTGTGCATTTCAGTGTTTCGTTTCATTAAAGATGACAGAAGATGAGGCGGAAGACTGGACTAAAGAAGATGGTGATGGAAGACAGCACAGGTGAGTCCGAGATAAATAAAGTGGGCATTATAGTGTTTCGTTTCAGGAAAGGTGACAGAAGATGAGGCGTAAGACTGGAAAAAGAAGACGGTGATAGAAGACAGCACAGGTGAGTCCGAGATAAATAAAGTGTGAACTTCAGTGTTTCGTTTCAGGAAAGGTGACAGAAGATGAGTTGGATGACTGGAGAAAAGAAGACGATGATAGAAGACAACACAGGTGAGTCCAAGATAAATAGCGTGTGCATTTCAGTGTTTCGTCTCAGGAAACGTCACAGAGCATGAGGCGGAAGACTGGAGGAAGACTGGAATAAAGAAGACGGTGATAGAAGACAGCACAGGTGAGTCCGAGATAAATAAAGTGTGCATTTCAGTGTTTCGTTTCAGGAAAGGTGACAGAAGATGAGGCAGAAGACTGGAAAAAAGAAGACGGTGATAGAAAACAGCACAGGTGAGTCCGAGATAAATAAAGTGTGCATTTCAGTGTTTTGTTTTAGGAAAGGTGATAGAAGATGAGGTGGTAGATTGGAGGAAGACTGGAAAAAAAGAAGACGGTGATAAAAGAGCACAGGTGAGTCCGAGATAAATAAAGTGTGCATTTCAATGTTTCGTTTAAGGACAGGTGACAGAAGATGAGGCGGAAGACTAGACATAAGAAGATGGTAATAGAAGACAGCACAGATGAGTCAGAGATAAATAAAGTGGGCATTTCAGTGTTTCGTTTCAGGAAACGTCACAGAGCATGAGGCGGAAGACTGGAATAAAGAAGACGGTGATAGAAGACAGCACAGGTGAGTCCAAAATAAATAAAGTGTGCATTTCAGTGTTTCGTTTCAGGAAAGATGACAGAAGATGAGGCGGAAAACTGAAAAAAGAAGACAGTGATAGAAGACAGCACAGGTGAGTCCGAGATAAATAAAGTGGGCATTTCAGTGTTTCGTTTCAGGAAAGGTGACAGGAGATGAGGAGGAAAACTGGAAAAAAAGAAGACGGTGATAAAAGAGAGCACAGGTGAGTCCGAGATAAATAAAGTGTGCATTTCAGTGTTTCGTTTCAGGAAAGGTGACAGATAATGAGGCGGAAGACTGGACAAAAGAAGATGGCAATAGAAGACAGCACAGGTGAGTCAAGAGATTAATAAAGTGTGCATTTCAGTGTTTCGTTTCAGGAAAGATGACAGAAGATGAGGCGGAAAACTGAAAAAAAGAAGACAGTGATAGAAGACAGCACAGGTGAGTCCGAGATAAATAAAGTGGGCATTTCAGTGTTTCGTTTCAGGAAAGGTGACAGAAGATGAGGCGTAAGACTGGAAAAAGAAGACGGTGATAGAAGACAGCACAGGTGAGTCCGAGATAAATAAAGTGTGCATTTCAGTGTTTCGTTTCAGGAAAGGTAACAGAAGATGAGTTGGATGACTGGAGAAAGACGATGATAGAAGACAACACAGGTGAGTCCAAGATAAATAGCGTGTGCATTTCAGTGTTTCGTTTCAGGAAACATCACAGAGCATGAGGCGGAAGACTGGAGGAAGACTGGAATAAAGAAGACGGTGATAGAAGACAGCACAGGTGAGTCCGAGATAAATAAAGTGTGCATTTCAGTGTTTCGTTTAAGGACCGGCGACAGAAGATGAGGCAGAAGACTGGAAAAATGAAGATGTGATAGAAGACAGCACAGGTGAGTCCAAGATAAAGAAAGTGTGCATTTCAGTGTTTCGTTTCAGGAAAGGTGACAGAAGATGAGGCGGAAGACTGGAAAAAAGAAGACGGTGATAGAAGACAGCACAGGTGAGTCCGTGATAATTAAAGTGTGCATTTCAATGTTTCGTTTAAGGACAGGTGACAGAAGATGAGGCGGAAGACTGGACAAAAGAAGATGGTAATAGAAGACAGCACAGGTGAGTCAAGAGATTAATAAAGTGTGCATTTCAGTGTTTCGTTTCAGGAAAGGTGACAGAAGATGAGGCGGAAGACTGGAAAAAAGAAGACGGTGATAGAAGACAGCACAGGTGAGTCCGAGATAAATAAAGTGTGCATTTCAGTGTTTCGTTTTAGGAAAGGTGATAGAAGATGAGTTGGTAGACTGGAGGAAGACTGGAAAAAAAAGACGGTGATAGAAGACAGCACAGGTGAGTCCGAGATAAATAAAGTGTGCATTTCAGTGTTTCGTTTCATTAAAGATGACAGAAGATGAGGCGGAAGACTGGACTAAAGAAGATGGTGATGGAAGACAGCACAGGTGAGTCCGAGATACATATTTGTGCATTTCAGTGTTTCGTTTCAGGAGAGGCGATAGAAGATGAGGCGGAAGACTGGAAAAAAGAAGACGGTGATGGAAGACAGCACAGGTATGTCCGAGATAAATAAAGTGTGCATTTCAGTGTTTCGTTTCAGGTAAGGTGACAGAAGATGAGGCGGAAGACTGGAAAAAGGAAGACGATGATAAAGACAGCACAGGTGAGTCTGAGATAAATAAAGTGGGCATTTCAGTGTTTTGTTTCAGGAAAGGTGACAGAAGATCAGGCGGAAGACTGGAAAAAAAGAAGACTATGATAAAGACAGCACAGGTGAGTCTGAGATAAATAAAGTGTGCATTGCAGTGTTTCGTTTCAGGAAAGGTGACAGAAGATGAGGCGGAAAACTGGAAAAAAAGAAGACGGTGATAGAAGACAGCACAGGTGAGTCCGAGATAAATAAAGTGTGCATTTCAGTGTTTCGTTTCAGGAACTGGAAGGCTCTATAGGACCCAGAGCCTTCCCTCTCCTTTGGTAAGTATCTGGCTTTTTTTAGATTCAATTCCCATTGACTTTAAACAAGAGGGGAAAATAAACTGAAAACATAAACAATTGTATCTAGCTTCCTCCTCTTAAAATTACTTTTATAGACATCCCACCGTTTCTTTTTTTTTTTCTTTTTCTTTTTTTATCTCTTTAAATCTGCTTTTTAAGTTTTTTCTGTTTCACTGTCCCTGCTCAATTCATTAAAGTATGCCAGAGCTAAAACCTATGAACTATTGAACCTTTTTATCTCTCTTCTGTTCTCAGAAGCCAATTATGCCACTGGGGACGACTACTACACGCTTTGCTACTAGCAACTTCTCTGAGCTACCAATTGTGTACTGGCATAATTACAATTCATTGCACCCCCAGCAAAAATTTGATGGAGCTTTTCCAAGTTCACCCTGTTAACTTCTATGACCAGAGGGCCCATTTGCTAGCCAGGGATCATGTAGGGAGTGTGGCCAACATGTCCTTGCCACATGGACTACTCCCACGCTCAACAAGTGTTGCTACAACAACACCAGTTCTGTGTGGGGCCTGTATTGGATTGGAGGAAGAGTAAGAAACTAGGGCCCTTCAAAGCACAAGCCCCTATACAGCTGCAATAGCTGTTCCCCCAGTAGTTATGCTTCTAGCTTTCCCTATATTGGAAATATGGCCCCTCTTTTGGATACAACTCACCTCAGTTATCCACCTTTTAGGGTTAAAATAAGTTTGAAATGAAAAAAACCCACATACCACATATCAAAGGAAAGGGAAGACTATAGGTCCTATAGATCCCTTCTGTTCTCCTCACGGTGTCCTCATTCCCTCGGAGGCTCCAACACTTGAATTTCCTGCCTGCGGGAGGCTTCAGAAGTCTTTGGAAGCACCCGGGCTCCTGAAGACCGGCGGCTGTGTACTGCAGTATGGAGCAGCCTGTCTACGGGAGCCAGAGTGTGTCTGAAGACTTTTGAAGCCCAGTGGAAGAGAGCAGAATACGACCAATTGGTCATAGACTGCTAATGTGGGAGCCAGCGGTGGAACTCGGGGACTGTGATGAGAACAGAAAGGCTCTTTAGGACCCAGAGCCTTCCCTCTCCTTGGGTAAGTATTTGCTTTTTGTTTTTATTTTTGCTTCAGACTCCCTTGAGGCCTCTTTTCCACGAACTGTTGAGCTGTGTGCTCAGCAAGCACTTACCAGGCAGCAGCAAGCAGTTGTGAGAGTTTGAGAGGCATTTCACTGCCTGTAAACAGTTCGTGGAAAAGAGGCCTTAAAGAGAACCCGAGGTGGGTTCTAAGAATCCAATTAGCATACAGAGGCTGGTTCTGCATACAATGACCAGCCTCTGTTGCTATACTGTTTTCCCCTCTGTGCTCTGCTGACCCCAATAAATCAATTGCCGTGCTGGCGACATGCAGCGAGTCCCCAGCCCGGTGTTTACATGTGAAGTGTCAGGCCTCTTTTCCACGAACTGTTGAGCTGTGTGTTGGCAAGCAGCTACCAGGCAGCAGTTACCAGGCAGCAGTGAGCAGTTGTGAGAGTTTGAGAGGCATTTCACTGCCTATCAACAGTTTGTGGAAAAGAGGCCTCAGTCTGCCACTCCCCCGCCTCCACCATAGTGCCGGTTCCCGCCCGCGTCCCTTCCCTCCAGTCAGTGAGGAGGGAAGGGTTGCGGGCGGGGACAGGCGCTATGGAGGAGGCGAGGGAGCGACAGACTGACACTTCACATGTAAACAGCCGTCACCAGTATGCCGATCGATTTATGGGGCATAGCAGGGCGCAGGGGGAGACGGTATCGCAACAGAGGCTGGGTATTATATGCAGACCCAGCCTCTGTATGCTAATTGGATTCTTAGAACCCACCTCAAGAAGATGCTGAGTACAGCAGGTGATAATCTTGATATTTGCACTACAGTCATTTTTTGGAGGATTAGCTATCTGGAGAAATTCCTTTTGTCAGATCTTGAACATTCCAAGGTTCTTTTTCATTAGCCGGGCGCATCCTCTAGGTGGCGATAGAACTCTAGCAGAGTTACATCATTCCCTATTATCCATGGCGGCCTCGAGGGGGAATAGTAATTATCGCCACCTAGAGGATGCGCCCGGCTAACGGATAAGTACCCATTCCAACTCAGCTTTCAGACTTTTAAGCCCAATCTACACGATACGATTCTTTATACGATTCGATTACGATTCTATTTGCGCTCCGATTAAATCCAACATGTCCAAAAGGGATTTGATTCGATTCAATTCTATTTGCCATTGCAAAACAATGGCAAATCAAAATTGAATCGAATCCCGATCGGACATGTCGGATTTAATCGGATCGTAAATAGAATCGTAATCAAATCGTACAAAGAATCGTATCGTGTAGATGGGGCTGAAGCCAGGAGCTGCTTAGATCCCTTTAAACCTGCAGAGCTAATACATTTCAGCAGCTGCCAGTTAATTATCCTGCAGATTTGTAAATAGGGATTGTCAATAAGATGCAAATAAGTCAATGAAGAATTATGCAAATTTATGTAGCTTGAAAATAGACCAATTGAATTCTACCTCAGCAGGATGCAATTGGTCTATTTTCAAGCTGCACAAATTTGCATGAAAAATGTACACAATCCTGCATCAGCTCCGAATAGTTTGCCTCTCAGGGCTCGTTTCCACTATTGCGGTGCGGAATCGCCTGGATTCCACCACGGATGAAATTGCATGCGAATGCGTTTCCGCATGCGTTTTTCCCGCGATTTCGCATGGCTAAGGTAATATGCGATTTTAACCATGTCACTGGCTGTGTAAATTTACATTACATTCCATGCGAAATCGCACGTGAAATCGTGGGAAAAACGCATGACAAAACTGCATGCGATTTCCCTGCATTGCTGGTGAATCGCACGCATTCCAGCCGCATGCGAAATCTGACGGCTCTGCTGTGCAGATTTCCCCTGCACACTGAAACCGCTCCCACACCACGCACAAGTGGAAACAGTCCCATCCACTTGTATTGCCTATGCGAAAATTCACTATAGTGGAAACGGGCCCTCAGTGATCATCCCTGTTGATTAAATATTTGCAACTCCTGAATACCTCTTGCAAAGTTTAGGGCGCTAGTCTACTGTAGGGGACCCGACCCAGCAAGAAACCTTGTTGGGAAATTCTGCTAAAGTGATTGGGTAGACCGCACCCTCTCAAACGGCTAGGTTTCCAATAGATTGTAGTAAACTATGCCCACACTGTTCAGCCAATCACAACGCTTTGTGCTGTGAGGGGGCGTTCACACTAGGGGCGTTTTTGACATTTTTTTAAGCGCTGGCAATATTCAAAAGTGCCCTGAAAGCGCTTGTGCAATCATTCTCTATAAAAAACTTCACATCTGAGCGGTTCGTTTCCGATCCGCTCTGAAAAGCGGTGCATGGGCCATTTTTGAGGCGATTCCGCCGCAATGGAAGGTATAGGAAAAATGCAAAACGCTCACAAAATCGCTTTGTGGAGTGATTGCGTGAGCGTTTTAAAGAATAAATATATTGCATTTATGCTTTTCCGGATCAAAGAGTTCACTTCCCGACGTTAGTTAGTCAAAAGCGCTTAGAAAAGCGCTTAATAAAAACGTCCAAAAAGGATCAAAAAACAGCCGACGCGAACGGACACGCACTGGGAACAAGGCCTTAGGGCCCATTCACACTTGAAAGCGCAAAATGTTTTGCGCGAGTGATTTTTCAGCGGAAAAAAAAAAATCACTGAACACTGCAGTGATTTTTCAGCAATCGCATTTAGCGCTCTATACCACTGAAACGTGATCGCCGGGAAATCGCCTGAAAATGGTGCAGGCGACGCCTTTGCGTTTTGCGATTTCTGGCGATTAGCGCAAACCACCCAAGTAAGAACGGGCCCATGGGGTTTTATTACACTAGCCCGATCGGGTCCACTCTATTGCACAGGCACAGGACTTGATCTGACTTGCCTATTTCTGCAGGATAGTGATGTAGGCGAGCTGTTCTTTGTAAATAGCTATGGACAGCCTGACCCTGTACTATTTCTGGGTCACAATGTCCTGCAGAAGTACGCATGCCTTTGTCTACATGCGTCCATTACTATGCATGCCCTGGCCCGGCGGTGCGCTTCCTTGACTGCACGCCTGTGGCCGGGCATGCTTTGCACAAGTGTGTGATGTCACGAAGCGTGCCCGGCCCCAGGCAAGCAATCAAGGACTCGCACCGCCGGGCCAGGGCATGCATAGTAATGGGTGTGAGCAGACAAGGGCAAGCGTACTACTGCAGGACATTGCGACCCGGAAATAGTACAGGGGCAGGCTGCCTATAACTATTCGCTGGCGAGCTGTTCGCCAGCGTCACTACTGCAGGGGCGTGAATGGAGAGCTGCTAGTGCGCCTGCGCAAGGCTCCCAACAAGGGGCGACCAGCGGATCTTCAGGAGTCCTAGCGCTGGATCCTATCTCCAGATGTGGACGCCTCTTTAGGATCCAGAGGCTTTCACCTTCGCGATAAATACCAGCAGGACACTTTTTTTCAGTACGGGTACATTTTAAAAACCGATGTGTAAATAAAGGTTAAAATATTTCATAAATTAGTACTCTTGGTATACAATTGTGATAAAAAATAAATAAAATTAAAAAAATGAGATCTCCCCGGGCCAGGTAGGCCCCTGACACCTGTCTACACTGTTTTCTGTACAGCAAGCAGCCATTTCCTGGTTATTGTGGAAATAGTTGGATTTTGGGCAACCGTCACACAAGGTACACAGACAAAGCAGGCTTGGGACCCACTAGAAAGCGCTATCGCAATCGCTAGCGTTTTGTGGTAACGAGTTTGCAAGTGATTTTGGAAGCGATTTCCCTGCTCCTATACATTAGAATGGAAATGTTTCCAACGTGCTGCATGTCCTGTGATTGCGATTTGCCTAATCGCAATCGCTCTAGTGGAATCTGTCCTATCCATTTACATTGGCGGAGAGTTTAGGGAAATCCCTAGCGATTGAAAACGAACCCTAAACGCTCAAAAAATGCTCTGGTGGCAGAGGCGTAACTAGACTTAATAGGGCCCCCCTGCGAAAATAATAGCATGAGGCCCCCTTGTTCCCCAAACCTCATGTGGGTCACATGATCGGGAGCCGGTGATTGGCAGCAGAGAGTGCTCTGCTGTGAAGCAGGAAAACATTACACACGCTCCTGCACATGTTTCTGTGAGGAAACACGGAGGTTTTTTTTTTCTAATTGGCTGCACTAGCGGTTGGGAAAAAAGAGGAGGCTCTCCCAAAGCCTCTGGGCCCCCCCTGCAATGGCGGGGGTCACAGGGGTGACTGCTACGCCCATGTCTAGTGGGTCCCGGCCCTTAGTCACCACCAGCCCGGATCTCCTGTGGTGACATTTTTTTTGCATCTTTATAAGATTTTGCAATTTTGCATCTATAGGTGTACATATCAGAAAGTGCCACCCAACCATTGACTTTAAAGAAAACCTGTAACTAAAAAAATGTTTCACTGGGGGGTACTCACCTCGGGAGGGAGAAGCCTCCGGATCCTATCAAGGCTTCCCCCGTCCTCCTCTGTCCCACGGCGGTCTCGCTGTGCCCCTCTGAACAGCGGGGATGTAAATATTTACCTTCCCGGCTCCAGCGCAGGCTCAGTATCGGCTTTCCGCTCGGAGATAGCCGATCGCTGTCGGTCCGCTCTACTGCGCAGGTGTAAGTCTCCTGCGCCTGCGTAGTAGAGCGAACCCGATGGAAATCGCCTATTTCCGTGCTGAGAGCTGCAGGGAAGGTAAATATATCAGGCCTTGCCAGGCATGTCGAGCCAGGATTGCGGGAGGCTTCGGGAGAGCCAGCGTTGGATTGCCTGCAGCTACAGGGGTGGGGAAGCCTCATTGGGACCCTGAGGTTTCCCCCTCCTGATGTAAGTACACCCCAGGGTTCTTTTTTTCAGTACAGTCTCTTTAATGTATTAGTGTGAGAAAATGCAACCCAACCTAACCCTATTCTCATACAAAACCCTCCTCTGGCGGGCAACTAATAACCCCCCGGAGGGAATTAATAACGCCCCCTTTGCGGGAAACTACCACTTGGCAGGCAAGAATACGCCCTGGAGGGCAAGTAATACCCCCTTAGCGGGCAACTAGAAACCCCCCACTGGAGTGAACTAATAACCCCCTCCCTTGTTGAGCTACTAATAACCCCCCTTCCTGAGGGAAATAAACACCGGAGGTGGCAAAATCTTACTGCCGGGATAAGGGAAAGATGCGCTGCACATGCACTGTACAGGGAAATGTTATGAGTTGCAAAATCTTTCATCACACTGCATTGGCACTACTATAGTTGGTCTGTCTAATATACTTTTACTGCAGCAAACATTGTCATAAGCTTTTATAGATATAAACACTGTATAGTCAAGTAACAGCCACAGCGTGAGCAAACAGAGGACCAGTTGTGGTCTTCCCCTCCCCATCAGCGCATTGTGGTGGGCTCCTCTCATTACTTGCTCCTGAATCTAGGCACTGGGACAGTGTTGAGGTGAGGGCTGTGACGCAGGTCCACTGCACAGGAAGAGGCTATCCAATAGTGATGAGACCACAAGTACATTACTAGCCAAAGTAGTGATTCTAATGAGGCTTAATAGCCTCAGGTGAGCAGCTGGGAGAGGGGATTACCCAGATGTCCGGCGCTTCTCTGCATATCACACGCTCGCACGCACTCAATACCGCGCTCGCTTGCACTCAATAATGAGCACTTCCTCCTTCCGGCTGGAAGAAAGAAGTGCTTGGTATTGAGTCATGGGACGCCTCCCGTTGGACGCGTGCGAGCGTGTAATACGCATAGAAGCGCCGGACATCGGGGTAATTAACCCCCTCTCTCCAGGCCGCACACCTGAGGTTATTAACCACTTGAGGACCGCAGTGTTAAACCCCCCTAAAGACCAAGCCATTTTCTGTAAACTGACCACTGCAGCTTTAAGGGCTCGCTGCAGGGCCGCACAACTCAGCACACAAGTGATTCCCCCTTTTTCTCCCCAGCAACAGAGCTCTCTATTGATGGGGTCTGATCGCTCCCCCATTTTTTAAAAATATTTGCTTGATTATTTTGTTAATAAATTTCTAAATTTTTTTTACTTTTTTGTCTCCAGCCCTCCCTCTCCCCCCCCCCCCCCCCGCCAGCCAATCAGCGTGATCGTCTGTCATAGGCTTCAGCCTATGACAGCCAATCACTTCCCTGCCTCTGGAGGGGACAGCTGTGTTGCACGGCTGTTGCCTGTACAGCAATAAAAGACGGCAGTGTCGCAGTCTAAGGGCCCTTTTCCACTAGCAATCGCAATCATAAATCACAAACGCCAGCGATTGCGATTTTTCATTTGCATTGCATTATCATTGTAAAAATCACTCCAGAAAGCGGTTGCGATTTGCGAGTTACAAATTGAATCACTGTAGTGGAAAATACTTCTCGTGATTCAGGGCCCAGACTGTGCAGGGATTTGAATGTCAGCAGTCCAATCTTGAAGAGTATTCTCCTGGCTACCAGTAGAATGGAGAATACTCTTCAAGATTGGACTGGACATTCAAATCCCTGCACAATCTGGGCCCTGGATACATGAAGGACTTGCTAAAGCTGCACCACACCTCTCACAACCTCAGATCAGCAAGTTCTGTAAACTTGGTCACTCCCAGAGTGCACCGCAAAAAATCTGGAGATAGAGCCTTCTGCCATGCTGCCCCTACTCTCTGGAACTCCCTACCACACCCAGTAAAGACAGCACCATCCCTGGAGCTATTCAAATCCAAACTGAAAGGCTACCTGTTTAGCCTGGCATTTCCAGACTTATAAAATTTCTTCCTCTGTACCACGATGGTCTGAGCCATGCTTATGCGCTTTGAGTCCCACGGGAGAAAAGCGCTTTACAAATGTTATTTGTTGTTGTTGTTGTTGTTGTTGATTTCTATGAAAAAGTAACAACCCCAGCGATTTAAAAATCACTAGCGATTTAGCAATCGCAATCGCTCTAGTGGAAAAGGGCCCTAACAGTCTCCCAGCGGCGATCGCCCATAGGAGACTGAAGGCGGAGCTCCGCCATCAGAGTGGGAATGTGCATCAGCATGCGCGATCGTCTGCCACCCACGCCCCAAGAACCTTACGCCGATTGGTGTTAGCCAATACACGGCTCATACTGGTACTTTGTTAACCACTTAACGACCGCAGGTAGTAAGTGGTATTACATGGACGAGCGGCCTTTCCATGTCAGTTCACGGAGGGTGCCTCCGTGAACAGACTGTGAGCCGCCGATCGTGGCTCCATAGCTCCCAAATGTCCCTTTTTGGGAGCCCTGTCCCTCTGTCCCTCTTTCACCCTAATTTGTCCCTCTTTCAGGACTTTGTCCCTCTTTCTATGTAAATATATATGTATATTTCTCTACTAAAAATGTGTTTGATTGACTCTAAACTTTATTCCCATCCTGTAAATTGATATATTACTAATTTTAAAATGTTACTATGAAGGAAAATGAACCAGGATAGAAAGGACCAGTGTAGTATGAATTATAAAACAACATATTTTTCTTATGAAATCTTTATGGTATGCATGACTAGAGGTGCGGTGGGGCGTGGCCAGGGGTGTGGCAAGGGCATGGCTTGAGGACCTAGGGCTTTCTACCCCTTAAAGAGACTCCGTAACAAAAATTGCATCCTGTTTTGTATCATCCTACAAGTTCCAAAAGCTATTCTAATGTGTTCTGGCTTACTGCAGCACGTTTTACTATCACCATCTCTGTAATAAATCAACTTATCTCTCTCTTGTCAGACTTGTCAGCCTGTGTCTGGAAGGCTGCCAAGTTCTTCAGTGTTGTGGTTCTGTGATGCATCTCCCCTCTCCAGGCCCCTCTCTGCACACTGCCTGTGTGTTATTTAGATTAGGGCAGCTTCTCTCTGCTCTATTATCTTTTACAAGCTGGATAAATCGTCCTTTGAGCTGGCTGGGCTTTCACATACTGATGAATTACATACAGTCAGAGCTGTCTGCACTCTGCAGTAAGAAACAACCTGACACTTCAGTGGAAGATAGCTGCAGGGGGAAAGATGGTGTATGGATGTATTTTCTATGTGTGCACATACTGTACATCAACCTACTTCCTGTTTTGGTGGCCATTTTGTTTGTTTATAAACAAACTTTTTAAAACAGTTTTTAACCACTTTTAATGCGGCGGGGAGCGGCGAAATTGTGACAGAGTGTAATAGGAGATGTCCCCTAACACACTGGTATGTTTACTTTTGTGCGATTTTAACAATACAGATTCTCTTTAAGGACCGGCCACTTTTTTTCCATTCAGACCACTGCAGCTTTCACGGTTTATTGCTCGCTCATACAACCTACCACCTAAATGAATTTTGGCTCCTTTTCTTGTCACTAATAAAGCTTTCTTTTGGTGCTATTTGATTGCTCCTGCGATTTTTACTTTTTATTATATTCATCAAAAAAGACATGAATTTTGGCAAAAAAATGATTTTTTTAACTTTCTGTGCTGACATTTTTCAAATAAAGTAAAATTTCTGTATACATGCAGCACGAAAAATGTGGACAAACATGTTTTTGATTAAAAAAAACCCATTCAGTGTATATTTATTGGTTTGGGTAAAAGTTATAGCGTTTACAAACTATGGTGCAAAAAGTGAATTTTTCCATTTTCAAGCATCTATGACTTTTCTGACCCCCTGTCATGTTTCATGAGGGGCTAGAATTCCAGGATAGTATAAATACCCCCCAAATGACCCCATTTTGGAAAGAAGACATCCCAAAGTATTCACTGAGAGGCATAGTGAGTTCATAGAAGATATTATTTTTTGTCACAAGTAAGCGGAAAATGACACTTTGTGACAAAAAAAAAAGTTTCCATTTCTTCTAACTTGCGACAAAAAAAAAAATGAAATCTGCCACGGACTCACCATGCCCCTCTCTGAATACCTTGAAGGGTCTACTTTCCAAAAATGGGGTCATTTGTGGGGTGTGTTTACTGTCGTGACATTTTGGGGGTGCTAAATTGTAAGCACCCCTGTAAAGCCTAAAGGTGCTCATTGGACTTTGGACCCCTTAGCGCAGTTAGGCTGCAAAAAAGTGCCACACATGTGGTATTGCCGTACTCAGGAGAAGTAGTATAATGTGTTTTGGGGTGTATTTTTACACATACCCATGCTGGGTGGGAGAAATATCTCTGTAAATGACAATTTGTACACACAATTGTCCATTTACAGAGATCTTTCTCCCACTCAGCATGGGTATGTGTAAAAATACACCCCAAAACACATTATACTACTTCTCCTGAGTACGGCGATACCACATGTGTGGCACTTTTTTGCACCCTAACTGCGCTAAAGGGCCCAAAGTCCAATGAGTACCTTTAGGATTTCACAGGTCATTTTTGTTTCAAGACTACTCCTCACGGTTTAGGGCCCCTAAAATGCCAGGGCAGTATAGGAACCCCACAAATGACCCCATTTTAAAAAAGAAAGACACCCCAAGGTATTCCGTTAGGAGTATAGTGAGTTCATAGAAGATTTTATTTTTTGTCACAAGTTAGCGGAAAATGACACTTTGTGAAAAAACACAATTAAGCGTGTAGGCGGGTGATTGGGTGCCCGCAAGGGGCAGATTAGGGTCTGATCTGATGGGTAACAGTGACAGGTGGTGATAGGGGGTGATTGATGGGTGATTGATGGGTAATTAGTGGGTGTTTAGAGGAGAGAATAGATGTAAACACTGCGCTTGGGTGGTGATCTGATGTCGGATCTGCAGGCGATCTATTGGTGTGGGTGGGTGATCAGATTGCCCGCAAGGGGCAGGTTAGGGGCTGATTGATGGGTGGCAGTGACAGGGGGTGATTGATGGGTGGCAGTGACAGGGGGTGATTTATGGGTGATTGACAGGTGATTAGTGGGTTATTACAGGGAAGGACAGATGTAAATAATGCCCTGGCGAATTGATAGGGGGGGTCTGAGGGCAATCTGAGCGTGTAGGCGGGTGATTGGGTGCCCGCAAGGGGCAGATTAGGGTCTGATCTGATGGGTAACAGTGACAGGTGGTGATAGGGGGTGATTGATGGGTAATTAGTGGGTGTTTAGAGAAGAGAATAGATGTAAACACTGCGTTTGGGTGGTGATCTGATGTCAGATCTGCGGGCGATCTATTGGTGTGGGTGGGTGATCAGAGGGGCAGGTTAGGGGCTGATTGATGGGTGGCAGTGACAGGGGGTGATTGATGGGTGATTGACAGGTGATTGACAGGTGATCAGGGGGGATAGATGCATACAGTACACAGGGGGGGGGGGGGGGGGGGTCTGGGGAGAATCTGAGGGGTGGGGGGGGTGAGATAAAAAAAAATAGCGTTGACAGATAGTGACAGGGAGTGATTGATGGGTGATTAGGGGGGTGATTGGGTGCAAACAGGGGTCTGGGGGGTGGGCAGGGGGGGGTCTGATGGGTGCTGTGGGCGATCTGGGGCAGGGGGGGGGGAATCAGTGTGCTTGGTGCAGACTAGGGTGGCTGCAGCCTGCCCTGGTGGTCCCTCGGACACTGGGACCACCAGGGCAGGAGGCAGCCTGTATAATACACTTTGTAAACATTACAAAGTGTATTATACACTTTGTATGCGGCGATCGCGGGGTTAACATCCCGCCGGCGCTTCCGTTTAGCCGGCGGGATGTTGCGGCGGGCGAGCGGTGACAGGCGCCGGCGGAGGATCGCGTCACGGATGACGCGATCGCTCCGCCCATGCCCCTACAAGGACCGCCGCCATTTGTCTATACGGCGGTCCTTGCGGGGTGCACTTCCCGGCCGCCTCTGTGCGTTAGGCGGTCGGGAAGTGGTTAAGTGTCCCTTTTTCTAATCTCAATAAGTTGGGAGGTATGCACGCCTAAACACTCGGGGAAGAAATCCCCGCTGTTTACATCATACGGCGCTGCTGTTAATCTAAACTCTCCTATGGGAACATAATGCATGTGGCGGTGCAGAAAATGAAAGTAGACATGCTGCCCATAGCAACTGCGTCAGTTATATCAGTCAGGGCAGAGGAAAGCATGAAAGTGGAACTACTTTCAAAATCCATTTTTAACAATAGTCGTTTATTTGCACAGAGTGTAACAGCAACACACTAATAATCAGAAACAATATCCGCTGCAGCTGAAATGACAGGCCAGGCCATGCAGACATGACAGGTGCTCTTATGTGTGAGCAGAATGTGCCGGTATCTGGAGGTGGCAGAGGTACAGAAATCAATTTAGCCACATCTAGGTAAATAACAAGTATATGTGAGTTAAAGCACTTTGGGCAAGTGATGGGACGCCGCGTGTCCCCCGCATCACCTCCCGCAGTCATGCGATCGTCTCCGGCACCTGATCGTCTCCCGCTCTGCAGGAAGCGTGCCATGTGGGTTGCGCGGTAAACCTCACGTGCGGACACACTAGCGGCAGTACCGAGCAGCAGAAGCGGACGCATCTCCGGACTCTTCCCCACCACATACATTCCTGTGTAACAAGAGCCGCCTACTTGCTACAAACATCTCACGGAGGACCGATGGATCAGCAGTGCGCATGTCAGACAGCTTCCTCTACAGAGCGCCACCGTGTGGCCGTCAGTAAGGTGACCATTACTCTATAGGAAAACCTGTTTAGCGAGGCAGCAGCATACAGATCCCTCCTCCCCCTTGTTCTCCTTCTCCCAGCCACAGGGCACAATACACTGTCACATCCAGCCACAATAAGCAGTGCACCGGATACATGTCCAATGTGATCAAACTATGCAGCCCCCTTTTTTATATAGTTATATATGTCTAGCAGTGCACTTCCTATCTATTTCTACTATGAATCTTTACTCCTCAGTAATAGCTAAACAGTAATGATGATCTAGTTGTAGAAATGACAATAGACGCTCTATCTAGTATTACTATCCAGTAATATTTATGAACATTAAGATATGTTATATATGGTATATACTGTATTACATAAAGTACTTTGGCCAGAAGTGCTCGTGTCACAGGCTCGAGCATGCACAACATGACGTCACAAAAGCTGCTGCTACGTGGAAACACGGGCAATGAACGGGCTAAGGAGTCTGCGCTGCACGAGAGTCACAAGTCTCTGCTGTACGCAAGCTGATACCAGACGTGGAGGTCGCTACCCACTAGAGGCATCAACACGGAGCAGCCAGGAACCAGAAGACCATACACCAGCCCAGAGGAGAGCATTAGTAGTGTGCGGAGCTCCCCCTTGTGGCCGTTATAAAGCAATCTCACTGTGAAAGTGTGTCCCCTATTGACATTTTAGGAAGATTAAAATAAAAAGCGATAGAAGCCAGTTCGATCAGAGGAAGAGAGTGTATTCTGAGATTTCTGCATGTCAGAATTACTGTATGCAAGGCTGCTGAGCAGTAAGGAATATAGGGCGGCTGTAATGTTGGCGGCTGCTTACAGAGCTGCAGGTGATCAGGGGCGCTGCTGCAAATGACAGTCTACTTAGGTAAATAAATGTGTCCTGCATACAATGGGAGGTTTAATTATAAAAAATGTGACTGTTGGGTAAAGCAGTAACTGTGGGGTTAGAGACGAGGGCATGTTTGAGGGCTCGTTTCCACTTGTCCGGCGCGATTCCGGTGCGGAAAACGTGTGAACGAATCCGCATATGGTTGCGGATTCGTTTGCGTTTCCATACGTTTTTCACGTGAAAACGCACACGGTTTGCGGTATGCGGATTTAACTATGTCAATGCTAGTAAGCATTGACATAGGTTTTTGAATGAAAACGTATGGAAAATTGCAAGAGTAAAACACTTGCGATTTTACAGTTAGTTACATTAGCAGTGAAACGCGTCCGGGTGTGCGGTGATGGAATTCTGATGGTTCTGCTGTGCAGATTTTTTCTGCACAACAAACTGCGCAGATTTCCAGCGCTAGTGGAAACGAGCCCGTTTAGTCACATTATTTACGCGAATCTGCATGCAGAAAATGCATGCAGATTCGCTGTAGTGGAAACGGGCCTTGAAAGAAATAAAGCTAAATTGAATTTAGACTTAATCTCTATAGAAAAGCTGGAATAGAATTAACTCAGGTACGTCGCTAGGCGGTTTTATCTGGGACACCGCCCACGAACCTGTTGCCATGGTGCCCCAGATGCAATATTGTCGGGTTCCCCATGAGCAGCCCTCCCCCCGTAGTGTGCCGACTCCCCGCTACTGCCATGATAAGACCTCAGATCGTGGCGACTAGGGAAGCGTACCTCCCAACTTTTTGAGATGAGAAAGAGGGCCACTTAAGCCACACCCCTGATCACGCCCCCATCACACCCCTAGTCTCGAATACCATAAAGATTTCATAAGAAAAATATGTTGTTTTATTATTCAAACCACACTGGTCCTTTCTATCATGGTGCATTTTACTTTAAATTGATACATTACTAATTTTAAAATGTTAATATGAAGGATGGGAATAAAGTTTAGAGTCAATCAAGCACATTTTTTAGTAGATAAATATTTATATTTACATAGAAAGAGGGACAAAGAGCCGAAAGAGGGACACATGAGGACAGAGGGTCAGGGGTCCCAAAGAGAGACTGTCCCTCCAACAGAGGGATAGTTGGTAGCTATGGGAACGGCAGAGCAGGACGCACTTCAAATGTGGAAGTGAGGTCACTAGTCACTTCCTGTATGTGTGTCCTGCTCTGCCTTCCCCAGTCACCGTGATCTGAGGTCTGTAGCGCTGCTGCCAGCCCCCAGACCAGCAAAGCCCCAGGGCCAACAAAGCAAAGCCCCCAGCCTAGCAAAGCCCCCTTCAAAGCAAAGACCCTGGGCCCCAGATCAGCAAAGCAAAGCCCCTAGCCCAGAAAAGCCCCCAGTCCAGCCTAGCAAAGCCCCCAGCAAAGCAAAACCCCCAGCAAAGCCAAGAACCCGGGGCCCAGACCAGAAAAGCCCCCAGCCCAGAAAAGCACCCAATCCAGTCGAGCAAAGCCCCAGACCAGCAAAGCCCCTTTGCCAAAGCAAAGCCCCCAGACCAGCAAAGCCTCTAGGCCCCAGCAAAGCACAGCCCCAGCAAAGCCCAAAGCAAAGTTCCCGGGCCCCAGCTCAAAAAAGCGTACATCCAAGCAAAGCCCCCAGCTCAGCAAAGGCATCCAAAAATGCCCCCAGCCCAGTAAAGCCCTCACCCCAGCAAAGCCCCAAGCAAATAGCCCAGCACCCAGCAAAGCCAGGCCGGCTCAGCATCACCGCCAGCCAGGCCACAGCATCAATGCCAGCTCATCATCACCACCAGCAAGCCCAACATAACCGCCAGCCGAGTACAGCACACAGGCGAGCCAGCTGAAGACAAAACAGAATCCAGGTGAGGGGATTATTTTTGTGAAATAGTGCCTATTTAACCACTTGCCGACCGCACGCTTATACCGTGCGTCGGCAAAGTGGCAGCTGCAGGACCAGCGACGCAGTACTGCGTCGCCAGCTGCAGGCTGATTAATCAGGAAGCAGCCGCTCGTGCGAGCGGCTGCTTCCTGTCAAATCACGGCGGGGGGCTCCGTGAATAGCCTGCGGGCCGCCGATGGCGGCTCGCAAGCTAAATGTAAACACAAGCGGAAATAATCCGCTTTGTTTACATTTGTACGGCGCTGCTGCGCAGCAGCGCCGTAAAGCAGATCGGCGATCCCCGGCCAATCAGCGGCCGGGGATCGCCGCCATGTGACAGAAGACAGCCTGTCACTGGCTGCACAGGACGGATAGCGTCCTGTGCAGCCCAGATCTCCCGGGGGAGCAGGTAGGAGAGGGAGGGGGGAGAATGTCGCCGCGGGGGGGGGCTTTGAGGTGCCCCCCCCGCAAAATGCCTGCAAGTAGGAGCGATCAGACCCCCCCTGCACATCATCCCCATAGGGGGGAAAAAAGGGGGGCGATCTGATCGCTCTGTGTGGCCACGGATCTGTGCTGGGGGCTGCAGAGCCCACCCAGCACAGATCCAAACAAACAGCGCTGGTCCTTAAGGGGGGGTAAAGGGTGGGTCCTCAAGTGGTTAATATATTTGTTACACTACTGCTATGTTCATGCACATTTGGCCCCACCTTTGACCACACCTACTTTCCAGCGACATCACCAAGCCTATTTTTTGCCGCTTTTAGTGCCCAGGGGTGCCCAGGATCTCCCAGGAACCTAGCAACACCCTTGAATTAACCACTTCAGGACCACAGGCTCTCCCCCTCCCCCCCCCCCCCCCCCAGTGACCAGGCGATTTTTTACAATTAAGTCCTCTGCAGCTTCAGAGCCATATGATGCAGCACAGATATGAAGCCCCCCTTTTCTGCCCACCAACAGAGCTTTCTGTTCGCGGGCTCTGATCGCTGCTGCTGGAGTTTTTTTATTCATTTATAGGTTATTTAATTTTGAATAAAAATGTGTATTTTTTATTTATGGTTCCCTTCCCCCGACAGCCAATCACAGCGATCAGCTCTCATAGGCATCAGCCTATGAGAGCTGATCATTCCCTGAGCCTCCCCAGGGGACAGCCGAGTGACACGGCTGTGCCCAGTACAGCGCTGCTGTAGATCGCAGTACTGTACAATGTAACAATGTAAATAGATGGCTGTTTCACCATCTAACAGTCTTGATAACAGCGATCGCCCCTGGCAGACTGTTGACGGAGCGGAGCTTTCTGTTGGTGGGCTCTGATCGCTGCTGCTGGTTTTGTTTTTTCATTAATTTATATGTTATTTGATTTTGAATAAAAATTTTCCTTCCCCCCAACAGCCAATCACAGCGATTAGCTTTCATAGGCATCAGCTTATGAGAGCCGATCGCTCTCTGAGTCTCCCCAAGGGACAGCCGAGTGACACGGCAGTCCCCAGTACAGCGCGGCTGTAGATCGCAGCATTGTACAATGTAAATAGTCTGCGGTTTAGCCGTCTGATAGCCGCTGGCAGACTCCGCTCCATTATTCAAGCGGGGATGTGCGCGCGATCGCCTGCAAATCACTCCCACAGGACTTGACGCCAATTGGCATTACGCGGTCCGGGGGGGGGGGGGGGGGCGTTATGCGGTGGTAAGGTGGTTAATTGAGACTGAACAATAACTTTGTACAGCGCTAATCCAATTAGAGGGTTAAAGCCTCATTTACACAGTACAATTTTCTGTCAGGACGGATCTATTAGATAATTTCTAATCGGATTGCGTTACATTTTGCAATAGATTTTGGGTACTTATCAAAGCAAGATCGCAAAATTGATATGAAACAATTTGCAAATCTACACACGATGCAATTTCTTATTAGATATATCTAATAGACCTGTCTATCTGATGGAAAATTGTACCGTGTAGATGAGGGTTAAAGAAATCCTGTAACGAAACAAATCTCCCATGGGCGGTACTCACCTCGGGTGGGGGAAGCGTCCGGATCCTATCAAGGCTTTCCCCGTCCTCCTCGGTCCCACGGCGGCGGTGAAAATCCTCCTGGCACGGCAGGGATGTTAATATTTACCTTCCCGGCACCAGCGTAGACGTAGTATCGACTCTCTGCTCGGAGATAGGTGGAAATAGCCGATCGCTGTCGGGCCGTTCTACTGCGCAGGCGCAAGTCTCCTGCACCGGCGCAGTAGAGCGGACCCGACAGAAATCGGCTATTTTCACCTATCTCTGTGCGGAGAACCACAACAGTGCCACCCGCTGGAGCCAGGGAAGGTAAATATATCAGCGCATGTCAGGATTGTTGAGGGAGGATTCCGGTACTCATCGGGGGAGCCAGCGCTGGACTGCCTGCAGCTACAGGGAAGCCTCATTTGGACCCTGAGGCTTCCCCCTCCAGAGGAAAATACCCCCCAGGGGAACTTTTTTTGTTACACACATCCAATTTTCCATAATTGTTAAAGAGAACCTGTAACAGGCTTTAGATCAGGTTTACACTGAATGATTGTCAGCAAGGGACAACTCTTGTGCAGCACAGGCAAAGGAGCTTTCTGTGTTGCCCTCCGGCTATGCTCACAGAGGTGTGTTGGGATAGAGTGAAATTACTATATTGTAACGTCACTTTCCGCACTATAAAAATATTTTATTGGCTGTATACTTCACTGTATGCAGCAACTTTCCCATTGCGCCCAGTGTGAACCTTGCCCAATGGCTGAGTTGACACTGGCAGCTGATAACAATTGACATGTTTTAACTGATCAGTTGTTCTTCTCTCCAAGATGCTGTGCATTTCCGTGCACTTTAGTATGTGTTACAAGCAAGCTTACAATATAATGGAACGGGGCAGAAGACATACGACCTATTGAACCTTGTTATTTGTAGACATGCTGGATAGATATGGTATTGTGGGCCATGCAGCCTTATTAATTTGTTATTTGGGAATATGCTGCTTTTTAAATGTTATTTGGGGACATCATTCTGCCCAATTCTGTCATTTGAAGACATGTTACTGAATCATAGTATTTGTGGTCGTGGTAATAGCTGTTTAATAATAAGATTTGAAGGACATACTGATGTTATATGGTAGACATGCCGCTTGTTATGTAAGGGGGATGATTATTATTGGTTAACATCTTATTCTGTGGTGCCACCTATGAGATGCTTACTAGGGCTGGTTCATACTGAGGATTTCAGTGAGTTAAATTTAAGTATCATGCACTGTTTTCTTATGTTGCAGCTCATGCACCTACGTGACTGGTGCCAAAGCTATAATGCACTAAGGCACCTGCTTTTGTTTGTTATGCAATACACTGATATGCCAAAGTTTGGACAACCTTGTTAATCGTCGTGATTTTCCTGTATAAATCGTTCGTTGTTACGATAAAAATTCTCAGTTAAATATATCATATAGGAGACACACACAGTGATATTTGAGGAGTGAAAGGAAGTGTGCATTTCAGTGTTTCATTTCAGGAAAGGTGACAGATGATAAGGCAGAAGAGTGGAAAAAAAGAAGACGGTGATAGAAGACAGCACAGGTGGGTCCGAGATAAATAAAGTGTGCATTTCAGTGTTTCGTTTCAGGAAAGGTGACAGAAGATGAGAAGGGAAACTGAAAAAAGAAGACGGTGATAAAAGACAGCACAGGTGAGTCCGAGATAAAGAAAGTGTGCATTTCAGTGTTTCGCTTCAGGAAAGGTGATAGAAGATGAGGCGGAAGACTGGAAAAAAGAAGACGGTGATAGAAGACAGCACAGGTGAGTCCGAGATAAATAAAGAGTGCATTTCAGTGTTTCGTTTCAGGAAAGGTGACAGATGATGAGGCAGAAGACTGGAAAAAAGAAGACGGTGATAGAAGACAGCACAGGTGAGTCCGAGATAAATAAAGTGTGCATTTAAGTGTTTCGTTTCAGGAGAGGCAACAGATGATGAGGAGGAAGACTGGTAAAAAGAAGACGGTGATAGAAGACAGCACAGGTGAGTTTGGGATAAATAACGTGTGCTTTTCAGTGTTTCGTTTCAGGAAAGGTCACAGAAGATGAGGCGGAAGACTGGAAAAAAGAAGACAGTGTCAGAAGACAGCACAGGTGAGTCCGAGATAAATAACGTGTGCATTTCAGTGTTTCGTTTCAGGAAAGGTCACAGAAGATGAGGCGGAAGACTGGAGGAAGACTGGAAAAAAGAAGACAGTGATAGAAGACAGCACAGGTGAGTAAAGAGACAAATAAAGTGTGCATTTTAGTGTTTCGTTTCAGGAAAGGTGACAGAAGATGAGGCAGAAGACTGGAAAAAAGAAGATAGTGATAGAAGACAGCACAGGTGAGTCAGAGATAAATAAAGTCTGCATTTCAGTGTTTCGTTTCAGGAGAGGCAACAGATAATGAGGTGGAAGACTGGAAAAAAGAAGACGGTGATAGAAGACAGCACAGGTGAGATGGAAATAAATAACGTGTGCATTTCAGTGTTTCGTTTCAGGAAAGGTCACAGAAGATGAGGCGGAGGACTGGAGGAAGACTGGAAAAAAGAAGACGGTGATAGAAGACAGCACAGGTGAGTCCGAGATAAATAACGTGTGCATTTTAGTGTTTCGTTTCAGGAAAGGTCACAGAAGATGAGACTGAAGACTGGAGGAAGACTGGAAAAAAGAAGACGTGATAGAAGAAAGCACAGGTGAGTCAAGAGATACATAAAGGTCACAGAAGATGAGGCGGAAGACTGGAGGAAGACTGGAAAAACGAAGATGGTGATAGAAGACAGCACAGGTGAGTCCGAGATAAATAAAATGTGCATTTCAGCGTTTCGTTTCAGGAAAGGTGACAGAAGATGAGGCGGAAGACTGGAAAAAAGAAGATGGTGATACAAGACAGCATAGGTTAGTCTGAGATAAATAAAGTGTGCATTTCAGTGTTTCTTTTCAGGAAAGGTGACAGATGATGAGGGAGAAGAGTGGAAAAAAAGAAGACGGTGATAGAAGACAGCACAGGTGAGTACGGGATAAATAAAGTGTGCATTTCAGTGTTTCGTTTCAGGAAAGGTGACAGAAGATGAGGCGGAAGACTAGAAAAAAGAAGATGGTGATACAAGACAGCATAGTTAAGTCCGAGATAAATAAAGTGTGCGTTTCAGTGTTTCTTTTCAGGAAAGGTGACAGATTATGAAGCAGAAGACTGTGAAATTTAGAAGACGGTGATAGAAGACAGCACAGGTGAGTCAAGAGATCAATAATGTGTGCATTTTAGTGTTTCGTTTCAGGAAAGGTGACAGAAGATGAGGCGGAAGACTGGAAAAAAGAAGATCGTGATAGAAGACAGCACAGGTGAGTCCGAGATAAATAAAGTGTGCATTTCAGTTTTTCGTTTCAGGAAAGGTGACAGAAGATGAGGCGGAAGACTGGAAAAAAGAAGATCGTGATAGAAGACAGCACAGGTGAGTCCGAGATAAATAAAGTGTGCATTTCAGTTTTTCGTTTCAGGAAAGGTGACAGAAAATGAGGCGGAAGACTAGAAAAAAGAAGATGGTGATACAAGACAGCATAGTTAAGTCCGAGATAAATAAAGTGTGCGTTTCAGTGTTTCTTTTCAGGAAAGGTGACAGATTATGAAGCAGAAGACTGTGAAATACAGAAGACGGTGATAGAAGACAGCACAGGTGAGTCAAGAGATCAATAATGTGTGCATTTTAGTGTTTCGTTTCAGGAAAGGTGACAGAAGATGAGGCGGAAGACTGGAAAAAAGAAGATCGAGATAGAAGACAGCACAGGTGAGTCCGAGATAAATAAAGTGTGCATTTCAGTTTTTCGTTTCAGGAAAGGTGACAGAAGATGAGGCGGAAGACTGGAAAAAAGAAGACAGTGATAGAAGACAGTACAGGTGAGTCCGAGATAAATAAAGTGTGCATTTCAGTGTTTCGTTTCAGGAAAAGGTGACAGAAGATGAGGCGGGAAACTGAAAAAAGAAGTCAGTGATAAAAGACAGCACAGGTGAGTCCGAGATAAATAAAGTGTGCATTTCAGTGTTTCTTTTCAGGAAAGGTGACAGAAGATGAGGCAGGAAACTGAAAAAAGATGGTGGTGATAGAAGATAGCACAGGTGAGTCCGAGATAAATAACCTGTGCATTTCAGTGTTTTATTCAGGAAAGGTCACAGAAGATGAGGCAGAAGACTGAAGGAAGACAGGAAAAAAGAAGACGGTGAAACAAGACAGCACAGGTAAGTCCAAGAAAAATAAGGTGTGCATTTCAGTGTTTCGTTTCAGGAAAGGTGACAGAAGATGAGGCAGGAAACTGAAAAAAGATGGTGGTGATAGAAGACAGCACAGGTGAGTCCGAGATAAATAAAGTGTGCATTTCAGTGTTTTGTTTCAGTAAAGGCAACTGAAGATGAGGCGGAAGGCTGGAAAAAAAAAAGACGATGATAGAAGACAGCACAGGTGAGTCTGAGATAAATAAAGTGTGCATTTCAGTGTTTCGTTTCAGGAAAGGTGACAGAAGATGAGGCGGGAAACTGGAAAACGACGTTGGTGATAGAAGACAGCACAGGTGAGTCCAAGATAAATAAAGTGTGCATTTCAGTGTTTCGTTTCAGGAAAGGTGACAGAAGATGAGGCGGAAGACTGGAAAAATGAAGACGGTCATAGAAGACAGCACAGGTGATTCCAAGGTAAATAAAGTGTGCATTTCAGTGTTTCGTTTCAGGAAAGGTGACAGAAGATGAGGCAAAAGACTGGAAAAAAGAAGACGGTGATCGAAGACAGCACAGGTGAGTCCGAAGTAAATAACGTGTGCATTTCAGTGTTTCATTTCAGGAAAGGTCACAGAAGATGAGACGGAAGACTGGAGGAAGACTGGAAAAAAGAAGACGTGATAGAAGACAGCACAGGTGAGTCAAGAGATACATAAACTGTGCATTTCAGTGTTTCATTTCAGGAAAGGTGACAGAAGATGAGGCGGCAGACTGGAAAAAAAAAGATGGTGATACAAGACAGCATAGGTTAGTCTGAGATAAATAAAGTGTGCATTTCAGTTTTTCGTTTCAGGAAAGGTGACAGGAGATGAGACGGGAAACTGAAAAAAGAAGATGGTGATAAAAAACAGCACAGGTGATTCCGACATAAATAAAGTGTGCATTTCAGTGTTTCTTATCAGGAAAAGTGACAGATGATGAGGCAGAAGACTGGAAAAATAGAAGATGGTGATAGAAGACAGCACAAGTGAGTCCGAGATAAATAAAGTGTGCATTTCAGTTTTTCGTTTTAGGAAAGGTGACAGAAGATGAGACGGAAGACTGGAAAAAAGAAGACAGTGATAGAAGACAGCACAGGTGAGTCCGAGATAAATAAAGTGTGCATTTCAGTGTTTCGTTTCAGGCGAGGCGACAGAAGATGAGGCAGAAGACTGGAAAAAAGAAGACGGTGATAGAAGACAGCACAGGTGAGTCCGAGATAAATAAAGTGTGCATTTCAGTGTTTCGTTTCAGGAAAGGTGACAGAAGATGAGGCGGAAGACTGGAAAAAAGAAGACAGTGATAGAAGATAGCACAGGTGAGTCCGAGATAAATAAAGTGTGCATTTCAGTTTTTCATTTCAGGAAAGGTCACAGAAGATCAGGCGGAAGACTGGAAAAAAGAAGACGGTGATAAAAGACAGCACAGGTGAGTCCGAGATAAATAAAGTGTGCATTTCAGTGTTTCAATTTAGGAAAGGTGACAGAAGATGAGGCGGAAGACGGGAGGAAGACTGGATAAAAGAAGACGGTGATAGAAGACAGCACAGGTGAGTCCGAGATAAACAACGTGTGCATTTTAGTGTTTCGTTTCAGGAAAGGTCACAGAAGATGAGACGGAAGACTGGAGGAAGACTGGAAAAAAGAAGACGTGATAGAAGAAAGCACAGGTGAGTCAAGAGATACATAAAGTTTGCATTTCAGTGTTTCATTTCAGGAAAGGTGACAGAAGATGAGGCGGAAGACTGGAAAAAAGAAGATGGTGATACAAGACAGCATAGGTTAGTCTGAGATAAATAAAGTGTGCATTTTAGTGTTTCTTTTTAGGAAAGGTGACAGATGATGAGGGAGAAGAGTGGAAAAAAAGAGACGGTGATAGAAGACAGCACAGGTGAGTACGGGATAAATAAAGTGTGCATTTCAGTTTCTCGTTTCAGGAAAGTTGACAGAAGATGAGACGGGAAACTGAAAAAAGAAGACGGAGATAAAAGACAGCACAGGTGAGTCCGACATAAATAATGTGTTCATTTCAGTGTTTCGTTTCAGGAAAGGTCACAGAAGATGAGACGGAAGACTGGAGGAAGACTGGAAAAAAGAAGACGGTGGTAGAAGACAGCACAGGTGAGTCCGAGATAAATAAAGTGTGCATTTCAGTGTTTCGTTTCAGGAAAGGTGACAGAAGATGAGGCGGAAGACTGGAAAAAAGAAGATGGTGATACAAGACAGCACAGGTGAGTCCAAGATAAATAAAGTGTGCATTTTAGTGTTTCTTTTCAGGAATGGTGACAGATGATGAGGGAGAAGAGTGGAAAAAAAGAAGACGGTGATAGAAGACAGCACAGGTGAGTACGGGATAAATAAAGTGTGCATTTCAGTTTTTCGTTTCAGGAAAGGTGACAGAAGCTGAGACGGGAAACTGAAAAAAGAAGACGGAGATAAAAGACAGCACAGGTGAGTCCGACATAAATAAAGTGTGCATTACAGTGTTTCTTTTCAGGAAAGGTGACAGATGATGAGGCAGAAGACTGGAAAAATAGAAGATGGTGATAGAAGACAGCTCAGGTGAGTCCGGGATAAATAAAGTGTGCATTTCAGTTTTTCGTTTCAGGAAAGGTGACAGAAGAAGAGACGGAAGACTGAAAAAAAGAAGACAGTGATAGAAGACAACACAGGTGAGTCCGAGATAAATAAAGTGTGCATTTCAGTGTTTCATTTCAGGAAAGGTGACAGAAGATGAGGCGGAAGACTGGGGAAAAAAAGACGGTGTTAGAAGACAGCACAGGTGAGTCCAAGATAAATAACGTGTTCATTTCAGTGTTTCGTTTCAGGAAAGGTCACAGAAGATGAGGCGGAAGACTGGAGGAAGACTGGAAAAAAGAAGACGGTGATAGATGACAGCACAGGTGAGTCCGAGATAAATAAAGTGTGCATTTCAGTGTTTCGTTTCAGGAAAGGTGACAGAAGATGAGGCGGAAGACTTGAAAAAAGAAGATGGTGATACAAGACAGCATAGTGATGTCCGAGATAAATAAAGTGTGCGTTTCAGTGTTTCTTTTCAGGAAAGGTGACAGATTATGAAGCAGAAGACTGTGAAATACAGAAGACGGTGATAGAAGAAAGCACAGGTGAGTCAAGAGATCAATAATGTGTGCATTTTAGTGTTTTGTTTCAGGAAAGGTGACAGAAGATGAGGCGGAAGACTGGAAAAAAGAAGATAGTGATAGAAGACAGCACAGGTGAGTCCGAGATAAATAAAGTGTGCATTTCAGTTTTTCGTTTCAGGAAAGGTGACAGAAGATGAGGCGGAAGACTGGAAAAAAGAAGACCGTGATAGAAGACAGCACAGGTGAGTCCGAGATAAATAAAGTGTGCATTTTAGTGTTTCGTTTCAGGAAAGGTGACAGAAGATGAGGCGGGAAACTGAAAAAAGAAGACAGTGATAAAAGACAGCACAGGTGAGTCCGAGATAAATAAAGTGTGCATTTCAGTTTTTCTTTTCAGGAAAGGTGACAGAAGATGAGGCAGGAAACTGAAAAAAGATGGTGGTGATAGAAGATAGCACAGGTGAGTCCGAGACAAATAACGTGTGCATTTCAGTGTTTCATTCAGGAAAGGTCACAGAAGATGAGGCGGAAGACTGAAGGAAGACTGGAAAAAAGAAGACGGTGATACAAGACAGCACAGGTGAGTCCAAGAAAAATAAGGTGTGCATTTCAGTGTTTCGTTTCAGGAAAGGTGACAGAAGATGAGGCAGGAAACTGAAAAAAGACGGTGGTGATAGAAGACAGCACAGGTGAGTCTGAGATAAATAAAGTGTGCATTTCAGTGTTTCGTTTCAGGAAAGGTGACAGAAGATGAGGCGGGAAACTGGAAAACGACGTTGGTGATAGAAGAAAGCACAGGTGAGTCCAAGATAAATAAAGTGTGCATTTCAGTGTTTCGTTTCAGGAAAGGTGACAGAAGATGAGGCGAGAAACTGAAAAACGGCGTTGGTGATAGAAGACAGCACAGGTTAGTCCGAGATAAATAAAGTGTGCATTTCAGTGTTTCGTTTAAGGACCGGCGACAGAAGATGAGGCAGAAGACTGGAAAAAAGAAGACGGTGATAGAAGACAGCACAGGTGAGTCCGAGATAAATAAAGTGTGCATTTCAGTGTTTTGTTTCAGTAAAGGCAACTGAAGATGAGGCGGAAGGCTGGAAAAAAAAAGACGATGATAGAAGACAGCACAGGTGAGTCTGAGATAAATAAAGTGTGCATTTCAGTGTTTCGTTTCAGGAAAGGTGACAGAAGATGAGGCAAAAGACTGGAAAAAAGAAGACGGTGATCGAAGACAGCACAGGTGAGTCCGAAGTAAATAACGTGTGCATTTCAGTGTTTCGTTTCAGGAAAGGTCACAGAAGATGAGACGGAAGACTGGAGGAAGACTGGAAAAAAGAAGACGTGATAGAAGACAGCACAGGTGAGTCAAGAGATACATAAACTGTGCATTTCAGTGTTTCATTTCAGGAAAGGTGACAGAAGATGAGGCGGCAGACTGGAAAAAAAAAGATGGTGATACAAGACAGCATAGGTTAGTCTGAGATAAATAAAGTGTGCATTTCAGTTTTTCGTTTCAGGAAAGGTGACAGGAGATGAGACGGGAAACTGAAAAAAGAAGATGGTGATAAAAAACAGCACAGGTGATTCCGACATAAATAAAGTGTGCATTTCAGTGTTTCTTATCAGGAAAAGTGACAGATGATGAGGCAGAAGACTGGAAAAATAGAAGATGGTGATAGAAGACAGCACAAGTGAGTCCGAGATAAATAAAGTGTGCATTTCAGTTTTTCGTTTTAGGAAAGGTGACAGAAGATGAGACGGAAGACTGGAAAAAAGAAGACAGTGATAGAAGACAGCACAGGTGAGTCCGAGATAAATAAAGTGTGCATTTCAGTGTTTCGTTTCAGGCGAGGCGACAGAAGATGAGGCAGAAGACTGGAAAAAAGAAGACGGTGATAGAAGACAGCACAGGTGAGTCCGAGATAAATAAAGTGTGCATTTCAGTGTTTCGTTTCAGGAAAGGTGACAGAAGATGAGGCGGAAGACTGGGGAAAAAAAGACGGTGTTAGAAGACAGCACAGGTGAGTCCAAGATAAATAACGTGTTCATTTCAGTGTTTCGTTTCAGGAAAGGTCACAGAAGATGAGGCGGAAGACTGGAGGAAGACTGGAAAAAAGAAGACGGTGATAGATGACAGCACAGGTGAGTCCGAGATAAATAAAGTGTGCATTTCAGTGTTTCGTTTCAGGAAAGGTGACAGAAGATGAGGCGGAAGACTTGAAAAAAGAAGATGGTGATACAAGACAGCATAGTGATTTCCGAGATAAATAAAGTGTGCGTTTCAGTGTTTCTTTTCAGGAAAGGTGACAGATTATGAAGCAGAAGACTGTGAAATACAGAAGACGGTGATAGAAGAAAGCACAGGTGAGTCAAGAGATCAATAATGTGTGCATTTTAGTGTTTTGTTTCAGGAAAGGTGACAGAAGATGAGGCGGAAGACTGGAAAAAAGAAGATAGTGATAGAAGACAGCACAGGTGAGTCCGAGATAAATAAAGTGTGCATTTCAGTTTTTCGTTTCAGGAAAGGTGACAGAAGATGAGGCGGAAGACTGGAAAAAAGAAGACCGTGATAGAAGACAGCACAGGTGAGTCCGAGATAAATAAAGTGTGCATTTTAGTGTTTCGTTTCAGGAAAGGTGACAGAAGATGAGGCGGGAAACTGAAAAAAGAAGACAGTGATAAAAGACAGCACAGGTGAGTCCAAGATAAATAAAGTGTGCATTTCAGTGTTTCTTTTCAGGAAAGGTGACAGAAGATGAGGCAGGAAACTGAAAAAAGATGGTGGTGATAGAAGATAGCACAGGTGAGTCCGAGACAAATAACGTGTGCATTTCAGTGTTTCATTCAGGAAAGGTCACAGAAGATGAGGCGGAAGACTGAAGGAAGACTGGAAAAAAGAAGACGGTGATACAAGACAGCACAGGTGAGTCCAAGAAAAATAAGGTGTGCATTTCAGTGTTTCGTTTCAGGAAAGGTGACAGAAGATGAGGCAGGAAACTGAAAAAAGACGGTGGTGATAGAAGACAGCACAGGTGAGTCTGAGATAAATAAAGTGTGCATTTCAGTGTTTCGTTTCAGGAAAGGTGACAGAAGATGAGGCGGGAAACTGGAAAACGACGTTGGTGATAGAAGAAAGCACAGGTGAGTCCAAGATAAATAAAGTGTGCATTTCAGTGCTTCGTTTCAGGAAAGGTGACAGAAGATGAGGCGAGAAACTGAAAAACGGCGTTGGTGATAGAAGACAGCACAGGTTAGTCCGAGATAAATAAAGTGTGCATTTCAGTGTTTCGTTTAAGGACCGGCGACAGAAGATGAGGCAGAAGACTGGAAAAAAGAAGACGGTGATAGAAGACAGCACAGGTGAGTCCGAGATAAATAAAGTGTGCATTTCAGTGTTTTGTTTCAGTAAAGGCAACTGAAGATGAGGCGGAAGGCTGGAAAAAAAAAGACGATGATAGAAGACAGCACAGGTGAGTCTGAGATAAATAAAGTGTGCATTTCAGTGTTTCGTTTCAGGAAAGGTGACAGAAGATGAGGCGGGAAACTGGAAAACGACGTTGGTGATAGAAGACAGCACAGGTGAGTCCAAGATAAATAAAGTGTGCATTTCAGTGTTTCGTTTCAGGAAAGGTGACAGAAGATGAGGCGGAAGACTGGAAAAATGAAGACGGTCATAGAAGACAGCACAGGTGATTCCAAGGTAAATAAAGTGTGCATTTCAGTGTTTCGTTTCAGGAAAGGTGACAGAAGATGAGGCAAAAGACTGGAAAAAAGAAGACGGTGATCGAAGACAGCACAGGTGAGTCCGAAGTAAATAACGTGTGCATTTCAGTGTTTCGTTTCAGGAAAGGTCACAGAAGATGAGACGGAAGACTGGAGGAAGACTGGAAAAAAGAAGACGTGATAGAAGACAGCACAGGTGAGTCAAGAGATACATAAACTGTGCATTTCAGTGTTTCATTTCAGGAAAGGTGACAGAAGATGAGGCGGCAGACTGGAAAAAAAAAGATGGTGATACAAGACAGCATAGGTTAGTCTGAGATAAATAAAGTGTGCATTTCAGTTTTTCGTTTCAGGAAAGGTGACAGGAGATGAGACGGGAAACTGAAAAAAGAAGATGGTGATAAAAAACAGCACAGGTGATTCCGACATAAATAAAGTGTGCATTTCAGTGTTTCTTATCAGGAAAAGTGACAGATGATGAGGCAGAAGACTGGAAAAATAGAAGATGGTGATAGAAGACAGCACAAGTGAGTCCGAGATAAATAAAGTGTGCATTTCAGTTTTTCGTTTTAGGAAAGGTGACAGAAGATGAGACGGAAGACTGGAAAAAAGAAGACAGTGATAGAAGACAGCACAGGTGAGTCCGAGATAAATAAAGTGTGCATTTCAGTGTTTCGTTTCAGGCGAGGCGACAGAAGATAAGGCAGAAGACTGGAAAAAAGAAGACGGTGATAGAAGACAGCACAGGTGAGTCCGAGATAAATAAAGTGTGCATTTCAGTGTTTCGTTTCAGGAAAGGTGACAGAAGATGAGGCGGAAGACTGGAAAAAAGAAGACAGTGATAGAAGATAGCACAGGTGAGTCCGAGATAAATAAAGTGTGCATTTCAGTTTTTCATTTCAGGAAAGGTGACAGAAGATGAGGCGGAAGACTGGAAAAAAGAAGATCGTGATAGAAGACAGCACAGGTGAGTCCGAGATAAATAAAGTGTGCATTTCAGTTTTTCGTTTCAGGAAAGGTGACAGAAGATGAGGCGGAAGACTGGAAAAAAGAAGATCGTGATAGAAGACAGCACAGGTGAGTCCGAGATAAATAAAGTGTGCATTTCAGTTTTTCGTTTCAGGAAAGGTGACAGAAGATGAGGCGGAAGACTAGAAAAAAGAAGATGGTGATACAAGACAGCATAGTTAAGTCCGAGATAAATAAAGTGTGCGTTTCAGTGTTTCTTTTCAGGAAAGGTGACAGATTATGAAGCAGAAGACTGTGAAATACAGAAGACGGTGATAGAAGACAGCACAGGTGAGTCAAGAGATCAATAATGTGTGCATTTTAGTGTTTCGTTTCAGGAAAGGTGACAGAAGATGAGGCGGAAGACTGGAAAAAAGAAGATCGAGATAGAAGACAGCACAGGTGAGTCCGAGATAAATAAAGTGTGCATTTCAGTTTTTCGTTTCAGGAAAGGTGACAGAAGATGAGGCGGAAGACTGGAAAAAAGAAGACAGTGATAGAAGACAGTACAGGTGAGTCCGAGATAAATAAAGTGTGCATTTCAGTGTTTCGTTTCAGGAAAAGGTGACAGAAGATGAGGCGGGAAACTGAAAAAAGAAGTCAGTGATAAAAGACAGCACAGGTGAGTCCGAGATAAATAAAGTGTGCATTTCAGTGTTTCTTTTCAGGAAAGGTGACAGAAGATGAGGCAGGAAACTGAAAAAAGATGGTGGTGATAGAAGATAGCACAGGTGAGTCCGAGATAAATAACCTGTGCATTTCAGTGTTTTATTCAGGAAAGGTCACAGAAGATGAGGCAGAAGACTGAAGGAAGACAGGAAAAAAGAAGACGGTGAAACAAGACAGCACAGGTAAGTCCAAGAAAAATAAGGTGTGCATTTCAGTGTTTCGTTTCAGGAAAGGTGACAGAAGATGAGGCAGGAAACTGAAAAAAGATGGTGGTGATAGAAGACAGCACAGGTGAGTCCGAGATAAATAAAGTGTGCATTTCAGTGTTTTGTTTCAGTAAAGGCAACTGAAGATGAGGCGGAAGGCTGGAAAAAAAAAAGACGATGATAGAAGACAGCACAGGTGAGTCTGAGATAAATAAAGTGTGCATTTCAGTGTTTCGTTTCAGGAAAGGTGACAGAAGATGAGGCGGGAAACTGGAAAACGACGTTGGTGATAGAAGACAGCACAGGTGAGTCCAAGATAAATAAAGTGTGCATTTCAGTGTTTCGTTTCAGGAAAGGTGACAGAAGATGAGGCGGAAGACTGGAAAAATGAAGACGGTCATAGAAGACAGCACAGGTGATTCCAAGGTAAATAAAGTGTGCATTTCAGTGTTTCGTTTCAGGAAAGGTGACAGAAGATGAGGCAAAAGACTGGAAAAAAGAAGACGGTGATCGAAGACAGCACAGGTGAGTCCGAAGTAAATAACGTGTGCATTTCAGTGTTTCATTTCAGGAAAGGTCACAGAAGATGAGACGGAAGACTGGAGGAAGACTGGAAAAAAGAAGACGTGATAGAAGACAGCACAGGTGAGTCAAGAGATACATAAACTGTGCATTTCAGTGTTTCATTTCAGGAAAGGTGACAGAAGATGAGGCGGCAGACTGGAAAAAAAAAGATGGCGATACAAGACAGCATAGGTTAGTCTGAGATAAATAAAGTGTGCATTTCAGTTTTTCGTTTCAGGAAAGGTGACAGGAGATGAGACGGGAAACTGAAAAAAGAAGATGGTGATAAAAAACAGCACAGGTGATTCCGACATAAATAAAGTGTGCATTTCAGTGTTTCTTATCAGGAAAAGTGACAGATGATGAGGCAGAAGACTGGAAAAATAGAAGATGGTGATAGAAGACAGCACAAGTGAGTCCGAGATAAATAAAGTGTGCATTTCAGTTTTTCGTTTTAGGAAAGGTGACAGAAGATGAGACGGAAGACTGGAAAAAAGAAGACAGTGATAGAAGACAGCACAGGTGAGTCCGAGATAAATAAAGTGTGCATTTCAGTGTTTCGTTTCAGGCGAGGCGACAGAAGATGAGGCAGAAGACTGGAAAAAAGAAGACGGTGATAGAAGACAGCACAGGTGAGTCCGAGATAAATAAAGTGTGCATTTCAGTGTTTCGTTTCAGGAAAGGTGACAGAAGATGAGGCGGAAGACTGGAAAAAAGAAGACAGTGATAGAAGATAGCACAGGTGAGTCCGAGATAAATAAAGTGTGCATTTCAGTTTTTCATTTCAGGAAAGGTCACAGAAGATCAGGCGGAAGACTGGAAAAAAGAAGACGGTGATAAAAGACAGCACAGGTGAGTCCGAGATAAATAAAGTGTGCATTTCAGTGTTTCAATTTAGGAAAGGTGACAGAAGATGAGGCGGAAGACGGGAGGAAGACTGGATAAAAGAAGACGGTGATAGAAGACAGCACAGGTGAGTCCGAGATAAACAACGTGTGCATTTTAGTGTTTCGTTTCAGGAAAGGTCACAGAAGATGAGACGGAAGACTGGAGGAAGACTGGAAAAAAGAAGACGTGATAGAAGAAAGCACAGGTGAGTCAAGAGATACATAAAGTTTGCATTTCAGTGTTTCATTTCAGGAAAGGTGACAGAAGATGAGGCGGAAGACTGGAAAAAAGAAGATGGTGATACAAGACAGCATAGGTTAGTCTGAGATAAATAAAGTGTGCATTTTAGTGTTTCTTTTTAGGAAAGGTGACAGATGATGAGGGAGAAGAGTGGAAAAAAAGAGACGGTGATAGAAGACAGCACAGGTGAGTACGGGATAAATAAAGTGTGCATTTCAGTTTCTCGTTTCAGGAAAGTTGACAGAAGATGAGACGGGAAACTGAAAAAAGAAGACGGAGATAAAAGACAGCACAGGTGAGTCCGACATAAATAATGTGTTCATTTCAGTGTTTCGTTTCAGGAAAGGTCACAGAAGATGAGACGGAAGACTGGAGGAAGACTGGAAAAAAGAAGACGGTGGTAGAAGACAGCACAGGTGAGTCCGAGATAAATAAAGTGTGCATTTCAGTGTTTCGTTTCAGGAAAGGTGACAGAAGATGAGGCGGAAGACTGGAAAAAAGAAGATGGTGATACAAGACAGCACAGGTGAGTCCAAGATAAATAAAGTGTGCATTTTAGTGTTTCTTTTCAGGAATGGTGACAGATGATGAGGGAGAAGAGTGGAAAAAAAGAAGACGGTGATAGAAGACAGCACAGGTGAGTACGGGATAAATAAAGTGTGCATTTCAGTTTTTCGTTTCAGGAAAGGTGACAGAAGCTGAGACGGGAAACTGAAAAAAGAAGACGGAGATAAAAGACAGCACAGGTGAGTCCGACATAAATAAAGTGTGCATTACAGTGTTTCTTTTCAGGAAAGGTGACAGATGATGAGGCAGAAGACTGGAAAAATAGAAGATGGTGATAGAAGACAGCTCAGGTGAGTCCGGGATAAATAAAGTGTGCATTTCAGTTTTTCGTTTCAGGAAAGGTGACAGAAGAAGAGACGGAAGACTGAAAAAAAGAAGACAGTGATAGAAGACAACACAGGTGAGTCCGAGATAAATAAAGTGTGCATTTCAGTGTTTCATTTCAGGAAAGGTGACAGAAGATGAGGCGGAAGACTGGGGAAAAAAAGACGGTGTTAGAAGACAGCACAGGTGAGTCCAAGATAAATAACGTGTTCATTTCAGTGTTTCGTTTCAGGAAAGGTCACAGAAGATGAGGCGGAAGACTGGAGGAAGACTGGAAAAAAGAAGACGGTGATAGATGACAGCACAGGTGAGTCCGAGATAAATAAAGTGTGCATTTCAGTGTTTCGTTTCAGGAAAGGTGACAGAAGATGAGGCGGAAGACTTGAAAAAAGAAGATGGTGATACAAGACAGCATAGTGATGTCCGAGATAAATAAAGTGTGCGTTTCAGTGTTTCTTTTCAGGAAAGGTGACAGATTATGAAGCAGAAGACTGTGAAATACAGAAGACGGTGATAGAAGAAAGCACAGGTGAGTCAAGAGATCAATAATGTGTGCATTTTAGTGTTTTGTTTCAGGAAAGGTGACAGAAGATGAGGCGGAAGACTGGAAAAAAGAAGATAGTGATAGAAGACAGCACAGGTGAGTCCGAGATAAATAAAGTGTGCATTTCAGTTTTTCGTTTCAGGAAAGGTGACAGAAGATGAGGCGGAAGACTGGAAAAAAGAAGACCGTGATAGAAGACAGCACAGGTGAGTCCGAGATAAATAAAGTGTGCATTTTAGTGTTTCGTTTCAGGAAAGGTGACAGAAGATGAGGCGGGAAACTGAAAAAAGAAGACAGTGATAAAAGACAGCACAGGTGAGTCCGAGATAAATAAAGTGTGCATTTCAGTGTTTCTTTTCAGGAAAGGTGACAGAAGATGAGGCAGGAAACTGAAAAAAGATGGTGGTGATAGAAGATAGCACAGGTGAGTCCGAGACAAATAACGTGTGCATTTCAGTGTTTCATTCAGGAAAGGTCACAGAAGATGAGGCGGAAGACTGAAGGAAGACTGGAAAAAAGAAGACGGTGATACAAGACAGCACAGGTGAGTCCAAGAAAAATAAGGTGTGCATTTCAGTGTTTCGTTTCAGGAAAGGTGACAGAAGATGAGGCAGGAAACTGAAAAAAGACGGTGGTGATAGAAGACAGCACAGGTGAGTCTGAGATAAATAAAGTGTGCATTTCAGTGTTTCGTTTCAGGAAAGGTGACAGAAGATGAGGCGGGAAACTGGAAAACGACGTTGGTGATAGAAGAAAGCACAGGTGAGTCCAAGATAAATAAAGTGTGCATTTCAGTGTTTCGTTTCAGGAAAGGTGACAGAAGATGAGGCGAGAAACTGAAAAACGGCGTTGGTGATAGAAGACAGCACAGGTTAGTCCGAGATAAATAAAGTGTGCATTTCAGTGTTTCGTTTAAGGACCGGCGACAGAAGATGAGGCAGAAGACTGGAAAAAAGAAGACGGTGATAGAAGACAGCACAGGTGAGTCCGAGATAAATAAAGTGTGCATTTCAGTGTTTTGTTTCAGTAAAGGCAACTGAAGATGAGGCGGAAGGCTGGAAAAAAAAAAGACGATGATAGAAGACAGCACAGGTGAGTCTGAGATAAATAAAGTGTGCATTTCAGTGTTTCGTTTCAGGAAAGGTGACAGAAGATGAGGCAAAAGACTGGAAAAAAGAAGACGGTGATCGAAGACAGCACAGGTGAGTCCGAAGTAAATAACGTGTGCATTTCAGTGTTTCGTTTCAGGAAAGGTCACAGAAGATGAGACGGAAGACTGGAGGAAGACTGGAAAAAAGAAGACGTGATAGAAGACAGCACAGGTGAGTCAAGAGATACATAAACTGTGCATTTCAGTGTTTCATTTCAGGAAAGGTGACAGAAGATGAGGCGGCAGACTGGAAAAAAAAAGATGGTGATACAAGACAGCATAGGTTAGTCTGAGATAAATAAAGTGTGCATTTCAGTTTTTCGTTTCAGGAAAGGTGACAGGAGATGAGACGGGAAACTGAAAAAAGAAGATGGTGATAAAAAACAGCACAGGTGATTCCGACATAAATAAAGTGTGCATTTCAGTGTTTCTTATCAGGAAAAGTGACAGATGATGAGGCAGAAGACTGGAAAAATAGAAGATGGTGATAGAAGACAGCACAAGTGAGTCCGAGATAAATAAAGTGTGCATTTCAGTTTTTCGTTTTAGGAAAGGTGACAGAAGATGAAACGGAAGACTGGAAAAAAGAAGACAGTGATAGAAGACAGCACAGGTGAGTCCGAGATAAATAAAGTGTGCATTTCAGTGTTTCGTTTCAGGCGAGGCGACAGAAGATGAGGCAGAAGACTGGAAAAAAGAAGACGGTGATAGAAGACAGCACAGGTGAGTCCGAGATAAATAAAGTGTGCATTTCAGTGTTTCGTTTCAGGAAAGGTGACAGAAGATGAGGCGGAAGACTGGGGAAAAAAAGACGGTGTTAGAAGACAGCACAGGTGAGTCCAAGATAAATAACGTGTTCATTTCAGTGTTTCGTTTCAGGAAAGGTCACAGAAGATGAGGCGGAAGACTGGAGGAAGACTGGAAAAAAGAAGACGGTGATAGATGACAGCACAGGTGAGTCCGAGATAAATAAAGTGTGCATTTCAGTGTTTCGTTTCAGGAAAGGTGACAGAAGATGAGGCGGAAGACTTGAAAAAAGAAGATGGTGATACAAGACAGCATAGTGATTTCCGAGATAAATAAAGTGTGCGTTTCAGTGTTTCTTTTCAGGAAAGGTGACAGATTATGAAGCAGAAGACTGTGAAATACAGAAGACGGTGATAGAAGAAAGCACAGGTGAGTCAAGAGATCAATAATGTGTGCATTTTAGTGTTTTGTTTCAGGAAAGGTGACAGAAGATGAGGCGGAAGACTGGAAAAAAGAAGATAGTGATAGAAGACAGCACAGGTGAGTCCGAGATAAATAAAGTGTGCATTTCAGTTTTTCGTTTCAGGAAAGGTGACAGAAGATGAGGCGGAAGACTGGAAAAAAGAAGACCGTGATAGAAGACAGCACAGGTGAGTCCGAGATAAATAAAGTGTGCATTTTAGTGTTTCGTTTCAGGAAAGGTGACAGAAGATGAGGCGGGAAACTTAAAAAAGAAGACAGTGATAAAAGACAGCACAGGTGAGTCCAAGATAAATAAAGTGTGCATTTCAGTGTTTCTTTTCAGGAAAGGTGACAGAAGATGAGGCAGGAAACTGAAAAAAGATGGTGGTGATAGAAGATAGCACAGGTGAGTCCGAGACAAATAACGTGTGCATTTCAGTGTTTCATTCAGGAAAGGTCACAGAAGATGAGGCGGAAGACTGAAGGAAGACTGGAAAAAAGAAGACGGTGATACAAGACAGCACAGGTGAGTCCAAGAAAAATAAGGTGTGCATTTCAGTGTTTCGTTTCAGGAAAGGTGACAGAAGATGAGGCAGGAAACTGAAAAAAGACGGTGGTGATAGAAGACAGCACAGGTGAGTCTGAGATAAATAAAGTGTGCATTTCAGTGTTTCGTTTCAGGAAAGGTGACAGAAGATGAGGCGGGAAACTGGAAAACGACGTTGGTGATAGAAGAAAGCACAGGTGAGTCCAAGATAAATAAAGTGTGCATTTCAGTGTTTCGTTTCAGGAAAGGTGACAGAAGATGAGGCGAGAAACTGAAAAACGGCGTTGGTGATAGAAGACAGCACAGGTTAGTCCGAGATAAATAAAGTGTGCATTTCAGTGTTTCGTTTAAGGACCGGCGACAGAAGATGAGGCAGAAGACTGGAAAAAAGAAGACGGTGATAGAAGACAGCACAGGTGAGTCCGAGATAAATAAAGTGTGCATTTCAGTGTTTTGTTTCAGTAAAGGCAACTGAAGATGAGGCGGAAGGCTGGAAAAAAAAAGACGATGATAGAAGACAGCACAGGTGAGTCTGAGATAAATAAAGTGTGCATTTCAGTGTTTCGTTTCAGGAAAGGTGACAGAAGATGAGGCGGAAGACTGGAAAAATGAAGATGGTGATACAAGACAGCACAGGTGAGTCCAAGATAAATAAAGTGTGCATTTCAGTGTTTCTTTTCAGGAATGGTGACAGATGATGAGGGAGAAGAGTGGAAAAAAAGAAGACGGTGATAGAAGACAGCACAGGTGAGTACGGGATAAATAAAGTGTGCATTTCAGTTTTTCGTTTCAGGAAAGGTGACAGAAGCTGAGACGGGAAACTGAAAAAAGAAGACGGAGATAAAAGACAGCACAGGTGAGTCCGACATAAATAAAGTGTGCATTTCAGTGTTTCTTTTCAGGAAAGGTGACAGATAATGAGGCAGAAGACTGGAAAAATAGAAGATGGTGATAGAAGACAGCTCAGGTGAGTCCGGGATAAATAAAGTGTGCATTTCAGTTTTTCGTTTCAGGAAAGGTGACAGAAGAAGAGACGGAAGACTGAAAAAAAGAAGACAGTGATAGAAGACAACACAGGTGAGTCCGAGATAAATAAAGTGTGCATTTCAGTGTTTCATTTCAGGAAAGGTGACAGAAGATGAGGCGGAAGACTGGGGAAAAAAAGACGGTGTTAGAAGACAGCACAGGTGAGTCCAAGATAAATAACGTGTTCATTTCAGTGTTTCGTTTCAGGAAAGGTCACAGAAGATGAGGCGGAAGACTGGAGGAAGACTGGAAAAAAGAAGACGGTGATAGATGACAGCACAGGTGAGTCCGAGATAAATAAAGTGTGCATTTTAGTGTTTCGTTTCAGGAAAGGTGACAGAAGATGAGGCGGAAGACTTGAAAAAAGAAGATGGTGATACAAGACAGCATAGTGATGTCCGAGATAAATAAAGTGTGCGTTTCAGTGTTTCTTTTCAGGAAAGGTGACAGATTATGAAGCAGAAGACTGTGAAATACAGAAGACGGTGATAGAAGAAAGCACAGGTGAGTCAAGAGATCAATAATGTGTGCATTTTAGTGTTTTGTTTCAGGAAAGGTGACAGAAGATGAGGCGGAAGACTGGAAAAAAGAAGATAGTGATAGAAGACAGCACAGGTGAGTCCGAGATAAATAAAGTGTGCATTTCAGTTTTTCGTTTCAGGAAAGGTGACAGAAGATGAGGCGGAAGACTGGAAAAAAGAAGACCGTGATAGAAGACAGCACAGGTGAGTCCGAGATAAATAAAGTGTGCATTTTAGTGTTTCGTTTCAGGAAAGGTGACAGAAGATGAGGCGGGAAACTGAAAAAAGAAGACAGTGATAAAAGACAGCACAGGTGAGTCCGAGATAAATAAAGTGTGCATTTCAGTGTTTCTTTTCAGGAAAGGTGACAGAAGATGAGGCAGGAAACTGAAAAAAGATGGTGGTGATAGAAGATAGCACAGGTGAGTCCGAGACAAATAACGTGTGCATTTCAGTGTTTCATTCAGGAAAGGTCACAGAAGATGAGGCGGAAGACTGAAGGAAGACTGGAAAAAAGAAGACGGTGATACAAGACAGCACAGGTGAGTCCAAGAAAAATAAGGTGTGCATTTCAGTGTTTCGTTTCAGGAAAGGTGACAGAAGATGAGGCAGGAAACTGAAAAAAGACGGTGGTGATAGAAGACAGCACAGGTGAGTCCGAGATAAATAAAGTGTGCATTTCAGTGTTTTGTTTCAGTAAAGGCAACTGAAGATGAGGCGGAAGGCTGGAAAAAAATAGACGGTGATAGAAGACAGCACAGGTGAGTCTGAGATAAATAAAGTGTGCATTTCAGTGTTTCGTTTCAGGAAAGGTGACAGAAGATGAGGCGGGAAACTGGAAAACGACGTTGGTGATAGAAGAAAGCACAGGTGAGTCCAAGATAAATAAAGTGTGCATTTCAGTGTTTCGTTTCAGGAAAGGTGACAGAAGATGAGGCGAGAAACTGAAAAACGGCGTTGGTGATAGAAGACAGCACAGGTTAGTCCGAGATAAATAAAGTGTGCATTTCAGTGTTTCGTTTAAGGACCGGCGACAGAAGATGAGGCAGAAGACTGGAAAAAAGAAGACGGTGATAGAAGACAGCACAGGTGAGTCCGAGATAAATAAACTGTGCATTTCAGTTTTTGGTTTCAGGAAAGGCAACTAAAGATGAGGCAGAAGGCTGGAAAAAAGAAGACGGTCATAGAAGACAGCACAGGTGATTCCGAGGTAAATAAAGTGTGCATTTCAGTGTTTGGTTTCAGGAAAGGTGACAGAATATGAGGCAAAAGACTGGAAAAAAGAAGATGGTGGTCGAAGACAGCACAGGTGAGTCCGAAATAAATAACGTGTGCATTTCAGTGTTTCGTTTCAGGAAAGGTCACAGAAGATGAGACGGAAGACTGGAGGAAGACTGGAAAAAAGAAGACGTGTTAGAAGACAGCACAGGTGAGTCAAGAGATACATAAACTGTGCATTTCAGTGTTTCGTTTCAGGAAAGGTGACAGGAGATGAGACGGGAAACTGAAAAAAGAAGACGGTGATAAAAAACAGCACAGGTGAGTCTGACATAAATAAAGTGTGCATTTCAGTGTTTCTTATCAGGAAAGGTGACAGATGATGAGGCAGAAGACTGGAAAAATAGAAGATGGTGATAGAAGACAGCACAAGTGAGTCCGAGATAAATAAAGTGTGCATTTCAGTTTTTCGTTTCAGGAAAGGTGACAGAAGATGAGACGGAAGACTGGAAAAAAGAAGACAGTGATAGAAGACAGCACAGGTTAGTCCGAGATAAATAAAGTGTGCATTTCAGTGTTTCGTTTCAGGCGAGGCGATAGAAGATGAGGCAGAAGACTGGAAAAAAGAAGACGGTGATAGAAAACTGGACAGGTGAGTCCGAGATAAATAAAGTGTGCATTTCAGTGTTTCGTTTCAGGAAAGGTGACAGAAGATGAGGCGGAAGACTGGAAAAAAGAAGACAGTGATAGAAGATAGCACAGGTGAGTCCGAGATAAATAAAGTGTGCATTTCAGTTTTTCGTTTCAGGAAAGGTCACAGAAGTTCTGGCGGAAGACTGGAAAAAAGAAGACGGTGATAAAAGACAGCACAGGTGAGTCCGAGATAAATAAAGTGTGCATTTCAGTGTTTCAATTTAGGAAAGGTAACAGAAGATGAGACGGAACACGGGAGGAAGACGGGAAAAAAGAAGACGGTGATAGAAGACAGCACAGGTGAGTCCGAGATAAATAAAGTGTGCATTTCAGTGTTTTGTTTCAGTAAAGGCAACTGAAGATGAGGCGGAAGGCTGGAAAAAAAAAGACGATGATAGAAGACAGCACAGGTGAGTCTGAGATAAATAAAGTGTGCATTTCAGTGTTTCGTTTCAGGAAAGGTGACAGAAGATGAGGCGGAAGACTGGAAAAATGAAGATGGTGATACAAGACAGCACAGGTGAGTCCAAGATAAATAAAGTGTGCATTTCAGTGTTTCTTTTCAGGAATGGTGACAGATGATGAGGGAGAAGAGTGGAAAAAAAGAAGACGGTGATAGAAGACAGCACAGGTGAGTACGGGATAAATAAAGTGTGCATTTCAGTTTTTCGTTTCAGGAAAGGTGACAGAAGCTGAGACGGGAAACTGAAAAAAGAAGACGGAGATAAAAGACAGCACAGGTGAGTCCGACATAAATAAAGTGTGCATTTCAGTGTTTCTTTTCAGGAAAGGTGACAGATAATGAGGCAGAAGACTGGAAAAATAGAAGATGGTGATAGAAGACAGCTCAGGTGAGTCCGGGATAAATAAAGTGTGCATTTCAGTTTTTCGTTTCAGGAAAGGTGACAGAAGAAGAGACGGAAGACTGAAAAAAAGAAGACAGTGATAGAAGACAACACAGGTGAGTCCGAGATAAATAAAGTGTGCATTTCAGTGTTTCATTTCAGGAAAGGTGACAGAAGATGAGGCGGAAGACTGGGGAAAAAAAGACGGTGTTAGAAGACAGCACAGGTGAGTCCAAGATAAATAACGTGTTCATTTCAGTGTTTCGTTTCAGGAAAGGTCACAGAAGATGAGGCGGAAGACTGGAGGAAGACTGGAAAAAAGAAGACGGTGATAGATGACAGCACAGGTGAGTCCGAGATAAATAAAGTGTGCATTTTAGTGTTTCGTTTCAGGAAAGGTGACAGAAGATGAGGCGGAAGACTTGAAAAAAGAAGATGGTGATACAAGACAGCATAGTGATGTCCGAGATAAATAAAGTGTGCGTTTCAGTGTTTCTTTTCAGGAAAGGTGACAGATTATGAAGCAGAAGACTGTGAAATACAGAAGACGGTGATAGAAGAAAGCACAGGTGAGTCAAGAGATCAATAATGTGTGCATTTTAGTGTTTTGTTTCAGGAAAGGTGACAGAAGATGAGGCGGAAGACTGGAAAAAAGAAGATAGTGATAGAAGACAGCACAGGTGAGTCCGAGATAAATAAAGTGTGCATTTCAGTTTTTCGTTTCAGGAAAGGTGACAGAAGATGAGGCGGAAGACTGGAAAAAAGAAGACCGTGATAGAAGACAGCACAGGTGAGTCCGAGATAAATAAAGTGTGCATTTTAGTGTTTCGTTTCAGGAAAGGTGACAGAAGATGAGGCGGGAAACTGAAAAAAGAAGACAGTGATAAAAGACAGCACAGGTGAGTCCGAGATAAATAAAGTGTGCATTTCAGTGTTTCTTTTCAGGAAAGGTGACAGAAGATGAGGCAGGAAACTGAAAAAAGATGGTGGTGATAGAAGATAGCACAGGTGAGTCCGAGACAAATAACGTGTGCATTTCAGTGTTTCATTCAGGAAAGGTCACAGAAGATGAGGCGGAAGACTGAAGGAAGACTGGAAAAAAGAAGACGGTGATACAAGACAGCACAGGTGAGTCCAAGAAAAATAAGGTGTGCATTTCAGTGTTTCGTTTCAGGAAAGGTGACAGAAGATGAGGCAGGAAACTGAAAAAAGACGGTGGTGATAGAAGACAGCACAGGTGAGTCCGAGATAAATAAAGTGTGCATTTCAGTGTTTTGTTTCAGTAAAGGCAACTGAAGATGAGGCGGAAGGCTGGAAAAAAATAGACGGTGATAGAAGACAGCACAGGTGAGTCTGAGATAAATAAAGTGTGCATTTCAGTGTTTCGTTTCAGGAAAGGTGACAGAAGATGAGGCGGGAAACTGGAAAACGACGTTGGTGATAGAAGAAAGCACAGGTGAGTCCAAGATAAATAAAGTGTGCATTTCAGTGTTTCGTTTCAGGAAAGGTGACAGAAGATGAGGCGAGAAACTGAAAAACGGCGTTGGTGATAGAAGACAGCACAGGTTAGTCCGAGATAAATAAAGTGTGCATTTCAGTGTTTCGTTTAAGGACCGGCGACAGAAGATGAGGCAGAAGACTGGAAAAAAGAAGACGGTGATAGAAGACAGCACAGGTGAGTCCGAGATAAATAAACTGTGCATTTCAGTTTTTGGTTTCAGGAAAGGCAACTAAAGATGAGGCAGAAGGCTGGAAAAAAGAAGACGGTCATAGAAGACAGCACAGGTGATTCCGAGGTAAATAAAGTGTGCATTTCAGTGTTTGGTTTCAGGAAAGGTGACAGAATATGAGGCAAAAGACTGGAAAAAAGAAGATGGTGGTCGAAGACAGCACAGGTGAGTCCGAAATAAATAACGTGTGCATTTCAGTGTTTCGTTTCAGGAAAGGTCACAGAAGATGAGACGGAAGACTGGAGGAAGACTGGAAAAAAGAAGACGTGTTAGAAGACAGCACAGGTGAGTCAAGAGATACATAAACTGTGCATTTCAGTGTTTCGTTTCAGGAAAGGTGACAGGAGATGAGACGGGAAACTGAAAAAAGAAGACGGTGATAAAAAACAGCACAGGTGAGTCTGACATAAATAAAGTGTGCATTTCAGTGTTTCTTATCAGGAAAGGTGACAGATGATGAGGCAGAAGACTGGAAAAATAGAAGATGGTGATAGAAGACAGCACAAGTGAGTCCGAGATAAATAAAGTGTGCATTTCAGTTTTTCGTTTCAGGAAAGGTGACAGAAGATGAGACGGAAGACTGGAAAAAAGAAGACAGTGATAGAAGACAGCACAGGTTAGTCCGAGATAAATAAAGTGTGCATTTCAGTGTTTCGTTTCAGGCGAGGCGATAGAAGATGAGGCAGAAGACTGGAAAAAAGAAGACGGTGATAGAAAACTGGACAGGTGAGTCCGAGATAAATAAAGTGTGCATTTCAGTGTTTCGTTTCAGGAAAGGTGACAGAAGATGAGGCGGAAGACTGGAAAAAAGAAGACAGTGATAGAAGATAGCACAGGTGAGTCCGAGATAAATAAAGTGTGCATTTCAGTTTTTCGTTTCAGGAAAGGTCACAGAAGTTCTGGCGGAAGACTGGAAAAAAGAAGACGGTGATAAAAGACAGCACAGGTGAGTCCGAGATAAATAAAGTGTGCATTTCAGTGTTTCAATTTAGGAAAGGTAACAGAAGATGAGACGGAACACGGGAGGAAGACGGGAAAAAAGAAGACGGTGATAGAAGACAGCACAGGTGAGTCCGAGATAAATAACGTGTGCATTTCAGTGTTTCAATTTAGGAAAGGTGACAGAAGATGAGGCGGAAGACGGGAGGCAGACTGGAAAAAAGAAGACGGTGATAGAAGACAGCACAGGTGAGTCCGAGATAAATAACGTGTGCATTTCAGTGTTTCGTTTTAGGAGTGGTGACAGAAGATGAGGCAAAAGACTGAAAAAAGAAGACGGTGATAGAAGACAGCACAGGTGAGTCCGAGATAAATAACGTGTGCATTTTAGTGTTTCGTTTCAGGAAAGGTCACAGAAAATGAGACGGAAGACTGGAGGAAGACTGGAAAAAAGAAGACGTGATAGAAGAAAGCACAGGTGAGTCAAGAGATACATAAAGTGTGCATTTCAGTGTTTCGTTTCAGGAAAGGTGACAGAAGATGAGGCGGAAGACTGGAAAAAAGAAGATGGTGATACAAGACAGCATAGGTTAGTCTGAGATAAATGAAGTGTGCATTTTAGTGTTTCTTTTCAGGAAAGGTGACAGATGATGAGGGAGAAGAGTGGAAAAAAAGAAGACGGTGATAGAAGACAGCACAGGTGAGTCCGGGATAAATAAAGTGTGCATTTCAGTTTTTCGTTTCAGGAAAGGTGACAGAAGATGAGACGGGAAACTGAAAAAAGAAGACGGTAATAAAAGACAGCACAGGTGAGTCCGACAAAAATAAAGTGTGCATTTCAGTGTTTCTTTTCAGGAAAGGTGACAGATGATGAGGCAGAAGACTGAAAAAAAGAAGACGGTGATAGAAGACAGCACAGGTGATTCCGAGGTAAATAAAGTGTGCATTTCAGTGTTTCGTTTCAGGAAAGGTGACAGAATATGAGGCAAAAGACTGGAAAAAAGAAGATGGTGGTCGAAGACAGCACAGGTGAGTCCGAAATAAATAACGTGTGCATTTCAGTGTTTCGTTTCAGGAAAGGTCACAGAAGATGAGACGGAAGACTGGAGGAAGACTGGAAAAAAGAAGACGTGTTAGAAGACAGCACAGGTGAGTCAAGAGATACATAAACTGTGCATTTCAGTGTTTCGTTTCAGGAAAGGTGACAGGAGATGAGACGGGAAACTGAAAAAAGAAGACGGTGATAAAAAACAGCACAGGTGAGTCTGACATAAATAAAGTGTGCATTTCAGTGTTTCTTATCAGGAAAGGTGACAGATGATGAGGCAGAAGACTGGAAAAATAGAAGATGGTGATAGAAGACAGCACAAGTGAGTCTGAGATAAATAAAGTGTGCATTTCAGTTTTTCGTTTCAGGAAAGGTGACAGAAGATGAGACGGAAGACTGGAAAAAAGAAGACAGTGATAGAAGACAGCACAGGTTAGTCCGAGATAAATAAAGTGTGCATTTCAGTGTTTCGTTTCAGGCGAGGCGACAGAAGATGAGGCAGAAGACTGGAAAAAAGAAGACGGTGATAGAAAACTGGGCAGGTGAGTCCGAGATAAATAAAGTGTGCATTTCAGTGTTTCGTTTCAGGAAAGGTGACAGAAGATGAGGCGGAAGACTGGAAAAAAGAAGACAGTGATAGAAGATAGCACAGGTGAGTCCGAGATAAATAAAGTGTGCATTTCAGTGTTTCAATTTAGGAAAGGTGACAGAAGATGAGACGGAACACGGGAGGAAGACTGGAAAAAAGAAGACGGTGATAGAAGACAGCACAGGTGAGTCCGAGATAAATAACGTGTGCATTTCAGTGTTTCGTTTCAGGAGTGGTGACAGAAGATGAGGCAAAAGACTGAAAAAAGAAGACGGTGATAGAAGACAGCACAGGTGAGTCCGAGATAAATAACGTGTTCATTTTAGTGTTTCGTTTCAGGAAAGAACACAGAAGATGAGACGGAAGACTGGAGGAAGACTGGAAAAAAGAAGACGTGATAGAAGAAAGCACAGGTGAGTCAAGAGATACATAAAGTGTGCATTTCAGTGTTTCGTTTCAGGAAAGGTGACAGAAGATGAGGCGGAAGACTGGAAAAAAGAAGATGGTGATACAAGACAGCATAGGTTAGTCTGAGATAAATAAAGTGTGCATTTTAGTGTTTCTTTTCAGGAAAGGTGACAGATGATGAGGGAGAAGAGTGGAAAAAAAGAAGACGGTGATAGAAGACAGCACAGGTGAGTCCGGGATAAATAAAGTGTGCATTTCAGTTTTTCGTTTCAGGAAAGGTGACAGAAGATGAGACGGGAAACTGAAAAAAGAAGACGGTAATAAAAGACAGCACAGGTGAGTCCGACAAAAATAAAGTGTGCATTTCAGTGTTTCTTTTCAGGAAAGGTGACAGATGATGAGGCAGAAGACTGAAAAAAAGAAGACGGTGATAGAAGACAGCACAGGTGAGTCTGAGATAAATAAAGTGTGCATTTCAGTGTTTCATTTCAGGAGAGGCAACAGAAGATGAGGTGGAAGACTGGAAAAAAGAAGACGGTGATAGAAGACAACACAGGTGAGTCCGAGATAAATAATGTGTGCATTTCAGTGTTTCTTATCAGGAAAGGTGACAGATGATGAGGCAGAAGACTGGAAAAATAGAAGATGGTGATAGAAGACAGCACAAGTGAGTCTGAGATAAATAAAGTGTGCATTTCAGTTTTTCGTTTCAGGAAAGGTGACAGAAGATGAGACGGAAGACTGGAAAAAAGAAGACAGTGATAGAAGACAGCACAGGTTAGTCCGAGATAAATAAAGTGTGCATTTCAGTGTTTCGTTTCAGGCGAGGCGACAGAAGATGAGGCAGAAGACTGGAAAAAAGAAGACGGTGATAGAAAACTGGGCAGGTGAGTCCGAGATAAATAAAGTGTGCATTTCAGTGTTTCGTTTCAGGAAAGGTGACAGAAGATGAGGCGGAAGACTGGAAAAAAGAAGACAGTGATAGAAGATAGCACAGGTGAGTCCGAGATAAATAAAGTGTGCATTTCAGTGTTTCAATTTAGGAAAGGTGACAGAAGATGAGACGGAACACGGGAGGAAGACTGGAAAAAAGAAGACGGTGATAGAAGACAGCACAGGTGAGTCCGAGATAAATAACGTGTGCATTTCAGTGTTTCGTTTCAGGAGTGGTGACAGAAGATGAGGCAAAAGACTGAAAAAAGAAGACGGTGATAGAAGACAGCACAGGTGAGTCCGAGATAAATAACGTGTTCATTTTAGTGTTTCGTTTCAGGAAAGGTCACAGAAGATGAGACGGAAGACTGGAGGAAGACTGGAAAAAAGAAGACGTGATAGAAGAAAGCACAGGTGAGTCAAGAGATACATAAAGTGTGCATTTCAGTGTTTCGTTTCAGGAAAGGTGACAGAAGATGAGGCGGAAGACTGGAAAAAAGAAGATGGTGATACAAGACAGCATAGGTTAGTCTGAGATAAATAAAGTGTGCATTTTAGTGTTTCTTTTCAGGAAAGGTGACAGATGATGAGGGAGAAGAGTGGAAAAAAAGAAGACGGTGATAGAAGACAGCACAGGTGAGTCCGGGATAAATAAAGTGTGCATTTCAGTTTTTCGTTTCAGGAAAGGTGACAGAAGATGAGACGGGAAACTGAAAAAAGAAGACGGTAATAAAAGACAGCACAGGTGAGTCCGACAAAAATAAAGTGTGCATTTCAGTGTTTCTTTTCAGGAAAGGTGACAGAAGATGAGGCAGAAGACTGAAAAAAAGAAGACGGTGATAGAAGACAGCACAGGTGAGTCTGAGATAAATAAAGTGTGCATTTCAGTGTTTCATTTCAGGAGAGGCAACAGAAGATGAGGTGGAAGACTGGAAAAAAGAAGACGGTGATAGAAGACAACACAGGTGAGTCCGAGATAAATAATGTGTGCATTTCAGTGTTTCATTTCAGGAAAGGTGACAGAAGATGAGGCAGAAGACTAGAAAAATAGAAGATGGTGATAGAAGACAGCACAAGTGAGTCCGAGATAAATAAAGTGTGCATTTCAGTTTTTCGTTTCAGGAAAGGTGACAGAAGATGAGACGGAAGACTGGAAAAAAGAAGACAGTGATAGAAGACAGCACAGGTTAGTCCGAGATAAATAAAGTGTGCATTTCAGTGTTTCGTTTCAGGCGAGGCGACAGAAGATGAGGCAGAAGACTGGAAAAAAGAAGACGGTGATAGAAAACTGCACAGGTGAGTCCGAGATAAATAAAGTGTGCATTTCAGTGTTTCGTTTCAGGAAAGGTGACAGAAGATGAAGCAGAAGACTGGAAAAAAGAAGACAGTGATAGAAGATAGCACAGATGAGTCCGAGATAAATAAAGTGTGCATTTCAGTTTTTCGTTTCAGAAAAGGTCACAGAAGATCAGGCGGAAGACTGGAAAAAAGAAGACGGTGATAAAAGACAGCACAGGTGAGTCCGAGATAAATAAAGTGTGCATTTCAGTGTTTCAATTTAGGAAAGGTGACAGAAGATGAGACGGAAGACGGGAGGAAGACTGGAAAAAAGAAGACGGTGATAGAAGACAGCACAGGTGAGTCCGAGATAAATAACGTGTGCATTTCAGTGTTTCAATTTTGGAAAGGTGACAGAAGATGAGGCGGAATACGGGAGGAAGACTGGAAAAAAGAAGACGGTGATAGAAGACAGCACAGGTGAGTCAAGAGATACATAAAGTGTGCATTTCAGTGTTTCGTTTCAGGAAAGGTGACAGAAGATGAGGCAAAAGACTGAAAAAAGAAGACAGTGATAGAAGACAACACAGGTGAGTCCGAGATAAATAACGTGTGCATTTTAGTGTTTCGTTTCAGGAAAGGTCACAGAAGATGAGACGGAAGACTGGAGGAAGACTGGAAAAAAGAAGACGTGATAGAAGAAAGCACAGGTGAGTCAAGAGATACATAAAGTGTGCATTTCAGTGTTTCGTTTCAGGAAAGATGACAGAAGATGAGGCGGAAGACTGGAAAAAAGAAGATGGTGATACAAGACAGCATAGGTTAGTCTGAGATAAATAAAGTGTGCATTTTAGTGTTTCTTTTCAGGAAAGGTGACAGATGATGAGGGAGAAGAGTGGAAAAAAGAAGACGGTGATAGAAGACAGCACAGGTGAGTCGGGGATAAATAAAGTGTGCATTTCAGTTTTTCGTTTTAGGAAAGGTGACAGAAGATGAGACGGGAAACTGAAAAAAGAAGACGGTGATAAAAGACAGCACAGGTGAGTCCGACATAAATAAAGTGTGCATTTCAGTGTTTCTTTTCAGGAAAGGTGACAGATGATGAGGCAGAAGACTGAAAAAAAGAAGACGGTGATAGAAGACAGCACAGGTGAGTCTGAGATAAATAAAGTGTGCATTTCAGTGTTTCATTTCAGGAGAGGCAACAGAAGATGAGGTGGAAGACTGGAAAAAAGAAGACGGTGATAGAAGACAACACAGGTGAGTCCGAGATAAATAAAGTGTGCATTTCAGTGTTTCATTTCAGGAAAGGTGACAGAAGATGAGGTAGAAGACTGGAAAAATAGAAGATTGTGATAGAAGACAGCACAAGTGAGTCCAAGATAAATAAAGTGTGCATTTCAGTTTTTCGTTTCAGGAAAGGTGACAGAAGATGAGACGGAAGACTGGAAAAAAAAAGACAGTGATAGAAGACAGCACAGGTTAGTCCGAGATAAATAACGTGTGCATTTCATGTGTTTCGTTTTAGGAGTGGTGACAGAAGATGAGGCAAAAGACTGAAAAAAGAAGACGGTGATAGAAGACAGCACAGGTGAGTCCGAGATAAATAACGTGTGCATTTTAGTGTTTCGTTTCAGGAAAGGTCACAGAAAATGAGACGGAAGACTGGAGGAAGACTGGAAAAAAGAAGACGTGATAGAAGAAAGCACAGGTGAGTCAAGAGATACATAAAGTGTGCATTTCAGTGTTTCGTTTCAGGAAAGGTGACAGAAGATGAGGCGGAAGACTGGAAAAAAGAAGATGGTGATACAAGACAGCATAGGTTAGTCTGAGATAAATGAAGTGTGCATTTTAGTGTTTATTTTCAGGAAAGGTGACAGATGATGAGGGAGAAGAGTGGAAAAAAAGAAGACGGTGATAGAAGACAGCACAGGTGAGTCCGGGATAAATAAAGTGTGCATTTCAGTTTTTCGTTTCAGGAAAGGTGACAGAAGATGAGACGGGAAACTGAAAAAAGAAGACGGTAATAAAAGACAGCACAGGTGAGTCCGACAAAAATAAAGTGTGCATTTCAGTGTTTCTTTTCAGGAAAGGTGACAGATAATGAGGCAGAAGACTGAAAAAAAGAAGACGGTGATAGAAGACAGCACAGGTGATTCCGAGGTAAATAAAGTGTGCATTTCAGTGTTTCGTTTCAGGAAAGGTGACAGAATATGAGGCAAAAGACTGGAAAAAAGAAGATGGTGGTCGAAGACAGCACAGGTGAGTCCGAAATAAATAACGTGTGCATTTCAGTGTTTCGTTTCAGGAAAGGTCACAGAAGATGAGACGGAAGACTGGAGGAAGACTGGAAAAAAGAAGACGTGTTAGAAGACAGCACAGGTGAGTCAAGAGATACATAAACTGTGCATTTCAGTGTTTCGTTTCAGGAAAGGTGACAGGAGATGAGACGGGAAACTGAAAAAAGAAGACGGTGATAAAAAACAGCACAGGTGAGTCTGACATAAATAAAGTGTGCATTTCAGTGTTTCTTATCAGGAAAGGTGACAGATGATGAGGCAGAAGACTGGAAAAATAGAAGATGGTGATAGAAGACAGCACAAGTGAGTCTGAGATAAATAAAGTGTGCATTTCAGTTTTTCGTTTCAGGAAAGGTGACAGAAGATGAGACGGAAGACTGGAAAAAAGAAGACAGTGATAGAAGACAGCACAGGTTAGTCCGAGATAAATAAAGTGTGCATTTCAGTGTTTCGTTTCAGGCGAGGCGACAGAAGATGAGGCAGAAGACTGGAAAAAAGAAGACGGTGATAGAAAACTGGGCAGGTGAGTCCGAGATAAATAAAGTGTGCATTTCAGTGTTTCGTTTCAGGAAAGGTGACAGAAGATGAGGCGGAAGACTGGAAAAAGGAAGACAGTGATAGAAGATAGCACAGGTGAGTCCGAGATAAATAAAGTGTGCATTTCAGTTTTTCGTTTCAGGAAACGTCACAGAAGTTCAGGCGGAAGACTGGAAAAAAGAAGACGGTGATAAAAGACAGCACAGGTGAGTCCGAGATAAATAAAGTGTGCATTTCAGTGTTTCAATTTAGGAAAGGTGACAGAAGATGAGACGGAACACGGGAGGAAGACTGGAAAAAAGAAGACGGTGATAGAAGACAGCACAGGTGAGTCCGAGATAAATAACGTGTGCATTTCAGTGTTTCGTTTCTGGAGTGGTGACAGAAGATGAGGCAAAAGACTGAAAAAAGAAGACGGTGATAGAAGACAGCACAGGTGAGTCCGAGATAAATAACGTGTTCATTTTAGTGTTTCGTTTCAGGAAAGGTCACAGAAGATGAGACGGAAGACTGGAGGAAGACTGGAAAAAAGAAGACGTGATAGAAGAAAGCACAGGTGAGTCAAGAGATACATAAAGTGTGCATTTCAGTGTTTCGTTTCAGGAAAGGTGACAGAAGATGAGGCGGAAGACTGGAAAAAAGAAGATGGTGATACAAGACAGCATAGGTTAGTCTGAGATAAATAAAGTGTGCATTTTAGTGTTTCTTTTCAGGAAAGGTGACAGATGATG